>NW_006159676.1:2906954-2910891 GCF_000334495.1 Tupaia belangeri chinensis | reverse complement strand
GCCCCAACTGCTGGTCCCTCCTCTCAGGATTTTGAGCACGCAGGCGCACTTGCCTGGCATGAGTTTTGAGCTACCGGGACTCGAACCATGGTCGACCATGTGGGAGTCTAGCTCCTTAACCACCAGCTCATCTGATGGCCCCCCTTCCCTCTCTCTTTCTCCTTTTTTTTTGGAGAGTTTTAAGCCACCAGATCTGGGACTCAAACCACAGTTGAGTACGTGGGAATCCAGCGATATAGCCATTACGCTAACTGCTGCCCCCCTTCCCTCTCTCTTTCTCCTTTTTTTTTGGAGAGTTTTAAGCCACCAGATCTGGGACTCAAACCACAGTTGAGTACGTGGGAATCCAGCGATATAGCCATTACGCTAACTGCTGCCCCCCTTCCCTCTCTCTTTCTCCTTTTTTTTTGGAGAGTTTTAAGCCACCAGATCTGGGACTCAAACCACAGTTGAGTACGTGGGAATCCAGCGATATAGCCATTACGCTAACTGCTGCCCCCCTTCCCTCTCTTAATAAAATCCTCATTGCTATCCCCTCTCTTTCTCTGCACCTCTGGTTGTGCGCAGGGACAAGAACCTGGACTTCTCAGTCCTGAATCTGGCGCTGGTCTTGGGCCTGATCACTCCAATATCCTGCCTCCAAATGGGGATAGTATTGGAACCTTTGGGGCCAGCAGCCCAACTCTGGTTGGAATCCTGGACCAGGCTGCTTGAAATTCACGCCAGGCACGAGCGCATGCGTGCCCAAGATCCCAAGAGGAGAATGGAGGAGAAGGGATTGCGGCGTGGCCATCCCCCCTGGGGGGTGATTTCTCACTTTCTATCTCTCCGTCTCTCTGGTGAGAGCATGCGCCCTATAGCAAAAATCTCTCCCTGCCCGCAAAAAAGAAATCCAGATGCGACTAGCCACTAGGTGGCGCTCATCTCTTTCAAAATTTCAGACATTCGTTTTTCTTTTTTTTTTTTCCTTTCCTTTCGTTTCCTTTCTTCTTCTTTATTTTTTATTTTTTTTTATTTTTTAAGGTTTTTGCCATAGGTCAGGGGACTCGCTAGAGAAAGACAGAGAGAAGGAAAGTGACAAATCACTCCTCAGCGGGGAAGGCCATACCACAATCCTTTCTCCCTTCTCTTGGGATTTTGGGCATGCATACAGGGCAGCTAATGAGATTTAATCTCCATGCCATCTGCTGGCCCTATTTCATTAAAAAATAAATAAATATGGGACCAGCAGTTGGCGTAATGGCTATGTCGCTGGACCCCTAGGTAGTCAACTGTGGTTCGAGTCCCGGACCCGGTGGGTTAAACTCATGCCAGGTGCACATACACACTGTAGCAAAAACCTCTTTAAAAAGAGAGAGAGATATTTTTTGGGACCAGCAGGTAGCGTAATGGCTATGTTGCTGGACTCCCATGTAGTCGACCGCGGTTCGAGTCCCGGACCTGGTGCCTTAAATTCACACTGGGTGTGTGTGCGTGCATGCCCAGGATGCTGAGAGGACAATAGAGGAGAATGGAAGAGAAGGGATTGTGGCATGGCCATCTTCCCTGGGGGGGTGATTTCTCCCTCTCTGTCTCTCTCTGTCTGGCTGGCTAGTGCACGCACCCTATAGCATAAACCTCTCCAAAAAAAAAAAACAAAAAAAAAAAAAAAAAAAAAAAAAAAAAAAAACAAAAAAAAAGAAAAAAGAAAGAGATTGTTGCTATAGGGTGCATGAGCTCACCAGAGAGACAGAGAGGAAGCAGAAAATCATTTCCCGAGGGGATTCCACACCACAATCCTTTCTACTCCATTCTCTTGGGATTTTGGGCACACACACACACACACACACACACACACACACGAGAGAGAGAGAGAGAAAGTGAGAAAGCAAGCTTCCAGGTCTGGGACTCGAACTACTATCAGCCATGTAAGCCCATCACCCTAACCACCATGCCACCTGCCAGTTCGTAATTGGTTCATCTTTTCCAGACCATTTGTGCTGTGCTTTGATATTTGAATTTCAAGTATTTTCCATGATACTAAATATTATTCTTTTGCCTTTTCTCCTAATCATTTACAAACGTGAAAAACATTCCCGGGCCAGCAGGTGGCATGGAAATTAAGGCAGATGGATCCCACAAAGCAACTTCATAGGGACCAGCAGTTGGCATAATGGCCATGTCGCTGGACTCCCACGTAGTCGACTGCGGTTCGAGTCCCGGACCCGGTGGCTTAAACTCACACCAGGCACGTGTGCGTGCGTGCCCAAGATCCCAAGAGGAGAATGGAGGAGAAGGGATTGCGGCGTGGCCATCCCCCCTGGGGGGTGATTTCTCGCTTTCTGTCTCTCTGTCTCTGTCTGGCAAAAACCCCCCCAAAAAAAAAAAAAAAAAGCAACTTCATAATTCGAGCTCCAGACCTGCTGCCTGAAAAACACTCCAGGTTGGGGCCAGCAGAAGGCATAGTGGGTTGGTCAGTCCCTGGACTCCCACATAGTTGACTGCAGTTTGAGTCCTGGACCCAGTGGCTTGAAACTCATGCTGGGTGCATGTGCGTGTGTGCTCAAGGTCCTGGGAACAGAAGAGAGAGGAGAGAGGAGATTGTGGCCTGGCCATCACCCCAAGGAGTGATTTCTCATTTTCTGTCTCTACAGCGAGCATATGCCCTATACCAAAAATCTCTCTCATTTTTTAAAATTATTTTTACTTTATTTAACTAATTTGACCAGAGAGGGACAAAGAGAAAGTGAGAAAGCAAGCCACCAGGTCCAGGACTCGAACCGTAGTCAGCCATGTGGGAGTCCAGCACCCCTAACTCATCCTACCTGCCAGACTCTCAAAAAGCTCTCTCTCTCTCTTTTTTTAAAATTCATTTATTTTTAATTTGACCAGAGAAAGAGTGAAAGTGAGAAAGCAAGCCGCCAGGTCCGGGACTTGAACGGTGGTAAGAGGAGTCCACCGTCCTTAACCACCTCCGCACCTATTTTAGGTTTTTATCTTAGGATGTATGAGAAAGAGAGACAGAGACAGAGAGAAATCATTCTTCAGGGGAAAGGCCCCCCCGCCATCCCTTCTCCGGAGTTTGGACACGCATAGGAGACAGGGATCGGGGTTTGAACTAAGATCAACCATGTGTGAAGCCGGCGCCTTAACCTCCAAACTTTTTTTTTGTTTTAAGATTCATTTACTTAATTCCATGTTATTGTTATCTTTTTTTTTTGACCACCAGAGAAGAAAGGGAAAGTGAGAAAGCAAGCCACCAGGTCCGGGACTTGAACCATGGTCTGCCAAGTGGGAATCCAGCACCCTTAACCACCACACCGCCTGGGCCCCAGTCTCCATACTATTTACAGATCCCTAAAATTCCCGTTTCTGACACTTTCCCCTTATCCCGCACCCCAACGTCTGGGAACATAGTCCAGTTCTGCAGAAATAAACTCGAGCTGAGATACTTCCGGCGGAAGTAGCTGGGCGTGGGAAAACCCCAGACCTTTTTCCGTAAACGTCCCTCAAGGGCGCACCTAGGCGACGCGTGGGGGCGTGGCTAGGCATCCCCACGCGATTGGCCAGCAGCTCTCCCAGCCTGCGCATACGGCGCTTCCGGGTTCTCTCCGCAATCGCATGGCCTTTTGGGAGTTGTAGTTCCAACTCTGGGGCAAAGGTCTGCGGTCGGGATCAGGTTCGCAGGAGGTCGTAGGTCGTCCCCTGCTTTTGGCGCTGCGCTGGGGAGATGGAGTCAGGGTCCGGGACCGAGTCGGCACCGTTGGCCGGGCTGGCCTGGTCATCGGCTTCGGCACCCCCTCCACGGGGATTCAGTGCGGTGAGTGGCGTCGGAGAGGGCGCGGGGGTGGCGTGGGAGTCGAGGCTCCCGCAGCCAGGTAGGAGTTCGCCACTGACCCAAGTCCTCGTACTAGATCTCCTGCACCGTCGAGGGGACCCCCGCCAGCTTCGGCACGAG
>NW_006159676.1:2901451-2906158 GCF_000334495.1 Tupaia belangeri chinensis | reverse complement strand
ATCCCAAGAGGAGAATGGAGGAGAAGGGATTGCGGCGTGGCCATCCCCCCTGGGGGGTGATTTCTCGCTTTCTGTCTCTCTGTCTCTGTCTGGCAAAAACCTCTCCAAAAAAAAAAAAAAAAATAATTCGAGCTCCAGACCTGCTGCCTGAAAAACACTCCAGGTTGGGGCCAGCAGAAGGCATAGTGGGTTGGTCAGTCCCTGGACTCCCACATAGTTGACTGCAGTTTGAGTCCTGGACCCAGTGGCTTGAAACTCATGCTGGGTGCATGTGCGTGTGTGCTCAAGGTCCTGGGAACAGAAGAGAGAGGAGAGAGGAGATTGTGGCCTGGCCATCACCCCAAGGAGTGATTTCTCATTTTCTGTCTCTACAGCGAGCATATGCCCTATACCAAAAATCTCTCTCATTTTTTAAAATTATTTTTACTTTATTTAACTAATTTGACCAGAGAGGGACAAAGAGAAAGTGAGAAAGCAAGCCACCAGGTCCAGGACTCGAACCGTAGTCAGCCATGTGGGAGTCCAGCACCCCTAACTCATCCTACCTGCCAGACTCTCAAAAAGCTCTCTCTCTCTCTTTTTTTAAAATTCATTTATTTTTAATTTGGCCAGAGAAAGAGTGAAAGTGAGAAAGCAAGCCGCCAGGTCCGGGACTTGAACGGTGGTAAGAGGAGTCCACCGTCCTTAACCACCTCCGCACCTATTTTAGGTTTTTATCTTAGGATGTATGAGAAAGAGAGACAGAGACAGAGAGAAATCATTCTTCAGGGGAAAGGCCACCCCGCCATCCCTTCTCCGGAGTTTGGACACGCATAGGAGACAGGGATCGGGGTTTGAACTAAGATCAACCATGTGTGAAGCCGGCGCCTTAACCTCCAAACTTTTTTTTTGTTTTAAGATTCATTTACTTAATTCCATGTTATTGTTATCTTTTTTTTTTGACCACCAGAGAAGAAAGGGAAAGTGAGAAAGCAAGCCACCAGGTCCGGGACTTGAACCATGGTCTGCCAAGTGGGAATCCAGCACCCTTAACCACCACACCGCCTGGGCCCCAGTCTCCATACTATTTACAGATCCCTAAAATTCCCGTTTCTGACACTTTCCCCTTATCCCGCACCCCAACGTCTGGGAACATAGTCCAGTTCTGCAGAAATAAACTCGAGCTGAGATACTTCCGGCGGAAGTAGCTGGGCGTGGGAAAACCCCAGACCTTTTTCCGTAAACGTCCCTCAAGGGCGCACCTAGGCGACGCGTGGGGGCGTGGCTAGGCATCCCCACGCGATTGGCCAGCAGCTCTCCCAGCCTGCGCATACGGCGCTTCCGGGTTCTCTCCGCAATCGCATGGCCTTTTGGGAGTTGTAGTTCCAACTCTGGGGCAAAGGTCTGCGGTCGGGATCAGGCTCGCAGGAGGTCGTAGGTCGTCCCCTGCTTTTGGCGCTGCGCTGGGGAGATGGAGTCAGGGTCCGGGACCGAGTCGGCACCGTTGGCCGGGCTGGCCTGGTCATCGGCTTCGGCACCCCCTCCACGGGGATTCAGTGCGGTGAGTGGCGTCGGAGAGGGCGCGGGGGTGTGGTGGGAGTCGAGGCTCCCGCAGCCAGGTAGGAGTTCGCCACTGACCCAAGTCCTCGTACTAGATCTCCTGCACCGTCGAGGGGACCCCCGCCAGCTTCGGCAAGAGCTTCGCGCAGAAATCGGGTTACTTCCTGTGCCTGAGTCCTCTGGCCAGCCTGGAGGTGAGAGGCGGGACCACCCGGGTACGCTCATGGCTGCAGACCCCGCTGCTGGGCGATCCTCACTGTGTCCACCTCCCATCCACCCTAGAATCCGCAAGAGAATGTCGTGGCCGAGATCCAGGTCGTGATGGACAAGAGTCCCCTCCCGCCAGGCTTCTCCCCGGTCTGCGATCCCCAGGACTCAAGTAAGATCTCCTGCAGGGGCAGGAGGGGTCGGGGGCCTGCAGGGGAGGAGTGAGGAGGGGAGGGTCGTCTGGCGCCTGGGCAGACAAGCTGATGGCAGGGTGGCCTGTGGACTCCTGTCCTAGGGCTTGGCGATGTCCCTAGTGCTCAGTTAAAATGCATGATTAGGGGGCCAGCAGATGGCGTAATGGCTATGTCGCTGGACTCCCATGTAGGCGACCATGGTTCAAGTCCTGGACCTGGTGGCTTAAACTCACACTGCGCGCGTGTGCGTGCGTGCCCAAGATCCCGAGAGGAGAATGGAGGAGAAGGGATTGTGGCGTGGCCATCCCCCCTGGTGGGTGATTTCTCGCTTTCCATCTCTGTGTCTCTCTCTGTCTTTCTGGCCAGCAGACCCGCCCTATAGCAAAAAAACCTCTCCAAAAAAAGAAAAAAAATAGTGTGATCAGGGGGCCAGCAGATGGCGTAATGATTACGTGTCTGGGCTCCCTTGTAGTGCACCGAGGTTCGAGCCCCGACCCAGTGCTTAGAAACTCATGCCAAGCCCGTGTGTGTGCCTGTCCCAAATTCAGAGGGATTGTGGCATGGCCATCCCCCATAGGGGTCATTTCTTGCTTTCCATTTCTCTGGCAAGTCTCCCTAAGGGGGCAAAATATAATGTGTGGGGTGGGGGGACCAGGAGCCCAGCAGGTGGCCTGGCAGTTGAGGCACTGGCTCCCACATGCCTGACTATGGTTCAAGTCCTGGACCTGGCGGCTTGCTTTTTCACTTTCCCGCTGTCTCTCTCTGGCTAAATTAAAAATAGTAATTATTAATCGGTGCAGTCTGTCCTAGACCAAGTTCTGTCTCGCACCCCGAGTACTGTCACTGCTTCTTGCCAGCCCCTGAGTCCGGAGCCAAGCAAAACTACCGAGCAGTTCTCTTTTTCATTTCCAGGGCTTTTGCACACGCCGTTTTCCTCTGCCTCGAGCACCCTGGCCAGCCTCTTTGCCTAGCGCATTCCTCACCCTCCTCAAGGTCTCGGCTTCGCCCTTGCCCACCCCTCCTCTTCTGCCATCCGGCCTGCGCTCGATCCTCCCAGCCCTGAAGCAGCTTCCTATCATGGCTTCTGCTTAAATCTGACTCTGGGGGTATACTCACGGAGACTGGAGGTGACGATATTTGATGTAAAGGCCAGATTGTAAATATCGTCAGCTTTGGCATAATGGTTACATCGCTGGACTCCCACGTAGTCGACGGCGGTTCAAGTCCCAGACCTGGCAGCTTAACACTCAGGCCGGGCGTGTGTGCGTGTGTGCCCAAGATCCCGAGAGGAGAGTGGAGGAGAAGGGATTGCGGCGTGGCTATCCCCCTGGGGGTGATTTCTCGCTTTCTGTCTCTCTGTCTCTCTGGCAAGCGTATGTATGCACCGCATAGCAAAAATCTCTCTCTCAAACAAAAGCAAAACACAGAAAAGCTATACTTAGTTCACGAGCTGGACAAAAGCAGACCTCGAGTGAGATCTGGTTCGTGGCCATCGCTGGCCAACCGCTAGAGGAAGGACTGAGGAAAAGTGGGGTTTGACAGTTCATGGATGGGCACCCAGTTCTGTCTAATGGCCCAGTAACCCACACTGATTGTGGTGTCTTCGCTCACCCCCCACCCCTGCAATGCTCCTTCAGAGCAGCCTGCTCCGATGGCTCCAAAACGTGGCATGGAATCCCCTCCTATAGCTATACCTTTTGTGATTCAACCATCAACCTCCCCCTACTGCCCTGCAATGCCACCCACATGGCTGCCTTAAATGGCACCCTAGACAGTGTTGTCCTGGTGCTCCCTCCCACTCCTGCCTGCTTCCCTCTCTCACTCCTCCACGCCCCCACTCCCAGAGGCCTCCATGTCCAAGAAGAAACGTATGTGTGTGAAGTTGGTGCCCCTGGGGGCTGCGGACACCGCCGTGTTCGACGTCCGGTTGAGTGGGAAGACCAAGACAGTGCCTGGATACCTGCGTGTCGGGTATGGCTGCTCCCAGGCCTCTGGCCTTCCCTCCTCGACTCACCCCGATCTTCTCCTCTGAGCCCTCTCGGTCCCTCAGTCACCTCTCTGGGCCTCAGATTTTTGCATGTTAAAATGGGGGTGGTTAGGGGCCAGCAGTTGGCATAATGGCTATGTCACTGGACTCCCACGTAGTCAACTGCGGTTCGAGTCCCAAACCCGGTGGCTTAAACTCACGCTGGGAGCATGTGCGTGCGTGCCCAAGATCCCGAGAGGAGAATGGAGGAGAAGGGATTGCGGCGTGGCCATCCTCCCTGGGGGGTGATTTCTTGCTTTCTGTCTCTGTCTCTCTTTGTGTCTCCAGTGAACACATGTGCCCTATAGCAAAAATCTTTCTAAAAAAAATAAAATGGGGATAGTTAGGGGCCAGCAGGTGGAGAGGTAGTTAGGGCGGCTGGATTCCCACATGGTCAACTGTGGTTCAAATCCTAGGCCTGGTTGCTTGCTTTTTCACTTTGTCACTCTTTTCTCTCTCTCTGATGAGCATACATGCCCTATAGCAAGTAAAATAATAATAATAATGATAATAATAAATAAAATAAAGTTATTTTATTAAAATTTATTTATTATTATTTTAATTTGATCAGAGACAAGAAGAGAAGGAGAGGGAGCAAGCTGCCGGGTTCAGGACTCGAACCACAGTTGGCCACGTAGCAGTTCAGCACCTTTTTTTTTTTTTTTTAAAGAATTTTTTTCTTTAACTTGTTTTTATTTATTTATTTCAGTTTGACCAGAGAGGGACTCAGAAGGAGGGAGG
>NW_006159676.1:2899252-2900841 GCF_000334495.1 Tupaia belangeri chinensis | reverse complement strand
CTTTCCTCTGCTTCAGAGACATGGGTGGCTTTGCCATCTGGTGCAAGAAAGCCAAGGCCCCGAAGCCGGTGCCCAAGCCCCGAAGTCTCACCCGGGACATGCAGGGTCTCTCCCTGGACCCGCCCAGTCAGACCAGGTGAGCGGTGAGCACCGGGGTGGGGTGACCGTGTGACGGAGGCCCCGTCTTACCTGGTTGTCTCATGCCCACCAGCAAAAGCAGCTGCCCTGAAAGGACGCTGTCCCGGCTGGGCTCTCGGGCCTCTACCCTGCGAAGGAATGACTCCATTTATGAGGCTTCCAGCCTCTATGGCATCTCAGGTGAGCACAGAATGGGGAAACCGAGGCACGCAGGGGGAGGGTATGACTGGCCGGAGATGGTACATCCGGGGTCGGAGCCAGGCCTGTCCCCCTCACCCCTACGTATTCGGGATTCCATGAAGACTGTGGAAGCTGGTCCCGCAGGGTGGACTTCAACTTTTCCTCTGGCCTGTTTTTTCCTTTTTTTAAAAAAAGGATTATTTATTTTATTTTATTTATTCATTCACTTATTTTAACTTGACCAGAGAGCGAGAGAGAGAAAGTGAGAAAGCAAGCCACCAGGCCCAGGACTCGAACTGTGGTCAGCCATTTGGGAATGTGTAGTGCCTTAACCTCTGGCCTGTTTTTTTTTTTTTTCAGCTATGGATGGGGTTCCCTTCACGCTGCACCCCCGATTCGAGGGCAAGGGCTGTAGCCCCCTGGTGAGTCTGCACCCACAAACTTGGGTCTGCCCTGCCTGTCCCAGTCCAGTTCCAGCTGCCTGGCACAGAAGCCCACGGTCCTGGGTTGGGGGTTTCAGAGGGGCGGCTGGCCATAAGGTCCCCAGTTCCAGAATGAGGGGGTCAGGAGCAGCTGCCAGCCTCTCCCCCCAAGTATATAGAGGTTGTGGCTTAAAGCGGGCAGGTTGGGGACCAGCAGTTAGCATAATGGCTATGTCGCGGGACTCCCACGTAGTCGACCGCGGTTCGCGTCCCGGACCCGGTGGCTTAAACTCACGCCAGGCGCATGTGCGTGCGTGCCCAAGATCCCGAGAGGAGAATGGAGGAGAAGGGATTGCGGCGTGGCCATCGCCCCTGGGGGGTGATTTCTTGCTTTCTGTCTCTCTGTCTCTCTGTCTGTCTGGCATGCACACACGCCCTCTAGCGAAAACCTCTCCAAAAAAAAAAGAAAAAGGAAAAAAACCTCTCAAAAAAAAAAATGGCGGGCAGGTGGGTGGAGAAGAGGGGACGGTTTGTCCTCTTTGAGACCCTGGCCCAAGATTGACTCGCCCTTGCCCACTAGGCCTTCACTGCTTTTGGGGACCTGACCATCAAGTCACTGGCGGACATAGAGGAGGAGGTAGGTGCAGGGGGGAAGGGGAGCCACCCCCACTCAAGGCTAACTCCACCTCCCCCTGGCATCCCTTTTCCCAGGCACACCCCAACTCTCAGGGCTAGGGATGGCTGGATTTCATATTGTCCCCATCTTCCTCCGTCACCATAACCTTCCCTTCACCCCACTTTCGCAGTACAATTACGGCTTCGTGGTGGAGAAGACGGCAGCGGCCCGCC
>NW_006159676.1:2897492-2899208 GCF_000334495.1 Tupaia belangeri chinensis | reverse complement strand
CCCTTCCCCCCCTGCCAACCGCAGACACTGACTTCTGCACCCCACCCCATCTCGGCCACCTCCAGGGTGCAGGGCATTTGGGACCTTCAGCAGCTCAGCTCAGCTGCGGCCCTGGAGGGGCGGGGCCTCTTGTGGGCGTGGTCTTTGTGGGTGGGGCCTGGTAGAGGGTGTGGTCTTGAGGACGGGCGGGGCCCAGAGGAGGGGCGGGCCTGTGGAAGGGCGTGGTCTTGAAGGGTGGGGCCTGGTGGAGGGGCGTGGTCTGGTGGAGAGGCGGGGCCCGGGGAGGGGCGGGGCAGGGCTTCTGGGAGTGGGTGATGGCGTCTCCTGCCATGCCAGGCTGCAGGGTGGGAGCAAGTTGAAACCAGTGCCTTCTAGTCATTTGTGTCAAAACTCTTTGGTGCCCAGGGGGGCACTGGTGATCTCCTGGTAATAAACACTATGCTGACCTGCCATGCGGAATCCTGGTCCTGGCTCTGACCCTGGCTGCAGGGCCCTTGCAGCTCCAGGAGTTCGATTACTGGATACATGCGGTGTTGGTAGAGACGGAGAGGGAGGAAGGTGAAAAATCTTCTGTTCTCTTGTGATTTTGGCTTGCACACTTGGTGGGTTTTTTTTCTCTCTCTCTCTTTTCTTTCCTTTTTTTTTTGTTTTTAGTTTCTTAAAATTTTTTTGGAGAGGTTTTTGCTATAGGGCACGTGCACTCGCTAGACAGAGACAGAGAGACAGAAAGTGAGAAATCACCTCCCAAGGGAGATGGCCATGCCGCAATCCCTTCTCCTCCATTCTCCTCTCGGGATCTTGGGCACGCATGCACACATGCCCGGCGTGAGTTTAAGCCACCGGGTCTGGGACTCGAACTGCAATCGACTACATGGGAGTCCAGCGACACAGCCATTACGCTAACTGCTGGTCCCATGTTTTTTTTTCTTTTTAAAAATGATTTATTTCATTATTATTTTTAAAAGTTCTGCTACTGGGCATATGTGCTCACCAGAGCGAGAAGGAAAGTGAGAAAGCAAGCCACCAGGTGCAGGACTTGAACCATGGTCAGGTCAACCATGTTGGAGTCCAGTGCGTTAACCACCACACCACCTGCTGGCCCGCTCTTTCATTTGTTTAAAAGAATTATTTCTTTATTTCACTCCATTTGTTATTATTAAGATTATTATTTTAACTTTGACCAGAGAAAGGCGGGGGGGGGGCAAGAAAGCAAGCCGCCATGTCCAGGACTCGAACTGCGGGTGGCCATGTGAGAATCCAGGGCCTTTAACCACCTGCCGGCCCCTCCCCCTCTTTTTAAAATTATTTATTTTTATTTTTATTTTTTTTTCCCCTCTTTAATTTTGAAGTTTCTGCCTTAGGATAGGTGCATTCACCTGGGAGAGACAGAGATAGTGAGAGGGAGAGGGAGAAATCACCCCCCAGAGGAGGGATCGCCACACCGCCATCCCTTCTCCATCCTCCTTCCTGGATCTTGGGCACGCACAGCCACCGTGAGTCTTAAGCCACCAGGTAGGGACTTCCACTGTGGTTGTCCCTGTGGGAGTTCATGGCCTAACCACTATACCATCTGCTGCTCCTGCCCCTGTGCGTTTTTTTTATATTATTTTGTTTTTATCCGTTTATTCATTTATTTATTTATTTATTTTTATTTGACCATAGAGGGATAGAGTGAGAGAGAAAGTGAGAAAGCAAGCCACCAGGTCTGGGACTCAA
>NW_006159676.1:2888839-2897264 GCF_000334495.1 Tupaia belangeri chinensis | reverse complement strand
CCGGGACTCGAACTGTGGTCAACTACATAGGAGTCCAGCAACATAGCCATTACGCTAACTGCTGGTCCCCTCTATGTGTTTTTTTTAAGTCACCAAGTCTGAGATTCCAACCCTGCAGCCAGCCATGTCGGGGATCCAGGTCCTGAACCTCCACACCACCTGCTGGCCCCAGGAGAGAATTTGTGTTGGGGAAAGACCCGGCCTCACCCTGGGAGTCTGGGAGGAGAGAATAAACTGCGCAGAGACAAGAGCAGAAAGACCCTGCGAAATGCCCCTCGCCCCTCCCCAAACCCTTTGGCTACTTTGCAAAAACTAGGTCTTCCTTGCTGGGGTGTCTGGCTCCCTCCCCTGCCGGGCCCCACCCACCTGCTGTGGCGCCATGCACACAACCCGATCCGGCCAGCCAGCAAAAGCCGTTTGTTGTCCCTTGTCACCTTCTCACTGCCCCGAAACCAACCCCAGATCACTTTTCAGGGCGTCCATGGGTGACGGGCCTTCAGATTGACCCAGCCTGGCCCTGGGACTGACTGGAGGAGCCACGATTGGTGTGGGATGGTTTCTGCCAGATTCTTAGTATTTCGGACCAAAAAATTGAACGTAACAAGAGTAGGAGGAAAGAAGAGAGTTGATTTCATTTTAGAGAGACAGAAAGCAAGAAATCACCTTCCGGGGGGATGGCCACGCTGCGGTCCCTTCTCCATTCTCTTCTCGGGATCTTGGGCATGCGCACACACTCCCAGTGGGTCCAGGACTTGAACCATGGCCAACCATGTGGGAGTGTAGCACCTTAACCATGACACCAACTGCTGGTCCCCGAAATGGTAGTTTATTAAGCAAAAGAGAAAGTTTCTTCCCAGAGGCAGAAGTGCTCAGGCATGACTCAAGAGCCCTGATGGTTACTTTCCATGGCGGGACGGGGGGGGGAGGGGGCATCTAAGAAGGAGCAGCACGTGGCATAATGGCTATGTCACTGGACTCCCATGTAGTTAAACTGCAGTTCGAGTCCAAGACCCGGTGGCTTAAACTCATGCCGGGCGCGTGTGCGTGCGTGCCCAAGATCCCGAGAGGAGAATGGAGGAGAAGGGATTGCGGCCTGGCCATCCCCCCTGGGGGGTGATTTCTCGCTTTCTGTCTCTCTGTCTGTCTGGCGAGTGCACGCGCCCTATAGCAAAAACTCAAAAAAACAAAACAAAACAGAAAAGGAAACTGAAGCTCAGGTCTCATGACCATTCTGAGGCAGGCCTGTCCTGGCTCCTGGAACTCGCCCTGCGCAGGGCTGCCTAACCATGCTCAGGTGGCTGTGAGGCCGGAGCCTCTGGCCACAGCCCCAGATTGGCCGAGTTCCCGGCTCCTGATTTTAGTTGAGATTGGAAGGCGCTCCCTGTCCAGCCTCCCCTTCCAGGGTGGGGCCCACGCGGGAAACTGGTTTCTGCCAGGCCTGCAGGCACTGCTCCTAGGGCGCCTCCAAAGTTAAAACTGCGGGGACCAGCAGTTAGCGTAATGGCTATGTCGTTGGACTCCCACGTAGTTGACCGCGGTTCAAGTCCCGGACCCAGTGGTTTAAACTCACGCCAGGCGCGTGTGCGTGCATGCCCAAGATCCCGAGAGGAGAATGGAGGAGAAGGGATTGCGGCGTGGCCATCCCCTCTGGGGGGCGATTTTCTGCTTTCTGTCTCTGTCTCTCTCTGTCTGTCTGGCGAGCCCACGCGCCCTATAACAAAAACCTCTCAAAAAAAAAAAAACAAAGTTAAAACCACACAGTTTCCAGGGTTCAAGTTCAAGGTCGCGGGAGGATGATTAGAGACCAGATTTGGTTAAGACTGGAGAGGCATCCAGGGTGACACTTTTATTTTTTGGAGAGGTTTTGCTATAGGGTGCTTGCATTCTCCAGAAAGACAGAGACAGAGAGACAGAAAGTGAGAGATCACCCCCTAGGGGGGATGGCCACGCCGCAATCCCTTCTCCTTCATTCTCCTCTCGGGATCTTGGACATGTACACACACACACACACACACAGACACACACATCCGGCGTGAGTTTAAGCCACCGGGTATGAGACTCGAACCGCAGTCAACCACATGAGGGTCCAGCAACATAGCCACTACACCATTTGTTGGTCCCAAGTTTTTTTTTTTTTTTTTCTTTTTTCTAGAGGTTTTGTCTTGGGGCGTGTGTGCTCACGAGAGAGAGAAAGAGACAGGGAAACTGAGAGGGAGAATAAGTTATCCCCCACAAGGGGGATGGCCATGCCACAGTTTCCTTTCCTCACTTCTCCTCCCAGGATCATGGGCGTTTGCACACACACGCTTCCAGAGTGATTCTCAAACTTCTGGGTCCGGGACTATGAAGCACAGTTGGCCACATGGAAGTCCAGTGACATGAACACTGCGCCATCTGCTGGTCCTGAGGGTGCAACGTTTTTCTCCTGTGATTGAGAGAGCTTTCAGGGCCAGCAGGTGGTGTGGAGTTTAAGGCTGGGTGACAGTGTGGTTCAAGTCCTAGACCTCGCGGCTTGAAAAACATGCCAGGTGAGGACCAGCAGTTAGCGTAATGGCTATGTCGCTGGACTCCCATGTAGTCAACCGCCGTTCGAGTCCCGGACCCCGTGGCTTGAACTCACGCCGGGCGCGTGTGCATGCGTGCCCAAGATCCCGAGAGGAGAATGGAGGAGGAGGGATTGCGGTGTGGCCATCCCCCCTGGGGGGTGATGTCTCGCTGTCTGTCTCTCTGTCTCTCTCTGTCTGTCTGGCGAGCGCATGCGCCCTATAGCAAAAACCTCTCCAAAATAAATTTTAAAATAATAACAAATAAAGTGAAATCAATAGATCTTTTCCCCAAAAAGGTAACACCGGCATAATAAGCTTTTGTTTATTTGGCGGTTGTGAAAGTCGAGAGCGACCCCATCTTCAGTTCCGTGAGCTCCGGAAACGGCCAATCGGGGCGTTTTCCTGCCACGCCGTCTCCCCACACCCAGCTGCTCGGAAACGGCTGATATTATTGCGGACCTACTAGGTGTCAGCCCCCTCAATGGCTCACGTTGTCAGGGAGCTGCAGGACAACAGCTCATTCCCGGTCTCCACTTTACAGACGAGGAAACTGAGGCACAGAGCGGTGAGGTCTGGGGCCAACATTCATAGCCTGGGGAGGACGGTAAGAACTCGCTGAATCTGAGACGTGCTCCATCGGCAGCGTGGAGTGATAGGACCCGGGTGCGAATCTTGGCTCTGGTGCTCAGTACTGGCCGTAGGACCCCTGTTCCGTCACTGCCCCTCTTGGGGACTCGGTTTCCTCATCTGTAAAATGGATGCAGACACTTAGCAAATCACCGCTTAAGCTCCCCCTCCCTTCTTGCCTAGCCTAGAACCTCATTTAGTCTGAACAGCCATAGTTCCCAGGCTGCTTTGCAGCAGGGGATGGCCAGATGCCTCTTTTCTGGCCAGTGAGATAAGGAGAAATGGTCTAAGTTCTCCCAGGAAGATTTCTAGAATTGAACTGACTTCTGCCTTTCCCTCTAAGTGAGGAGGCGAAGGCTGGCACCCTGGCAGCTATTTTGTAACATGAGGCAAGCTTAAGGACAAAAGCCAAAGTGACCATGAACTGAGAGGGAAATCAAGTTCTACTGGTAGCTTGGATCTATTCCCATATTTTCCTCTTGCTGACTTACCCCAGGTGTCTAGCCTTGACCCCTGGGCTCAGACCAGTGTGGAATCCTTCCCTGCAGCCTCTGGCCTGTGGCCCAAAATGCTACGCATCTCATGGGTGACCCCATCCCAGTGCCCCATGCTGGTCGACAGTGTCTGGTGCATTGGAGGTACAGGCTGGCTTCTCTCCCGGCCTCCCAATTATGCTGCCGGTTCTGTGGCAGTGGCCACGGGCCCAAGGGGGTCCCCAGGCTCCAGGCAGAATGAATAGGGGGTGTGGCGATGGGTACCCTGCTGGGGCTGAGCTCTGGGGCTGGCCTTAGAGACTTCCGCAGAGCGGGAAGGATCGTCTTCAAAGGACGGCACAGACGGGTCATGGAGGCCACGGCGGGCGGTCCGGGCAGTCCGGAGCAGAATGTGGGTCAGCACAGCCACCAGGACCAGGGCGCCTGAGCCCAGGATGGAGGCGGCCGCGGCGCCTGTTTCAATTTCGAAGAGTAGCAGGGCATAGATGGAAAGCGCTAGAAAAAGGAAATACTGCTCACTGATTCAGGCAGCAAACAGGTGCACTCCAACTCCATTGGCTCCGCGAGCTCCCCAGAGTCAGTATAGAAAACCCTGCACGGCCGGCAGGTGGCGTGGTGGTTAAGGGCGCTGGACTCTCACATGGGCGACCGCGGTTCAAGTCCCAGACCTGATGGCTTGCTTTCTCACTTTCCTTCTCTCTGTCTCTCTCTGGTCAAATTAAAACTTAATAAATAGGTAAAGCTAAATAATTATTTTTAAAAAATTTTAAAATGGGGACCAGCAATTAGCGTAATGGCTATGTTGCTGGACACCCACGTAGTTGACTGCAGTTCGCGTCCCGGACCCGGTGGCTTAAACCCACGCGTGCCCAAGATCCCGAGAGGAGAATGGAGGAGAAGGGATTGCGGCGTGGCCATAACTCCTGAGGGGTGATTTCTCGCTTTCTGTCTCTTTGTCTCTCTCTGTCTGTCTGGCGAGCGCACGCGCCCTGTAGCGAAAACCTCTCCAAAAAATAAAAAAGAAAAATTTTAAATGGAAGGGCCAGCAGGTGGCGTGGTGGTTAGGGGCACCAGCCTCCCACATAACGGCGATTCAAATCCCAGACCTGGCGGCTTGCTTTCTCACTTTCCTCTCTCTCACTCTGTCTCTCTGGTTAAATTTAAAAATATAATAGGAATAAATAAAATTAAATCTTAAAAGATGAAGAAAACCCTGTAACAAGACCAGCATCTAGATGAACTCATAGAATTCTCTCACACCTCTCCAATAAATATAACTCCTGGAGCCAGCAGGTGGCATGGTGGTTAAGGTGCTGGACTCGCACATGGCTGACCATGGTTCAAGTCCCGGACCTGGCAGCTTGCTTTCTCTATATATATATATATCTCCCATTGTGTGTCCCTTTGAGAAACAATGAAGCCAGGGCCCAGAGAGCTCAAGGGATGCCCCCAAAGCCACAGGGCTGGAAATGATAGGGGTGGAGACTTTCTGGGTCTCTTTCGTAAATTTGCTAGAGGGCACGTGTACTTGTCAGGGAGAGAGAGCAAGCGACAGAGGGAGAGAACGGGTGAGAAAGTACCTTCCTAGGGGAAAGGTCTCGGTACAATCCCCCCTCTTCCATTCTTTCCTTGGGATTTGGGGCATGTACAGACATGCGCTCAGTGTGCACATGTTTTAATTTTATTTATTTTTCTTCTTTTTGGAGAGGTTTTTTGCTATAGGGTGCGTGTGCTCGCCAGAGAGCCAGAGAGAGCCAGAGAGACAGAAAGTGAGAAATCACCTTCCAGGGGAGATGGCCACACCGCAATCCCTTCTCCTCCATTCTCCTCTCGGGATCTTGGGCACACATGTACACGCGCCCGGCGTGAGTTTTAAGCCACCGAGTCCGGGACTCGAACCACAGTCAAGTACGTGGGAGTCCACTCTTATAACCATTATGCCACCTACTAGTCCCTATTTTTTATTTATTTTCAAGCCACTGGGTCCAGGATTCAAACTGTGGTCAGCCATGTGGGAGTTCAGCGCCTTAACTACTATGCCACCCGTTGACCCCTCCAAACATTTTTTTTTTCGATTTATTTATTATCATTATTATTTTAATTTGCTATAGGGCACATGTGTTCACCAGAGAGAGAGAGAGAGAGAGAGAGAGAGAGAAAGTGAGGAAGCAAACTGCTAGGTCCGAGACTTGAACTGTGGTTGACCATGTGGGAGTCCAGTGCCTTAACCACCAAACCACCTGCTGACCCTGGCTCTAAACATTGTTGAAAAGGTTTTTATAATTATTCTCTTGGCTCCAGCTAGCAGGGACTCAATGATTGGCTAGCCATGCCTGTGGGAAATGCTTGCTGAGTGAGGTCACCCAACCTCCAAAAGAATTTAAATGGGGGTGAATTAATTCTCAATTGAACGCTTAATGAGGCTGACAGAATGTTACCTTTTGGTGCCCTGGGTGATTTTTCTCTTTTTTTCTTGTATTTTAAGACAAAGATAATTTGTTCTCCAGGTCTCCAGGAATTTTGTTAGTCCCTGAAAAGACTTCAAGGTGCTTTGAAAAAGTCTGTCTTCTCAGAGAAAACAAACACAAAAACAAAACACCCACTCTGGTCAGAAGATGATGGGGTGAAGTGAGAGGCATTTGAATTATTTTTTATATAACTGTATTTATTATTATTATTATTATTTTCCATTTGGAGCAGAGAGGGAAAGTGAGAAAGCAAGCCACCAGGTCCAGATCTTGAACCGTTGTCAGCCATGGAGGGGTCCAGCCCCTCTCACCAACATGCCACATGCCAGCTGCCCCTTTTTTTAAAAAAAAAAGAATTATTTTATTTAACATTTATTTATGTATATTAATTTGGCCAGAGAGGGACAAGAGCGAGAGAGAGAGAGAGAGAGAAAAAGTGAGAAAGCAAGTCGCCAGGTCTGGGACTCGAACCACCACCGTTGGCCATGTGGGACTCCAGCACCCTTAACCACCACTCCACCTGCAAGCCCCAGTGAGAGACATTTCTTTTTCTTTTCTTTTCTTTCTTTCTTTCTTTTTTTTTTTTTGGAGAGGATTTTGCTATAGGGCGCACACCAGACAGACAGAGAGACAGAAAGCGAGAAATCACCCCCCGGGGGGATGGCCACACCGCAATCCCTTCTCCTCTATTCTCCTCTCGGGATCTTGGGCATGCACGCACACGTGCCCGGCGTGAGTTTAAGCCACCGGGTCTGGGACTCGAACCACGGTTGACTACATGGGAGTCCAGCGACATAGCCATTATGCTAACTGTTGGTCCCTAAATAAAATAATTCTTAACAACAACAACAAAAAAAACAAAACTAAATAAAACAATATAAAAATCTTCCCTCTTTATTTATTTATTGTATTTGTTTATATTTTAAATTTGTTTGTTTGTTTGTTTGTTTGTTTTGCCACAGTGCATGTATGCTCACTGGAGAGAGACAGAGAGAGGGAAAGTGAGAAATCACCCCCCAGGGGGGATGGCCACACCACAATCCCTTCTCCTCCACTCTCCTCTCGGGATTCTGGGCACGCACGCACCCGCGCCTGGCCTGATTTTCAGGCTGCTGGGTCCGGGACTCGAACCATGGAGTTGGCCATGTGAGATCGAGCGCCTTAACCACCATACCACCACTGGCCCTCTTCTCTTCACCGTAGACTCAGTCCTGGCTGGCCTCAGGCACACCACACGTGCTCCTTCAGACCTGGATGTGACCCCAGGAGCTTCCCCCGCGGCTGCACCGTCACTCTGCCACCACTGTGGGCCCATCCGCTGTCACAGGGATCAGTTCAGAACCCCTCCACCATTCCATAAGCCACGATCTTTCCCATTGTTCTGATGGGGAAACTGAGGCACAGAGCAAATTTACCCCAGGTCCTGAAGCAAGTGTCAGGGCCCAGAGCTGAACCCAGGCTGACCCCACTCTCCACCCCACCCCACGGCCCTGCACCCCATGTCCTACACCCCAGCACACACCTGCTAAGTAGACGGAGACCCCGCAGCAGAAGAGGCCCAGGGCCACGTGTCTGAGGAGGCGGCAGTCGTAGAGAAACCAGTCAGACCTGGGATGGAGGGGGGCAGGAAGGGAAAACTCAGAGAACAGAGCTGGGGCAGGGAGGCCAGAGAGGAGGAGGAGGAGGAGCGGCCTTATGGAAACAGTGGCCAGCTTTCGGGGACTTGAGATCTGTGTGAGGACTCAGTCATCATCTACTCTCCCACCCATCCACATCCGTCCTTTATCATCATCCATCCATCCACCTATCCACCTGGGATCCTAACCAATCGATCTATCCACTCATCCACCCACCCAACTATCCACCCATCCACCCATCCATCCATCCATCCATCCATCCACCCACCCAACTATCCATCCATCCATCCATCCATCCATCCATCCATCCATCCATCCACCCAACTATCCATCCATCCATCCATCCGTCCATCCATCCATCCATCCACCCACCCAACTATCCATCCATCCATCCATCCATCCATCCATCCTTCCATTCTCCTACATCCCCAGTCATCCATCTATTTATCCCATCTGTCCACTCACTCACTCATCTATTACCATATGTTCACCTACTCATCCAACCACCCATCCATTCAACCATCTATCCATCCATCCATCCATCCATCCATCCATCCATCCACCCAACTATCCATCCATCCATCCATCCGTCCATCCATCCATCCATCCACCCACCCAACTATCCATCCATCCATCCATCCATCCATCCATCC
>NW_006159676.1:2886960-2888805 GCF_000334495.1 Tupaia belangeri chinensis | reverse complement strand
GTTGCTCTTGGGTTTCCACGGCAAGCTGCGCCGGCTGCAGCTCCAGGAGCCCGAGTACGTGCTCATGGCTGCCGTGGCCCTCTTCTCTCCGGGTGAGCATCTCCCAAACCCACTCAACTATCCACCATCCACCCACTCAGCTATCCATTAATCTACCCATCTACCCACTTAATTCATCCACCCATCCATCCACCCACCCACCCAACCCAACTACCCATCCACTCACCTACCCACCCACCCAACTATCTATCCTTCTTCCCTCCTTTCTTTCCTTATTTCTTTCCTTCCTTCCTTCCTTCTTTCCTTCCTTCCATTCAACTGTTCATCACCCATCCTCCCAACTATCCATCCACCCACCCACCCAACTATCTATCCTTCCTCTCTCCTTTCTTTCCTTCCTTCCTTCTTCCTTCCTTCCTTCTTTCCTTCCTTTCTTCCATCCACTCATGTGTTCATTCACCATCCTCCCAACTATCCATCCATCCATCCACCCACCCATCCACCCAACTATTCATCCATCTACCCACCCAACTATCCATATACCCACCCACCTACCTATCCACCTGTCCACCTAACCAACTAGCCACCCATCATCAACCCACCTACCTGCTCAACTATCCATCTGCCTGCCCACCCATCTATCCATCCAACCACCCACTCATCCATCCATTCATCCTTTCATTCATTCAACATCTAACTGTACACCCATTGACCTGTCCACTCGCCTATTTACATGCATACATCCTTCCAAGTAAATGTCTACCACTAATTTCCTATCTATCCTCATCCATTATTCAACCAGCATCCACCGTCCATGCCTTTAACCATGCCCGATTCATCCATTCATCTATCCATCCCTCATCCATCCCCCATTCACCATCACCATCCAATCCCCCATCCATCCACCCCCATTCATCTGTCCATCAAATCCACTCATCCCCCACTCACCATCAATCCCCCATCCATCTGTCTACTCATCGATTCACCCTCCATTCCCTCTCCTCCATAATCCAGCCATTACATCACCCCATTCAAACACCAATCTCAGGACCAGCAGGTGGTGTGGTGACTAAGGTGCTGGACTCCCACATGGCTGACCACAGTTTGAGTCCCAGACCTGGCAGCTTGATTTCTCACTTTCCCTTTTTCTCTCTCACTGATTAAATTGAAATAATAATAATCAATGAAATGAAATAAACAGTTAAAAAAAGCCAACCTCATGAACAGTTACTATGTATAGATTCTTGCTAGATACACTTCTATTATTTTATAGGTCTTAAGGTTATTTGGGAGATGAGGAAATTGAGGTTAACTTGCTACTAAGGATAATAGAAATGGCCACCCCAAAAACTAACACTAGTGGCCAGCCAGGTGGTGTGGTGGTTAAGGCAGCTGGATCCCACATGGTCACCAATGTGGTTCAAGTCCCGGACCTGGCAACTTGAAAAACACACCAGGCACGTTTATGTGTGTGTCCCAAATCCTGAGATGAGAATGGAGGATGATGGATTGTGGTGTGACCATCCCACCGGGGTGTGTGTGTGGTGATTTATCACTTTCTCTTTGTTTCATCTGTCTCTCTCCAGTGAATGGACACGACCTAAAGCAAAAATCTCTTAAGAAAAAAAAATTATTTATTGGCACCAGCAGGTGGCGTGGTGGTTAAGGCATTGAACTCCCACAGGACAGACCACGGTTTGAGTCCCAGACCTGGTGGCTTACTTTGTCACTATCTCTCTCTCTCTGACTGTCTCTAGTCAAATTAAAAAATATATAATAATAGGGGAATAGCAGGAGGCATGGTGGTTAAGGCACTGGATACTTCCACATGGCTGACCATGGTTC
>NW_006159676.1:2881905-2884399 GCF_000334495.1 Tupaia belangeri chinensis | reverse complement strand
ATCCACCCCCATTCATCTGTCCATCAAATCCACTCATCCCCCACTCACCATCAATCCCCCATCCATCTGTCTACTCATCGATTCACCCTCCATTCCCTCTCCTCCATAATCCAGCCATTACATCACCCCATTCAAACACCAATCTCAGGACCAGCAGGTGGTGTGGTGACTAAGGTGCTGGACTCCCACATGGCTGACCACAGTTTGAGTCCCAGACCTGGCAGCTTGATTTCTCACTTTCCCTTTTTCTCTCTCACTGATTAAATTGAAATAATAATAATCAATGAAATGAAATAAACAGTTAAAAAAAGCCAACCTCATGAACAGTTACTATGTATAGATTCTTGCTAGATACACTTCTATTATTTTATAGGTCTTAAGGTTATTTGGGAGATGAGGAAATTGAGGTTAACTTGCTACTAAGGATAATAGAAATGGCCACCCCAAAAACTAACACTAGTGGCCAGCCAGGTGGTGTGGTGGTTAAGGCAGCTGGATCCCACATGGTCACCAATGTGGTTCAAGTCCCGGACCTGGCAACTTGAAAAACACACCAGGCACGTTTATGTGTGTGTCCCAAATCCTGAGATGAGAATGGAGGATGATGGATTGTGGTGTGACCATCCCACCGGGGTGTGTGTGTGGTGATTTATCACTTTCTCTTTGTTTCTATCTGTCTCTCTCCAGTGAATGGACACAACCTAAAGCAAAAATCTCTTAAGAAAAAAAAATTATTTATTGGCACCAGCAGGTGGCGTGGTGGTTAAGGCATTGAACTCCCACAGGACAGACCACGGTTTGAGTCCCAGACCTGGTGGCTTACTTTGTCACTATCTCTCTCTCTCTGACTGTCTCTAGTCAAATTAAAAAATATATAATAATAGGGGAATAGCAGGAGGCATGGTGGTTAAGGCACTGGATACTTCCACATGGCTGACCATGGTTCGAGT
The DNA here is from genome assembly GCF_000334495.1 of Tupaia belangeri chinensis. Classification (NCBI taxonomy): domain Eukaryota; kingdom Metazoa; phylum Chordata; class Mammalia; order Scandentia; family Tupaiidae; genus Tupaia; species Tupaia belangeri. The sequence goes on along the minus strand of NW_006159676.1, from coordinate 2,883,449 downwards.
CCCAAACCTGGTGGCTTGCTTCCTCACTTTCTCTCTCTCTCTCTTTCTCTCTCTGTCAAAATAGAAATAAATGAATCAATCAATAAATTGTTTTAAAAAGATTGTATTTCCAAAAAAGTGAATTAATAAATACAAGTAAATAATTTTTTTAAGAGGTGTTTGCTATAGGGCGTGTGCGCTTGCCAGACACACAGAGACATAGAGACAGAAAGCGAGAAATCACCCCCCAGGGGGTATGGCCACGCCACAACCCCTTCTCCTCCATTCTCCTCTCGGGATCTTGGGCACACATGGCGTGAGTTTTAAGCCACCAGGTCCGGGATGCGAACCGCAGTCGACTACGTGGGAGTCCAGTGACATAGCCATTACGCTAACTGCTGGTTCCCAAGTAAATAATTCTTTAAAAATATATATAATAATTGGGGCCTGCTGGTGGCATGCTGTTTAAGAGTGCCGGACTATTTTCTTTTCTTTTCTTTTTTTTTGGAGAGGTTTTCACTATAGGGCGCGTGTGCTCACCAGAGAGACAGAGAGAGACAGAGAGAGACAGAGAGACAGAAAGTGAGAAATCACCCCCCCAGGGGGGATGACCACGCCGCAATCCCTTCTCCTCCATTCTCCTCTGGGATCTTGGGCACGCACGCACACGCGCCCAGTGTGAGTTTAAGCCACCGGGTCTGGGATGCGAACCTCAGTCACCTACGTGGGATTCCAGCGACATAGCCCTTACGCTAACTGCTGGTCCCAAGAGTGCCGGACTATTAAACCACCAGATCTGGGAGTCCAACTGCAGTCGACTACATGGGAATCCAGCGATGTAGCCGTAGGCCATTTGCTGGTCCCAAATTATTTATTTCATTAAAAAAAAAAATCATTCAGAATCTTTAAGTGGCAGGTAGGGAGGGACCAGCGAATGGCGTAATGGTTACATGGCTGGACTCCCACGTAGTTGACCATGGTTTGAGTGCCAGCCTGGTGGCTTAAACTCACGCCCGGCGCCTGTATGTGCGTGCCCGAGATTCCCAAGAGGAGAATGAAGGAGAAGGGATTGCGGCGTGGCCATCCCTCCTGGGGGAGGGGATTTCTCTTTCTGTCTCTCTGTCTCTTTCTGTCTCTCCGGGGAGCACTCTTGCCCTATAGCAAACATCTCTCTAGAAAAAAGAAAAGATAAAAGCGAGTGGGAGGTGGAATTGACACCACTAGGTTGGGGCGGGGGCGTTTCTGCCTTCCCTGAGCTAATGCACAGGATTCAGGAGGCAGATCGAATTTAGGGCTCCCTGAATAGCAGGAGGTACGGACTCTGGGGCCAGCTGATCTCGGGTCCTCTGTGAGGCTGTTTCCTCATCTACCAAACAGGGCTGACCGTGGTGGCTGCACCTGCTGTAAATGTTCCATAAATACAGGGCAGAGGGAGGGAGAGACGGAGAGAGGGAAGCGCGAGAGCCGCTGGAGCTGCCCAGGCCCTCCCAGCCCCCAGCCGGGTCTCCGGGCAGTGGGGCGCTCCTACCTGCTGGGGCCGGGTCCCCGCGCCATCTCCGCGCTCA
>NW_006159676.1:2881504-2881746 GCF_000334495.1 Tupaia belangeri chinensis | reverse complement strand
CGTGGGTCCGGGGAGCTGGGACAGTCTAGGGGTCAGCAGGTGTTAGGGCGCAAGGGAATCGGCCGGGGTCTCAGGGCTTTAGGGAGTCCCCAAGGGGGCGGGGCAGCAGGCGGTGTCTGAAGGTTCAGGGGCTGAGTCCGGGGCTGTCAGGGGAGTCGCTGGAGTAGGGCTGTAGGGTACGGCTCACGGGACGCCGAAGCTCCGCAAAAACTTGGGACAGTATTTTTTATCCTCTCCCACCC
>NW_006159676.1:2872533-2881460 GCF_000334495.1 Tupaia belangeri chinensis | reverse complement strand
CGGCCTCACGTGGATCCCCGCTGCCCTAAGAATCCGCTTTTGCTGGTTTTTTTTTTGGGGGGGTGTGGAAGAGGTTTTTGCTATAGGGCGTGCGCTCGCCAGAAAGACAGAGAGAGACAGAAAGTGAGAAATCACCCCCCAGGGAGGATGGCCACACTGCAATCCCTTCTCCATTTTCCTCCCAGGATTTTGGGCATCCATGCACCTATGTCTGGCGTGAATTTTAAGCTGCTGGGTCTGGGACTTGAACTGTGATCGGTCATGTGGGAGTCCAGCAATGGAACCATGACGCCATCTGCTGGTCTGGTTCCTGAGCTTTTAGATTGATTCCATGTCTTTTTTTTTTTTTTCAATATATATTTATTATTGGGACCAGCAGTTAGCATAATGGCTATGTCGCTGGACTCCCACGTAGTTGACAGCAGTTCAAGTCCCTGACCTGGTGGCTTAAACTCACGCCGGGTGCGTGTGCGTGCATGCCCAAGATCCCGAGAGGAGAATGGAGGAGAAGGGATTGTGGCGTGGCCATTGCCCCTGGGGGGTGATTTCTCGCTTTCTGTCTCTATATCTCTCTCTGTCTGTCTGGCGAGTGCACGCGCCCTATATATAAAAAAAAAAACTCTAAAATATATATATATATTATTTACAGTTAATCACCATATATCTTTTTTTAAATGTATTTATTTAATTTTATTTATTCATTCATTAATTTGACCAAAGACAGACACAGAGAGAGAGAGAGAGGGTGGAAGTGAGAAAGCAAGCCACCAGGTCTGGGACTCGAACCATGGTCAGTCACGTGGGAGTGTCCAGAGCCTTAACCACTACACCACCTGCTGGTCCCCAATCACCATATATCTTTGCAGTGTACAAAACATACTTTTCCCCAGCATAAATACAGTGCATATCAGCAAAAACAAAGACATTACCCTATATGTTATCATCAGCAAATAACTTTTCTTTTTTTTTCATTTTGTTAAAGAAAAGGAATCATTTTTATTTAACTTTATTTATTTATTTTCAATTGACCATAGAGGAACAAAGAGAGAAAGAAAGTGAAAAAGCAAGCTTCCAGGTCCGGGACTCGAACCACGGTCAGCCATGTGGGAGTCACATGCCCTTAACCACCATGCCACCTACTGGCCCCATAAGTTTTCATTTTTCTGTCAATTAAACATGCTTTGTTTTTCCTGTCCCACCCTGTATTACCCCACGCCCTATTACCTGCTCCCAATTACCACCCCTGTATCTGCTATCCACAGGTGCCCTCCCTGCTCTTAGACCTTCCAATGATTTCATGTCTTTTCTTCGTTTTTTTAAATATTGAATTTTATTTATTATTATTTTTAATTCAACCAGAGAGAGAGAACCACCCAATCCAGGACTTGAACCAAGGTTGGCCATGTGGGAGTCCAGCCTGTTAACCACCATTCCATCTCCCAGGCCCTAATGAGTCCATGTTTTACCAATTGGGAAGAATCCTGGGATGTGTGAATTTCCGACTGAGTGGTTTCCTGTCCTTTGGGTAGATCCCCAGGAATGGGTTATGCAGTCACGTGGTCGTTCTAGCTATAGGATTCTGTTTTATATCTCTAGATATTTTTTTATTAATTATTATTTTAAAATTTGCTAAAAAAGAAAAAATTTGCTATAGGGCTCATCTGCTCACAAGAGAGACAGAAAGCGAGAGGGAAAGTGAGAAAGGAAGCCGCCAGGTTCTGGGACTTGAACCGCAGACACCCATGTGGAAGTCTAGTGCCTTAACCACCACGCCACCTCCTGGCCTCTCTCTCTCTTCTCTCCTCTCTGTCTCTCTCCTCTCTCTCTCCTCTCTCTCTCTCTCTCTCTCATGTTTTCAGGAACCCTCACATTGTTTCCCACAGCAGCTGTATTAATCTCACTACGTTTTCCCGAATCTCACACACATACACACGCACACACACACACACACACACACACACACACACACACACCTGCTCCCCGCTGCAGCCCGGGTTGGGCGTTTCCTGCGGTCTGTCGCCCCCTGCTGGCTGTCCAGTTCGGGGCTAGCAAGCGTCTGTCCTAACCATTGGCCACAGGGTCTGCGGTCTGGGACGGAGCTCTGCACACAGTAGGTGGTCAGTCCATGCTTGCTGCTCATGTAGATGTGTTACCTTTCATTCCGGGTCTGAAATTCTTCCAAAGAATGAAAACTCAAATCTGGGACCAGCAAATGGCATAATGGTTACATCTCTGGACTCTCCCTTATGTATGGCTGGAGTCCTGGTTCTGACAGCTTAAAAATCACACCGGGTGGCCATTCCCCCTGGGGGGTGATTTCTCACTTTCTGTCTCTGTCTCTCTCTGTCTGTCTCGCGAGAGAACGCGCCCTATAGCAAAAACCTCTCCAAAAAAAAAAAAAAAATCACACAGGGTTGGAACCAGCAGTTGGCGTCATGGCTATGTCGCTGGACTCCCATGTAGTCGACTGTGGTTTGAGTCCCGGACCCGGTGGCTTAAACTCATGCTGGGCGCGTGTGCGTGCGTGCCCAAGATCATGAAGCACTTGTCAATCACTGGACTTCTCTGACCTCAGAGGTGTCCAACATCGTTTTTCTTTTTTAATTTAATTTGATGTATTCATTCATTTATTTTAGTTTGACTAGCTACCAGGTCCAGGACTCGAACCATGGTCCACCATGCGAGAATACCCAGCACCTTAACTACAACGCCACCTGTTGGTCCCCCAGCATGGTTTTTTCCTCTTGTAGTCAGGCCTGCTAGTTTCCATGGACACGCGTCGCCTCCCAGGAAACCCTGGGGGGCAAGAGGAGGAGCAACGTCTTATTTGCATTTTGGCCACGCCCCTCAGATACACACACACACACACACACACACACACACACACACACACACACACACACACAACAGAGTCACTAGGTCACTAGGGGGCGCCAGAGGCAAAGAGAAGGGGTTTGGGCGCCGAGGGATCGCTTGTCCCGCCTTCTCAGTTCACCTGCCAGGTTAAGACTTGCCTACCAGGGACAGGTGAAGCCCTGGGGGACTCGGCCCAGGCGCACATGGCACCAAACAGTGAAATGCATTTTGCGTAAAGGAGAAATGTGTTAAGGACCAGCAGTTAGTGTAATGGCTATGTCGCTGGACTCCCATGTAGTTGACAGCAGTTCGCGTCCCGGACCTGGTGGCTTAAAACTCAACGCCGGGCGCGTGTGCGTGCGTGCCCAAGATCCCGAGAGGAGAATGGAGGAGAAGGGGTTGTGGCGTGGCCATCCCCCCGGGGGGTGATTTCTCGCTTTCTGTCTCTCTGTCTCTCTCTGTCTGTCTGGCAAGCGCACGCGCCCTATAGCAAAAAAAACTCTCCAAATAAAAAAGAGAGAGAAATGTGTTAAGGACCTGGTCAATTACAGATGACACAATGAGACCCACCGATTTTTTTATTTTTTGGAGAGGTTTTTGCTATAGGGCGCGACCGCTCCCCAGAAAGAGACAGAGAGATAGAAAGCAAGAGAAATCACCCCCTGGGGGGGGGCCAGGCCGCAGTCCTTTCTCCTCCATTTTCCTCTCAGGATCGGGATCTTGGGCACACACGCACACGTGCCCAGCGTGAGTTTAAGCCACCGGGTCTGGGACTCCAACCGAACTACAGTGGACTACGTGGGAGTCCAGCAACATAGCCATTATGCTAACTGCTGGTCCCCCCACAATCTCTTCTGCCCCACCCCCAGGAAACGCCACCCCCACAGGAGGACCTTAAAACCGACATCAGCTCTTGGGACCCAAAGGTGATGTGGTAGTTAAGGGTGTTAGACTCCCACGTAGCTGAGCAGGGTTCGAATCCTGGACCTGGCCGCTTGCTTTTTCACTTTCCCTTTCTCTCTCACTCTCCCACTCTGGTCACATTAAAATAAATAAATAAACAAACAAACAGATACATAAAATAATAATATAAAAAACAGACATCGGCTCCTAATCCTACTCCCTACCACTCTGCCTTACCCCCTCCGCACATCACAGGAGCTCAAAACACCCGACACCACCACCAGCTCCTGAAGGGGTGCTCGCTCAGAACCGAGATGCCCCTGTCCTCCCCAGGTCTCCTGCACCCTCTTTGGGCTTGGTCCCACCCCTGAGGGCGTGTCCAGGACAATCCCCGCCCCTCACCCCTCCGCTGGGGCCGGAGGCTTATTTTAGATTCCCCTTTCCACCTCCGAGTGGGGGCGCTCACAGCAGCCGCTCCACCAAGAGGGCAAAAGGGTTCCTTATAGACGCGCCTCTTCTTGACCCGAGATCTCCACCGGGCCCCGCCCTCTGCTCCGTCCTCATTCTCCTCCCCTGGGATTCGATCACGCACTCCCGCTCAGAATAGGCCCTCCTCCCCGGGGACGCGCCCGCCCCGCGCCGCCTTGTCCTTGCGGTACTTGCGCCGGCGCAGAGGCTCGGTGAGGCTCCGCGGCTCCGGGTCTTCCAGGTCCTCGGGCTGCAGGAAGCTGCGGTCCAGCACGTCGGCCGCCTCCTGCCAGTTGGCGAAGCAGGCGGTGCCCAGGCGGCGGATCTGGGCAAGCACGCGGTGCCCGGGCGCCGGATCCCCTCCGCCCCGTCGCGCGTCACCACGTCCCCGCATGGCTTGAGCACCACGACCGCGGGCAGGCGCTCCACGGAGAACTGGCGGCCGAGGTCCCTGCGGGGCGGGCAGGGCGGTCTGGATGGAGTCCCCTGGTTCTTGGTGACCCTGAATCGGGGAGCCCTACTGTGCAATTTAAAAGTTTTTTTTTTTTTTTTTTGGGCGCTTGCGCTCACCAAAGAGAGAGGTAGAGAGACAGAGACAGCGAAAAATCGTTCCCTGGAGGATGGCCACACTGCAATCCCTTCTCCAATCTTGGGCATGCAAACCTGACCTGTGTGATTTTTTCTCTGTTTTTTAAAAAATTATTATTTTTTTTTTAACTTTCATTTATTATTTATTTATTTAAATTTGACCAGAGAGGGACAGAGAGAGGGAGGGAAAGTGAGGCAAACCACCCAGAGAGGGAGGGAAAGTGAGGCAAGCCACCAGGTCCGGGACTCAAACCTCGGTCGATCATGTATGTGGGAGTCCAGCGCCCTTAGCTGGCATGTTACTTGCTCGCCCCCAACCCCCCCTCTTTTTTTTTTTTTTTTTTTTTTTTGCTATAGGGCGCGAGCGCTCACCAGACAGACAGAGAGACAGAGAGATAGAAAGCGAGAAATCACCCCCCCCCCCGGGGGGGGGGGCCCCTGGTGGTTTGCTTTTTCTTTCTCTCTCTCACTCTGTCCCTCTCTGGTCAAATTAAAGTAAATACATAAATAGAGTCAAAGAAAAAGTAATTGTAAACAAATAGGTCAGAAAAAAAAAAAAGAAAGATTACCTCTATAGGACACATCCTCTCGCCAGAGAGGCAGAGAAAGAGAGAGATAGAAAGAAATAAATTAACCCCCAGGGGGGATGGCCATGCTGCAGCCTCTTCTCTTCCATTCTTAGGACCTTGGGGGCACACACACACACACACACACACACACGCACCACACACACACGCACAAGCGGGCCCAGCGTGAATTTTAAGCCACCAGGTATAGGACTGGAACCGTGGTCGACCTCGTGGGAGTCCAGTGACATATCCATTACACCATCTACTGGACCCAGCCTGTGTGATTTTCAAGCCACGGGTCTGAGACTTGAACCTCGATGTCTTATGGGGGGAGTCCAGCTACATAACCGCTATGCCATAGGCCCCCTAGGTGTAGTAGGTATTGTAGGAATCATGACCCTGCAGGGTGCAACAGGCCCATGTTCAGAAAGGAAAAGCTGCAGTTGGAAACCAAACCAGCAGGTGGCGCTGCATCCCGAACCGCGCCTCAGGGCGTTCGCACTGTTCGAACCATCGGCCTGAAACGCTCATTGTGGACCTCGGGGTTGGGGGAGCCAGCAGGTGGTGCGGTGGTTAAGGACGCCCACGTGGCCGGCCCTAGTCTGGGCCCCAGGGGCTTGGTTTCTCACTTTCCCTCTCTCTCTGTCCCTCAAGTTAAATAAAATCATTCATTTTTTTCTTAACAATGATTTTAATGAACTTTATTAATTTATTTTAATTAATTGATTTTCAGACTTACTTTATTTAATATTTATTTAAATTTGACCAGAGAGAGACACAGAGAAAGAGAGAGACAAAGTGAGAAACCAAGAAACCTACCAGTTCCAGGACTCGAACTGTGGTCAGCCATATAGGAGTCCAGTGCCCTTAACCACCATACCACCTGTTGGCCCCTATTTTAATTTGACCAGAAAAAGACAGAGTCAGGGAGAGAGAGAGGGAAAGTGAGAAAGCAAGCTGCCAGGTCCAGGACTTGAACCGTGGTTTAAGTATATGGGAGTCCAGTGCCCTTAACCACCATGCCAATTGCTGGTGGTAATAAAATCATTCTTTAAAAAAAAAAAAAAAAAAAAAAAAAAAAAAAAAAAAAAAAGGGAACCACACTTGGGGGATAGTGTGGGTGTAGTTGACTGCGGTTTGAGTCCTGGACCCGGTGGCTTAGAACTCACGCCGGGCGCGTGTGCGTGCGTGCCCAAGATCCCGAGAGGAGAATGGAGGAGAAGGGATTGCGGTGTTTCTTGCTTTCTGTCTCTCTGGCCTATAGCAAAAACCTCCCCCCTCCCCCCAACAAATAAAAAAAAAGAATTTAAAAAGTCCCCAAACACAGGGGGGTGGGGGAGGGGGCGGCAGCAGGTGATGGCATGGTTGTTAACAGCACTGGACTCCCACATTGGCTGACTGCGATTCGAGTCCCAGACCTGGTGGCTTGCTTTCTCACGTTCCCTCTCTTTTTCCCCCTTTACTCTGTCCCTCTCTGGTCAAATTTAAATAAGTAAATTAAATAAACAAACTTACATGAACTAATTCTTAAAAAAAATAAAAATAAAAAGAGGAGAAGGGATTGTGGCGGCCATCTCCCCTTTGGGGAATACTTTCTCTCTCTCTTTCGTGTGCAAAAACCTTACAAAACTCACTCAGTAAACCAAGGTTTCACTCTTCCTGGGCACACCTCCTCCTCCAGGAAGCCCGCCCTGACCTCTGCCCCACCTCACCTCCTTAGATCATCCTCAAAGGGCAGGAACAGCCACTTGTCCGGCATGTCCTTGAGAAACAGGTCCTGCTGCTCCTCCGTGGCGTCCTGCGACACGTACACCAGGACCACCTGGGCGGCCCGCAGCACGTAGAACTCGTCGGTGAGCCGCACGAAGAAGTCCTTCAGGACCGGCACGAAGGCCCGGCACCGCGGGCAATCGCCAGCCCCGAAGAACAACAGGACCAGGCGGTTCTGCAACCTGCGGGTGACCTCGGCCTCCGTGTCCAGCTCGTCCTGGTCGCTGTTGTTGCGGATCAGGACGCGGCCAGAGAACAAGGAGACCATGGTGTCCCCAGCGGGGTTGGGGATGCAGCAGAGGGACCCCGCGGGCTGTGGCCCCCGACCTGCGGGCTGCACTGCGGCTCCTCTCCTGGGAACGGGGATCTTTAAGAAAGCGGCTTCGGACTCGCTAATCTGTTTAAACATCCTCGACCTTGTGGGCGGGCTACTGCAGGGGAGCTGCAGAGGGGAAGGGGCAGCCTGCAGATGGTGTGGTACCTAGGGCGCTGGACACCTGCGGTTTGAATCCCTGGCCCGGGGGCTTGCTTTCTCACTGCCTCTCTCTGGTCAAATTAAAATAATAATAAAAGAAATAAAAATTAAGGAAAATTGGGGCCAGCAAGTGGCGGTGGTTAAGGTGCTGGACACTCCCACATGGCCAACCACGGTTTGGGTCTTGGATCTGGTGGCTTTTTTTCTCACTTTCCTTCTCTCTCTCTCTCTCTCTCAAGACCAGCAGTTAGCGTAAAGGCTATGTTGCTGGACTCCACATAGTTGACTGTGGTTCGAGTCCTGGACCCGGTGGTTTAAACTCACACCGGGTGCGTGTGCGTGCATGCCCAAGATCCCGAGAGGAGAATGGAGGAGAAGGGATTGCAGCGTGGCCATCCCTCTGGGGGGTGATTTCTCGCTTTCTGTCTCTCTGTCCCTGTCTGTTTGGCGAGCACACACACCCTATAGCAAAATCCTCTCCAAAAAAAAAAAATTTACACTTTTTGTTTTTGGTCATTTTCCAAAGAGGGACCAGTGGCTTGCTTTCTCCGTTTCTCTCTCTCTCATCTCTCTCTGGTGAATGCTTGTGCCCTATAGCAAATTTTACAAATTATAATAAAGGAAACATTTTTTAAATTTTTTAAAGAGGTTTTTGCTACAGGGCGCATGCGCTAGCCAGCCAGACAGAGAGACAGAAAGCGAGAAATCACCCCCAGGGGGGATGGCCATGCCGCAATCCCTTCTCCTCCATTCTCCTCTCGGGATCTTGGGCACGCACGCACATGCGCCCGGTGTGAGTTTTAAGCTTCCGGGACTGGGACGCGAACAGCGGTCGACTACGTGGGAGTCCAGCGACATAGCCATTACGCTAACTGCTGGTCCCATTTTTTTTTTTATTATCATCATAATCTTCTTTATATTACCTTGGATTACATATAACTTTACATTGACTTCCATTGCTTTTTCAAAAGGGAATGCCATGCATGTCAGTCAATACAGAGGCATGGATCTCCCCGCTTTATCATTCAAAGTCTTTTCCATGCATTTCCCAATAATTATTATTATTATAATTTTTTAAAACAGTCAATCACTATTTCTCATTTTGCTTGTTAAAAGACTTCACCCATCATGAAATACTTCCCAGACCAGTCCAGTTGAGAATACTATACACGTCATCTTCAACAGATAATAAACCATATCTGTTTCTCACTAACATCCCCTCTATTGTTCACTTGCTATCTTTCTCTATCCTCTTCTCTTTTTTTTTTTATAGTTTATTTTTTATTATAATTTTTTTT
>NW_006159676.1:2871090-2872176 GCF_000334495.1 Tupaia belangeri chinensis | reverse complement strand
TTTGTTTGTTTTTTGTTTTCGTTTTTTTTTTACCTAACATTCATTCCCTGAGCATCATCACAGCGTACTAAATGTAATCTCCCATCTAGAATAAACTGCACAGTGACCCAATCAAGCATGTTATCATCAATAATATTCCACTTCTACTTTCTTGCTTATGCACATATATATGTTTTTTTTTCCTCTTCCTCTTTTTTTTTATTATTATTTTTTTATTTTTCCTATGTTTGTCCCTCTGCCCTGTCTCACTCTCCCATTACAATATCCCTGCTATATACAGTTGTCTTCCAGAAGAGTTACTGAAAAAGTGATACATACAAGTAAAGGGAGAGAGGCCACAAGTTCCAACCAAAGGGAGAGAGGCCACGAGTTCCAACCATCAGCTCATAAAGTTTTTGGCAATAGGGAGCATAAACTCCACTCAGGGTTGGATTAAGGAAGGGTCTCCGGCAGATCCACAAGTGTAGGTGAGTCTCCAAGGAATGCAGTTTCAGGAAAGCAGTTCTGGTACACAAGGATAATTATCAGCTGATGCGGCACAGCAGTCATCTTGTAGTTACCAGGAATGGTGTTGTGGGGGTCTGCAGTGTGAGTTGTCCTTGGGTATCTGGCTTCCTTAAAAATGGCAGAGTAGTTCTTGTTTTCCCCTGAGGTAATGCCTATCATCTTCTCAAGTTGCAAGTTCTTCAACCTTGGGGGGGCGCCGGCCAGGCTGTTCCCGGGGCCCGCTTGGTCCCATTTTTTTAAAAGCTGAATCATGCCAGGCCTGTATGTATGCCCCCAATGCCACAGGATGGACAGATGGAAAGAAGGAATTGCTTCATGGTCACGCCTCGTGGGGAGTTCTCCCCCCAACACATGTGCCCTCTGACACTCCCCCTTCCCCACAAGGCACGTGGGCTCACCAGAGACAGAGAGTGAGACCGTGACAAAGAGAGAGAGACAGAGAGAGAGAAAGAAAGGGAAAGTGAAAAAGCAAGCTGGCAGGTCTGGGACTCGAACAGCCCTCACACACGTGGGAGCCCAGCACCTTAACCACCACGTCACCTGCTGATTCCCTGTGCCCAGTGTAATTTTTTTTTTTTT
>NW_006159676.1:2864499-2870716 GCF_000334495.1 Tupaia belangeri chinensis | reverse complement strand
TGAAACCCCCCATGCATGGTCACAGTTTGAGTCTCGGCATTGGCGACTTCTCTCTCTCTCTCTGTCTCTCTCTTATCAAATTAAAATAAATAAATGTATTAATAAAAAGTTAAATACGTAATTAAAGAAAAGTTGGGTTCTAAAGTGTTTTGGATTTGGGGATTGCAGACTGAGACGTGGCAAGGGCTGGAAAAGACAGTCTTGGGCAAGCTCCTAGTCCTGGTTTAGGAAGCTTGGTGAGAGGGGAGTGAAGAGGGAGGAAGCAGGAGCGGAAAAAGAGGAAGAACACAGTGATGAAGGAGCTGGATTCCCACGTGGTCTACTGTGCGTGGTTCGAGTCCCAGACCAGTGGCTTAAAAATGAAATCAGGGGACCAGCAGTTAGCGTCATGGCTGTGTCGCTGGACTCCCATGTAGTCGACCGCGGTTCGAGCCCCAGACCCGGTGGCTTAAACTCACACCGGGCGCGTGTGCGTGCATGCCCCAGATCCCGAGAGGAGAACGGAGGAGAGGGGATTGTGGCGTGGCCATCCCCCCTGGGGGTTGATTTCTCGCTTTCTTGGGGCCAGCAGGTGGCGTGGTGGTTAGGAGCATTGGACTCCCACATGGTCGACTATGGTTCAAGTCCTGGACCTGGCGGCTTGCTTTCTCACTTTCTCTCTCTCTTGCTCTGTCCCTCTCTGGTCAAAATGAAATAAAATAAATGAGTAAATGAATAAAGTTAAATAAAATAATTTAAAAAAAAATCAAATCAGGAGCTTGTGTGTCTAAAATCCTGAGAGGAGACTGGAGGGGGAGGGATTGCAGCCTGGGCATCCCTCCTGGGGGAGAGGTGATTTCTCACTTTCCTTCTCTGTCTCTGTCCCTGTCTGGCATGCGCAAGTGCCCTACGGCCAAGAAAAAAAAAAAAAAAGGGGAAAGAAGGGGAGAGGGGAGAAGGGAGGATCAGAGGGGAAAGGCAGAAAGAGGAGGGACAGAGGGCGAGGAGGGGAGAGAGGAAGTGGGGTAGAAGAAATTAGGGCAAAGAGGAGGAGTGGGGGAGAATTTAGGGGAAAAGAAAAGGGGGCGGGGGAAGTGGAGGGGCAGGGGGAGAGACTCAGTTGCCTTTTGTGAAAGATAAATTTCAACCTGAACTAGGGTGACAGCTCCAACCTTTTCTCCCTTTTCTTTCAGTTGATTTGAAGTTTTTTGTTTTTTATTTTTGCAGAGGTTTGTTGAGCTAGATGGCGCGTGCGCTCGCCAGACAGACAGAGAGAGACAGAGAGACAGAAAGCAAGAAATCACCCCCCCCAGGGGGGATGGCCATGCCGCAATCCCTTCTCCTCCATGCTCCTCTCGGGATCTTGGGCACGCACGCACACGCACCTGGCATGAGTTTTAAGCCACCGGGTCCGGGACATGAACCACGGTCAACTACGTGGGAGTCCAACGACATAGCCATGACGCCAACTGCTGGTCCCAAAGATTTATTTATTTAATTTGATATTATTATTTATTTTTGGTTTCAACAGAGAGAGAGAGAGAATAGGAAAGGGAAAATGACAAAGGGAGCTGCAACGTTCGGGACTCAAACTGCCATCAGCCATGTGGAAGACCAGTGCCGCAACCACCATGCCACCTGCTGGTCTCTCCCTTCATTCTTTTTTTTTTTGCCAGAGGGTACAGGTAATGAGCAGAGACAGACAAACATAGAAAGATGGAGAAAATGAAAATACCCCCCAAGAGACGGTGGTCAATCTCTTCTCCATTTTTTCATTCTGTTAGGATCTGGGGCACACGTGTACACGTGCCCACCATGTTTTTCAAGCTGGAGGCCAGGATTCGAACCATAGTTGACCCTATGGAATCCGACTCCCTTTACCTCTAGGCCAGGGATCAGTTTCATGGCCTGAGAAATGGGTTGGTCATAGCAGTCCCACCAGACAGGGTAATTATGGAAGTGTGGTTTTTAGTTGTGACGAACTCCTTGGCCAATGTCTAGCTAACAAGACAGCATACCATGCACCGGCAGGTGGCATGGTTGTTAAGGATGCTGGACTTCCCACATGGCCAACTGCAGTTCAAGTCCCGGACCTGGAGGCTTGCTTTCTCACTACCCCCCACTGGAAATATTAAAATAATAATAAGAAACATTGGGACCAGCAGACGGCATAATGGCTGCATCACTGGACTCCCATGTAGTTGATGGTGGTTCGAGTCCCGGACCCGGAGGCTTAAACTCACGCCAGGCGCGTGTGCGTGCATGCCCATGATCCTGAGAGGAGAATGGAGGAGAAGGGATTGCGGCGTGACCATCTCCCTGAGCAGGGTTGGTGATTTCTCACTTTCTGTCTCTCTGTCTCTCTCTGTTTTTCTGGCAAGTGCATGCGCCCTATAGCATAAACCTCTCCAAAAAAGTTAATAATAATACATAGTTAAATGAAATATATATATGTTTTTGGAGGGTTTTTTTTGCTATAGGGTGCGTGCGCTCGCCAGACAGACAGAGAGAGACAGAGAGACAGAAAGCGAGAAATCACCCCCCAGGGGGGATGATCACGCCGCAATCCCTTCTCCTCCATTCTCCTCTCGGGATCTTGGGCACGCACGCACACACGCCCGGTGTGAGTTTTAAGCCACAGGGTCCAGGACGCGAACCGAGGTCGACTACATGGGAGTCCAGCGACATAGCCATTACGCTAACTGCTGGCTTCCTAAATGAAATATTTTTAAAAATTAAAAAAAAAAAATACAGAAAAACAGCATGTCAGCTGCGAGCTCTGGACCTGTCCTCGGGCTCTGGCTCTCCACAACCCCCATGCCACCCACCCTGGGCTGCCTGCAGGGCCCAATGGCTGCAAGGCGGGGGGTGGGTGCCCGCCAGGCCTGTCCTCCAAGTGCCTCTGGAAACCGGCCTTGGCGGCCTCCCAAGGAGAGCGCTGGGAAGGTCGGCCAAGTCGGGATGCCAATAAACAAGGAGGGGTGACTTGAGCAGGGGGACAGAGGAGGCGTGAGCTTGAGAGAGAGGCTTAGAGCACCATTGCAGGAGAGCTGAGCCCAAGAACCTGCAGAAACAGCTCCTGCTAAGTTTCAGGGGATCCCCCTGCCTCCTGCCTGAACTTCAGGGAGCCCAGGAAGGAGTGGCCAGGACCCAGGATCTGCCTGTTGCTTCAGGTCAGCCAGGGAACCGGGTCTGGGGGCAGCCAGGCCAGTGTGGGTCCCAGGGCTTAGGGGATCCTCTGGGGACACCCCTCTGGGGTGCACGATAGACACCTGGGGTGTGACATGGGGACTTAACGTGCACGGCTTTGGGATATGGCTTGAGGATTAGCTGGGTGCTAAAAATACACGCGGGATTTGGATTTAAACCCAGAGGCCCCTGAGGTATGTGTGTAGGCGGTCTAGGGTTCCTGGAATGTGCTTTTAAGACCAAAGAAGACTTGGGTGTTTGGATTTAGAACAAGCTGGAACAAGGATCCAATCTAGGCAGGATCGGGCGTGAACTTATTTTTATTATTATTGTTTTAAAGACTTGTTTGTTATTGTCATTTTTCATTTTGACCAGAGAGTGATCGAGAGAGGGAAAGTGAGAAAGCAAGCAGCCACCAGGTCCAGGACTCCGTGGTCGGCCATGTGAGGGTCGAGGGCCTCCACCTCCACGCCACGTGCCAGCGTGTTGGACTTTGTTACTGAGGGTCCCCTGGGATCCGGAGCCTGGAAGGCATTTAGGGCTCCCGGGGAGCCACGCCCCCGGGGTGCCAGACACACGTGTTTCCTAAGCACGCGAAGGAGGTGGGCGGGGCGAGGCTTGGTTGTCAAGGAGATGGGGGCTTGTCTCCACGGAGCCCTTCTAGCCTCTGGATCTCGTTAGCTGTTTGCTCTTGCCCGAAAGGCCTCTCTATGATCCTGGCCTCCGGAAGCCGGCACAGGCACGACGGAAGACAGCCTTAGGGCGGGCCTCCAGGGCGGGCAGGTGGAGGCGGGGCTTAGGTGCTGGGGAGGTGTGATGAGACCCGAGGGTGGTAAGTAGGGAGGGGCCTAGGCCATAGGGGCGGGGCCTAGCTCGGAGTGGCAGATATACACTTATGGGCGGGGCTATAGGCAACTTTGTAGGCGGGGTCTGTGTATGGGGGCGGGGCTTGTGCTTATTGGCGGGGACCGAGGTATAACCTGGGTTTAGGGTCCAGTGAACGGCGAGACTGACTGGGGATAGCGGCGGGCCTCGGGCGCCCTCGATTGGAAATTGTACAGGCTTGGAGACAGGACAAGAAAGTGGATTTTGGGCCAAGCATTGCATCCATGTCAAGGCATGGGGCGGAGCCTGTTATGATGATTGACGTGGAAGCCTGGATCCAGCCCCGGGCGGGGTACAGCCCTGGACCGGGGACTTAGCAGGGCTGGGACGTAGCCAATCCCACGTCTGGGGGCGGGGTTTAGCGCTGCGTAGGCGGGCGTAGGGCGGTGGCCGGTCTGAGGATCTGACCAATCATAGGGCCTGGGGGCGGAATCTGGCTTGGAGCAAGGGGCGCGGCGGGGTCTGGGGCGGAGCTCTCGGCGGAGGCGGGGCCGGCGACCGCGGGGCGGAGTCCACGTCCCGCGTCCTCAGCGCTGTGCCTGTCCCCAGGATGCGGGCTCCAGGTGCTGGCGCGGCCTCCGTGGCCTCGCTGGGGCTGCTGTGGCTGCTGGGGCTGCCTTGGACCTGGAGCGCGGCGGCGGCGCTGGGCGTGTACGTGGGCGGTGGCGGCTGGCGTTTCCTGCGCATCGTTTGCAAGACGGCGAGGCGGGACCTTTTGTGAGTGTTGCCGGGGCTGGGGACAAGATCGGGGGGTGGCTTGGAAGGGTCTGGGAGCGGGGCTCGTAGTGAGCTCCAGGCCTGGGTCTGAACTAGGGCTTGAAAGGGTGACAGGTGGGGGGGAATCTCAGGGGGAAATGCAGGGACAGCTTAAAGCTTTCTAGAGGGAAATGAGCAGGTCCCAACGTGCTTGGGAGATCTGGGGGGCCTCAGGCAACAACTTGAGAGGTCTTTGAGCCGATTAGAAAGCCATGGGGGACTTGGGGGACTCTCTGAGACCGTGATAACCTTTGGGGGCTCTTCAGTACCGTTTCTGGGGCTCCTGACCCAATCCATTGGATCTTGGGGAACATCAGGACACTTTGAGTCTATTTGGGCTTTCTCCAGAGCAGGGGAGAACAGCTTTGGGAAGTCACATACAGGTTTCTGCTTGGCCTGGACGCTCTTGGAGTTTGGGGTCTCTGCAAGACTTTGGGGTGGGTCAGGGTCTGTGGGGAAGTTGCTGTGTCTTCTGGGACTTATTTAGGCTGTCCTTGGAGGTGGGGTTCCACCTAGGGAAGAGGGATTCGGGATTCGGGAGTCGTATGCAGGGCTCTTTGCGGGGCTCCTTGGGCTGTCTCACTCTGAGAGGTTGTCTGCTGGGGTGAAATAGGACTTGCAGGAGAGTTCACTTAGTGTAGATTTCAGGAACAGCTCCCACCTGCCCTCTGTGTGGTGAAGCTCAGCACTTTTTTAAAAAAAGAATTAATTCATGTTTTATTTATTATTCTTCAATTTGATGAGAGAGAGACAGAGAGCGAAAGCAAGCTCCCAAGTCCAGGGCTCAAACCATGGTCAGCCATGTGGGGGTCCAGCACCTTAACCACCATGCCACCTGCCGGCCTCACCTTTTTTATTTTAAGAGTTTTTTTGTATTTCTATTAGGATGCATGCACTTGCCAGAGACCCAGAGAGATGGAAAGCAAGAAATTAGCCCCCAGAGGGGATGGCTGCACTGCAATCCCTTCTCCTCCATTCTCCTCTCAGGATTTTGGGCATGCACGCACACGCACCCCGTGTGAGTTTTAAGCTACCGGGTCTGGGACACGAACTGCAGTCAACTACATGGGCGTCCAGTGACACAGCCATTATGAGCCACTGAGTCCGGGACTCGAAACATGATCAGCCATGTGGGACTCCAGTGCCCTAACCATTATGTCACCTGCTGACCTCAGAGCTCTACACTTTCACAGGCTGGTCGGAGGGAGATGGAGGGGACTGTACCCATTTTTAAAAATTTGTTTTTATTTCAAGCCAGCTGGTGTTGTAGTTAGTAATGCAGATGGTTCTCGCATAGCCAACCTCACCGTTTGAGTCCTGGACCTGGTAGCTTGAAAAACACACCAAGACGGGGCAAGCAGGTAATGTGGTGGTTAAGTGCTAGATTTCCACATGGCTGACTGCAGTT
>NW_006159676.1:2856069-2864370 GCF_000334495.1 Tupaia belangeri chinensis | reverse complement strand
GAGAAACACTGTGTGTGTGTGTGTGTGTGTGTGTGTGTGTATGTGTGCCCAAGATCCCAAAATGATGAAGAAATGGAGAAGGGATTGTAGCATGACCATTCCTCCTAGGGGGTGCTTTTTTTCTTTCCCTCCCACTCTCTATCTCTCTCCAGCGAGTACACATACCTGGTAACAATTTTTTTTGTAAAAATGAATTATTTATTTAATTTTTATTCGTTCATTCATTTTTTAAAATTTATTTTTAAAAGAATTATTGTTTTCTTTCTTTCTTCCTTCCTTCCTTCCTTTCTCTCTCTCTCTCTTTCTCTCTCTTTCTTTCTTCTTCCTATGAATCTGAGCAGAGAGGGACAGCAGCAGAGAAAGAGAAGGAAAGTGAAAAAGCAAGCTGCCAGGTTCAGGATTCGAACCATAGTCAGCCATGTGGGAGTCCAGCACCCTTAACTCCCATGCCACCTGCCGGCCCCCATGTTCATTTTTGTATTTATTTATTTTTTGGAGAGATTTTTGCTATTGGGCGCGTGCGTTCGCCGGACAGAGAGAGACAAAGAGACAGAAAGCGAGAGATCACGCCCCCAGGGGGGAATGACCATGCTGCAGTCCCTTCTCCTCCATTCTCCTCTCAGGATCTTGGGCATGCACGCACACGCACCCAGCGTGAGTTTAAGCCACCAGGTCCGGGACGCGAACCTCGGTCGACTACATGGGAGTCCAGCGACATAGCCATTATGCTAACTGCTGGTTCCCGTATTTTTTAAAGAGTTATTTATTGAATTTTCTTCTCCTTTTTTAAAAAAAATTTGACCAGAGAGAGAGAAAGTGAGAAAACAAGCCACCAAGCCCGGGACTCAAATTGTGGTTGGCCATGTGGGAGTGTCCAGAGTCTTAACTACCGCGCCACATGTTGGTCTCGTTCATTCATTTTTTAATTTGACCAGAGGCGGACACGGAGAGAGAGGGAAAGTGCGAAAGCAAGCTACCAGGTTCAGGATTTGAACTGTAGTTGGCCATATGGGAGTGTCCAGCGCCTTAACCACCATACCACCTATTGGTCCCCACCTGGAAGCAAATTTAAAAAAAATGTATTTGTTCTGGTTTGGGGGGAGTACACTTCTTTTTTTGAGAGAGAGAGATTTTTGCTATAGGGTGCGTTCGCTCGCCAGATAGACAGAAACAGAGAGACAGAAAGCGAGAAATCACCTCCCAGGGGGATGGCCACACCGCAATCCCTTCTCCTCCATTCTCCTCTCAGGATCTTGGGCACACACGCACACGCACCCGGCGTGAGTTTTAAGCCACCGGGTCCGGGACACGAACCGCGGTCGACTACGTGGGAGTCCAGCGACATAGCCATTACACTAACTGCTGGTTCCCATAAGATAGTTCTTAAAAAGAAAAAGAATTATTACTTAGCTTGACCAAAGAGAGACGGGGTGGAGGGGGTGTAAAAGCAAGCCACCAGGTCTGGGACTTGAACTGCTGTCAGCCATGTGGGAGTCCAGTGCTCCAGCCACCACACCACCTGGCAGGTCCCAGTTCCTGAATGCATTTGAAGGGTGAAGAACCTGAGACTCAGAGAGAGATGGGCATGGTGCAGAACTGGGAAGAGGTGACTGGCTCTGAACTTGCTAAGACCTCTTCTTTCTACTTGAGCTTCTGTCTCTCCCTACTGGGTCCTTTTTTCTTTCTTCTCTCTCTCTCTCTCTCTCTTTTTTTTTTTAAGAGAGATTTTATTTGTTTTAAGGCATGTGCACTCTCTGGAAAGACAGACAGAGATAGAGAGATAGAAAGTTAGGAATCACACCCCAGAGGGATGCCCATGCCATAATCCTTTCTCCTCCAGTCTCCTCTCAGGATTTTGGGCATGCACGCACACGCACCCGGTGTCAGTTTTTTGTCTTGGTTTTTTAGCAGTTTTTGCTATAGGGCACGTGCGCTCACCAGAAAGACAGAGAAAGACAGACAGAAAGCGAGAAATCACCCCCGGGGGGGATGACCACACCACAATCCCTTTTCCTCCATTCTCCTCTTGGGATCTTGGCCATGCACGCACACGCGCCTGGCGTGAGTTTAAGCCACCGGGTCCAGGACTTGAACCACAGTCTGCTACATGGGAGTCCAGCGACATAGCCATTAGTCCAACTGCTGGTCCCAACTCCGGGAGATCTCTTGATGGGATCCTGTAACCTTCCCATGTAGGTCAGCCCCAGCAGGATGCCATGTGTTTTTTAAAAAATTATTTTATTTATTTAATTCCATTCATAATTATTATTTTTTAATTTCGACCAGAGAGAGAGAGAGACAGAGACAGGGAAAGAAGTGAGAAAGCAGGTCACCAGGTCCAGGAGTTGAACTGTATGCGAAAATCCAGCGCATTTAACTACCACGCCACCTGCCGGCCCTTTCTCCTTTTTCTTAAAGTTTGTTCATATATTGGGAGCAGCAGATAGTGTAATGGTTACGTCTCTGGACTCCCACGTAGTCGACCATGGTTTGAGTCCCAGACCTGGTGGCATAAAACTCACGCCGGGCGTGTGTGCGTGTGTGCCCAAGATCCCGAGAGGAGAATGGAGGAGAAGGGATTGTGGCATGGCCATCCTCCCTGGAGGGGTGATTTCTTGCTTTCTGTCTCTGTCTCTCTCTGTCTGTCTGGCGAGCGCACGCACCCTATAGCAAAAACCTCTCCAAGAATAACTAACTAACTAAATAAATAACAAAAAAGAATAGAAGCTTCCAAAAAAGAAAAAGATGAAAGATTAGAAGCTTCCTGTGGGGCCAGCAAGTGGCAGGGTGGTTAAAGGCACTGGACTCCCACATGGCCAACCATGGTTCAAGTCTCGGACCTGGTGGCTTGTTTTCTCACTTCCTCTCTCTCTCTCTCTGTCTCTCTCTGATCAAACTGGAAAATAATAATGATGATAATAATAAATAAAGTTAAATAAAATAATTCTTTAAAAAAAAAAAAAGAAACATTAGAAGCTTCCTAGGGCTAGCCGGTAGCATAGCAGTTAAGGCGCTGGATCCCACATGGCCAACCATGGTTCAAGTCTCGGACCTGGTGGCTTGTTTTCTCACTTCCTCTCTCTCTCTCTCTGTCTCTCTCTGATCAAACTGGAAAATAATAATGATGATAATAATAAATAAAGTTAAATAAAATAATTCTTTAAAAAAAAAAAAAGAAACATTAGAAGCTTCCTAGGGCTAGCCGGTAGCATAGCAGTTAAGGCGCTGGACTCCCACATGGCTGACCACGGGTCGAGTCCTGGAACTGCTGGCTTGCTTTCTCACTTTCCCTTTCTCTCTCTCTCTCGCGCTCTCTCTCTCTGGTGAGCGCATGTGCCCTATAGTAAATTAAAAGGTAATAACAATAAATAAAATTAAATAAATCTATTAAAAATAGGAAAACAATAGAAAGAATAGATGCTTCTTGGACCAGCCGTTGGCCTAGTGGTTAAGGAAGCTTGATCCCTGGGAACCAGCAGTTAGCATAATGGCTATGTCGCTGGACTTCCATGTAGCTGACCGCGGTTCGCGTCCCGGACCCGGTGGCTTAAACTCACGCCAGGCGTGTGTGCATGTGTGCCCAAGATCCCGAGAGGAGAATGGAGGAGAAGGGATTGCGGCGTGACCATCCCCCCTGGGGGGTGATTTCTCGCTTTCTGTCTCTCTGTCTCTCTCTGTCTGTCCTGTGAGCGTATATCTGGCTATGGCAAACATCTCTCTTAAGCGGGCCAGCAGGTGACGTGGTGGTTAGGGAGATGGGAGAAAGTGAAAAAGCAAGCCACCAGGTCTAGGACTCGAACCCTGATAAGTTATGTGGGAGTCCAGCGTCTTTAACCACCGTGTCACCTGCAGGCCCCTTAAATAATTATTTTAAAAAATCTGCCTTATAGGGCCAGCAGGTGGCGTGGTAGTTAGAGTACTGTTCTTCCACATGGCCAACTGTGGTTCAAGTCCTGGACCTGGCAGTTTTCTGTCTCTGTCTCTCTCTCTCTCTCTGATCAAATGAAATAATAATTAATGAAATTAAGTAATTTTAAAAAAATCTTTCTTATATGCACTGAGGCACAGAGAAGGGAGACCATCCACTCGGAAACTCACGGCCTGAGAGGGCCAGGGCTTTGGTGTCTGCATTCTTAGCCACTGTACAGTGTTGGGGTCATGGCCATGGGGACTAAATTTAGACCTCGGGTTCCGAAAACATTTCCGTACCTCGCCCCGATTCTCCTCGCACGCCCTGTATTCATGTAATCTGATCACATTCATCCTTGTTCATTTCTTCCTGCCCCGGAGTCCTGGGACTCGGGGCAGAAAGAGCCGAGGGGGTGAGAAAAGGTCCCCGGGGAGGCGAGTGGACAGTGGCGTCTTTGTCCCCGGAGTGGGGGTGGCTTGATCTTTTGCCACGGTTGGCCACTCAGGCATATGGCTGAAACTGAGAACTGGGATCCTTTGCCCGCCGCGTGGGTGTCCTCCAGAGGGACAGAGAGACGGGAGTGCGTGTCTGTACTGACACACCCCAGAATTTATCAGTGGGGGACCCTGTGGCCTAACCCTGCCTTGACCAGCACCTCGGAAGACATGGTCCTTGTGGGGGCTGGCAGGTGGCGTGGTGGTTAAGGGCTCTGAACTCCCACATGGCCGAACGCGGTTCCAGTCCCAGACCTGGTGGCTTGCTTTCTCACTTCCTCTCTCTCTCTCTTTCTCTATCCTTCTGTGGTCAACTTAAAAACGGGGCCAGCAGATGGAGTGGTGGTTAAAGGCGCTGGACTCCCTCATGGCCAATCATGGTTCAAGTCCCGGACCTGGTAGCTTTGTCTTTCTCTCTCTCTCTCTTTCTCCCTGGTCAAATAAAAAAATAATAAAGTTAAATAAAATAATTCTTAAAAAAGTAAATAAAATAAGATTAAATAAAATAAAAATTATTTTATTTAGGGGCCGGCCGGTGGCATGGTGGTTAAGGGCACTGGACTCCTACATGGCTGACTGCAGTTTGAGTCTTGGACCTGGCAGCTTGCTTTCTCACTTTTTCTCTCTCTCTCTCTGTCCTTCTCTGATTTAATTAATTAATTAAAAATTCTTTCATTTAATTTATTTATTCATAATTTATTTTAATTTGCCCAGAAAGAGACACAGAGAGAGAAAGAGAGAGAGAAAACAAGCCAACCAAGCCACCAGGTCCGGGACTTGAACTGTGGTCAGTCATGTGGGAGTGTCCAGCAGTACCTTCCTCACCACACCACCTGCTGGTCCCAAAATAAAATAATCCTTTAAAAAAATAAATAAAGACATAGTCCTTGTGGCTCCAGGTTATGGAGGTGGACATGGGAACAATTAAAACCTTATTAATTAGGCCAGCCTCACCGTCTAGTGGTTAAAGGGGTCATAACCCACATGTCTGACTGTGGTTCTAATCCTGGCCCCTGCACCTTGAAAAATACGCCAGCAGGACCAGCAGTCAGCGTAATGGCTATGTTGCTGGACTCCCACGTAGCCGACCACGGTTCGAGTCCCAGACCCGGTGGCTTAAACTCACGCCGGGCGTGTGTGCGTGCGTGCCCAAGATCCCGAGAGGAGAACGGAGGAGAAGGGATTGCGGTGTGGCCATCCCCCCTGGGGGGTGATTTCTCGCTTTTTGTCTCTCTGGTAAGCACATGTGCCCTATAGCAAAAATCTCTAAAATAAATAGAGACAGAGAGACAGAGAGACACTCCAACGGGGTCTGCATCCAGGATCCATCCATCCAGCCCGGCGAGCTCAGGGAAGACCCAGGAGGCAAACCCAGGACCTTCTCTGTGTGTGTCCACGGTGTTACCGCTGTGCCTCTCCCTGGCTCCATAAACAGCCAACTTAATTTTGTTGTTGTTGTTGTTATAGGGCGCATATACTCGACAGAGAAAGACAGAGAAAGAGAGAAGGAAAGAAATTATCCCCCCCCACACACACACACACATACACCCAGGGGATGGACCTGCTGCACTCCCTTCTCCTCCATTTTCCTCTTGGGATTTTGGGCATGCATACACACACACCTGGCATGATTTTCAAGCTACCAGGTCTGGGAATTGAACCGTGCACTGAGCCATGTGGGATCCAGCTGCCCCAATCTCTATGCTGTATGTTAGACTCAACAACTTTTCTTATTTGTATTTTGATATAAGGCACATGTGCTCAGTGGCGAGAGAGACAGAGAGGGAATAAGCACCTTCCTCCCCCCCCCAGAGGGAATGGCTCCAATCCCTTCTCCTCCCCCCTGCTTTTTTTTTTTTTTTTTTTTAAGAATTATTTTGTTATTTATTCAACCATTCATTTTAATTTGACCAGAGAGAGACATGGAGAGAGAAAGAGGGAGAGTGAGAGTGAGAAAGCAAGCTACCAGGTCCAGGACTCGAACCGTAGTTAGCTTTGTGGGAGTTTCCAATACCTTAACCACCACGCCATCTGCTGGCTCCCCCATTCTCCATTTTTTAATAGCGCTTTTGCTATAGGGCATATGCGCTTGGCAGCGACATGAGACAGACAAAGAGACAGAAAGTGAGACATCACCCCCCACAGGGGATGGCCACACCACAATCCTTTCTCCTCCAATCTTCTCTCAGAATCTTGGGCACGCACGCACACACACACACAGCATGAGTTTCAAACCACAGGGTCCGGGACTCGAACCGCAGTCGACTACATGGGAGTCCAGTGATGTAACCATTATGCCATCTGCTGGTCCTGATTCTCCTTCTAGAATTTGGGCATATACATACACGCACCCAGCATGTTTCTCAAGCCATCAAGTCTGGGACACAAACCCCACAGTCAGCCATGTAGGATCCAGCCACCTTAAACACCATGCCACAGCCTGGGACAGCCACTTTTGTTTTCTTCATTTTCTTTTTTTTTAAAGAATGATTTTTGTCATAATTATTTTTTTTTAATTTGACCAGAGAGAGACAGAGAAAGAGAGGGAAAGTGAGAAAGCAACCTCTAAGTTCAGAACTCAAACCACAGTTGGCCGCGTGGGAATCCAGTACCTTAACCACCACGCCACCTGCTGGCCGCTGTTCTTCATTTTTTTTCTTTTTCTTTTTTTTTCTGTTTTTTGGAGAGGTTTTTGCTATAGGGCACGTGCGCTCTCCAGAAAGACAGAGAGAGACAGAAAGTGAGAAATCACCCCCCAGGGGAAATGGCCACACCGCAATCCCTTCTCCTCCATTCTCCTCTCGGGATCTTGGGCACACACGCACACATGTCCGGCGTGAGTTTAAGCCACCAGGTCCGGGACTTGAACCACGGTCTACTTCATGGGAGTCCAGCGACATAGCCATTACGCCAACTGCTGGTCCTGCCGCTGTTTTTCTTTTTAATTTGCTATAGGGCGTGTATGCTCACAGAGGGAGAGAGGAGGAGAGAGAGTGAGAACTCCCCCACTCCCAGCCAGGGGGATGGCCATGCCACAATCTCTTCTCCACTCTCTTCTTAGGATTTTGGGCACATTGGGCACATATATACCCAGTGTATTTTTATTTATTTATGTGTTTGTGGAGAGATTTTTGCTATAGGGTATGTGCGCTTGCAGGAGAGACAGAGAGAGATTAAAAGCCACAAATTACCCCCCGGGGGACTGGCCATGCTGCAATCTCTTCTCCAGTCTTGGGATTTGGGGCACACATGCACACCTACCCAGTGTGAGTTGCAAGCTCTGGGTCTGGGACTCGAACTGCGGTTGGCCATGTGGGAATCCAGTGATGTAAACATTGCACCATGTGCTGGTCCCTCCAGCATGTTTTTCAAGCTGCTGGGTCCAGGACTTGAACTGTGCAGTCAGCCATGTGGGATCCAGTGCCTTAACCTCCATGCCACTAGCTGACCATGCATGCTTTTTGATACCATGCTACTCTTGTTTCATAATGGCATACGTCTTTTTATATCAGCAAAGATACTAATGACATTATTATTATTATTATTGGAGAGGTTTTTGCTATAGGGCACGTGCGCTCACCAGACAGACAGAGAGAGACAGAAAGCGAGAAATCACCCTCCAGGGGGGATAGTCACGCCGCAATCCCTTCTCCTCCATTCTCCTCTCGGGATCTTGGGCACGCACGCACACGCGCCTGGCGTGAGTTTTAAGCCACTGGGTCCGGGACTCGAACCGCGGTAGACTACGTGGGAGTCCAGCGACATAGCCATTACGCTAACTGCTGATCCCCTCGCTTGTGTTTTTTTTCTATTTAAAAAAATTTGTTTTAGAGGGAACCAGCAGTTAGCGTAATGGCTATGTCGCTGGACTCCCACGTAGTCTACCGCGGGTCGAGT
>NW_006159676.1:2854406-2855968 GCF_000334495.1 Tupaia belangeri chinensis | reverse complement strand
TGACCATCCCTCCTGGGGGGTGACTTCTCGCTTTCTGTCTCTCTGTCTCTCTCTGTCTGTCTGGCGAGCGCACATGCCCTATAGTGAAAACCTCTCAAAAAAAATTTTTGTTTTACATTTATTTTATTTAACTTTATTTATTTATTTTAACTTGTCCAGAGAGGGACAGAGTGTGTGTGATAAAGAGAAACTGAGAAAGCAAGCCACCAGGTCTGGGATTTGAACCACGATCAGCCATGTGGGAGCTCAGTGACCTTAACTACCACACCACCTGCTGGCTCCTCTTTTTCTTTTTTGAATTTTTAAGAATTATTTTATTTAACTTTATTAATTTATGTATTTATTTTTAATTTGACCAGAGAGAGAGAGAAAGCAAGCCGCCAGGTCCAGGACTTGAACCGCAGTCAGCCATGTGGGTGTCCAGTGCCCTTAACCACCATGCCACCTGTCAGTCCCTTTTCGTTTTAACTTTTTTTGGCCATAGGATGTGTGTGCTTACTGGAAATAGAGACAGTGAGAAGGAGAGTGAGCAATGTCCTCCACCATGGGGGATGGCCACGCCATAATCCCTTCTCTTCCATTCTCCTCCTGGGATCTTGGGCATGCACGCACACGCCTCTGCTGTGATTTTCAAGCTGCTGGGTCCGGGGCTCGAACCATGGAGCCAGCCATGTGGGAATCCAGCGTTTCTACCACCATAACACCTGCTGGCCCTGGGGACCCCATCCTTGTGGAGACTGTACAACCTTCTGTTGTAAGGGAGGGCCATTGTTTATCTGATCGCTTCCCTCTGGCCGGACATCTGGGTTCTTTCCCCATCTTCTGCTTTTCGGAGGCTACAAATAAATACATGAGTCATTTCCCCTCGTGTGACTTTAATCTGGTGAAATCAACGTGCGAGTTAGGGGAAAGGTTCAGGCCCTCGGCAGATGGTTCCTCTCTCTGCTTTGCTCACTCCAATCCTGCCTGCTGGCCTTTGCTGGCTTCTATGTAGTATCTTTTTAATTCATTAATTTGGGACTAGCAGATGTCATAATGGTTATGTCGCTGGACTCCCACGTAGTCCACTGTGGTTCAGGGCCCGGACCCGGCGGCTTAAAACTCACACTGGGCGCGTGTGCGTGCGTGCCCAAGATCCCAAGAGGAGAATGGAGGAGAAGGGATCGTAGCGTGGCCATCCCCCCTGGGGGGTGATTTCTCGCTTTCTGTCTCTCTGGCAAGTGCACATGTCTTATATCAAAAATCTCTGTCTTAGAGGGAACCAGCAGTTAGCGTCATGGCTGTGTCGCTGGACTCCCACGTAGTCGACCGCAGTTCGCGTCCCAGACCCGGTGGCTTAAACTCACGCCGGGCGCGTATGCGTGCATGCCCAAGATCCCGAGAGGAGAATGGAGGAGAAGGGATTGTGGTGTGGCCATCCCCCCTGGGGGGTGATTTCTCGCTCTCTGTCTCTCTGTCTCTCTCTGTCTGTCTGGCGAGCACAGGCGCCCTATAGCGAAAATCTCTCCAAAAAAATAAAAAACAGAAGCTAGCCAGACACTTTCTAACCAGTAACAAAGCAG
>NW_006159676.1:2852563-2854331 GCF_000334495.1 Tupaia belangeri chinensis | reverse complement strand
TGGCAGCTTGCTTTCTCACTTTCTCTCACTCTCTTTTTCTCACTCTGTCCCTCTCTGGTCAAATTAAAATACATATATCCATAAAGTTAAATAAAATATTTTTTAAAAATAATTAATTTCTTCCATAAGCAAGAGAGATGGGGATAGGAGGAAAGGGGAGGGGAGAAAGAGAGAGAGAGAGAGCGAGAGAGAGAGAGAGAGAGAGGCTGTCCTGACAGGGTCCCGTGTCTACGATCCACCCCAGCCTCAGTCTGCCCTGGATGGTGGGTACATTCATGCCCAGTGTACTCAGAGTGGTCTCTGGACACGAACCTGCAACCTTGCCATGTCAGTTCGCCTTGCAGAGTGTTGGCTTGTACAGGGAGACCTTGGGACACAGCCTGGGACTTCCCTTAGGACTTCGCTTTTTATTTTTAGAGAGAGAGATTTTTGCTATAGGGCGTGTGCACCTGCCAGTGAGTCAGAGACAGAGAGACAGAAAATGGAAAATGAGAAATCACCCCCTAGGGGGAATGGCTACACTGCAATCCCTTCTCCTCCATTTTCTTCTTGGGAATTTGGGAATGCATGCACACACACCTTGTACGATTTTCTTTCTTTCTTTTTATTGGAGAGATTTTTGCTATAGGGTGCGTGCACTGGCCAGGGAGACAGAGAGAGACAGAAAGTGAGAAATCACCCCCTGAGGGGATGGCCACACTGCAATCCCTTTTCCTCCATTCTCCTCTCGGGATCTTGGGCATGCACACACACTTACTCTGTGTGTTTGAAGCCACTGGGTTTGGCCACAGGGGAGTTTAAAACCACCCGGGTCAGCCATGTGAGAGTCCAGTGATGTAACCCCTACACCATCTGCTGGTCCCTCCCGTGTGATTTTCAAACTACCGGGTCCAGGACTGGAACCGTGGTCGGTCCGGGGATGGAAATGCTACACTGGTCCCGGATTGGATTCGTTAGATGGGGATGTGTCCCTGCCAGGCAGGGTGTTCAGAGCACTGGTGACGGCGACCCGTCGCTCTCCTCCCTCCCAGCGGCCTGGCAGTCCTGATCCGCGTGCGCCTGGAGCTGCGGCGACACCAGCGCGCCGGCCACACCATCCCGCGCATTTTCCAGGCCGTGGTGCGGCGGCAGCCCGAGCGCCTGGCCCTGGTGGACGCCAGCAGCGGCGCGTGCTGGACCTTCGCGCAGCTGGACGCCTACTCCAACGCCGTGGCCAACCTCTTCCTCCAGCTGGGCTTCGCGCCAGGCGACGTGGTGGCCCTCTTCCTGGAAGGCCGGCCCGAGTTCGTGGGGCTGTGGCTGGGCCTGGCTAAGGCGGGCGTGGAAGCCGCGCTTCTCAATGTCAACCTGAGGCTCGAACCCTTGGCCTTCTGCCTGGGCACGTCGGGCGCCAAGGCTTTGATCTTTGGTGCAGAAATGGCAGCTGGTGAGACCAGGCACAGGGATCAGGTGGGCGGGGGATCTTGGGCTGGGGGGGAGGTCCTGGGCCCGGACCTCAGGAGGGGGCCCTGCAGGTGTGTGGTTCGAGGCTGCCTGGGGCAGGGAGCTGGTGCATCCCAGAATGGGCCCTGCGTGGGCGCGCCCTTGACTCAAGTATGGTCACAGCCGTGGCGGAGGTGAGCGCGCAGCTGGGGAAAAGCCTGCTCAAGTTCTGCTCGGGAGACTTGGGGCCTGAGGGCGTTTTGCCAGACACTCACCTCCTGGACCCGCTGCTGCAAGAAGCCTCCACTGCGCCCCTGGCGGAAGCCCCTGGCAACGGGATGGAAGG
>NW_006159676.1:2848181-2849905 GCF_000334495.1 Tupaia belangeri chinensis | reverse complement strand
GTGCTGTACCTTCGCGCAGCTGGACGCCTACTCCAACGCCGTGGCCAACCTCTTCCTCCAGCTGGGCTTCGCGCCAGGCGACGTGGTGGCCCTCTTCCTGGAAGGCCGGCCCGAGTTCGTGGGGCTGTGGCTGGGGGAGGCTCGAACCCTTGGCCTTCTGCCTGGGCACGTCGGGCGCCAAGGCTTAGATCTTTGGTGCAGAAATGGCAGCTGGTGACACCAGGCACAGGGATCAGGTGGGCGGGGGATCTTGGGCTGGGGGGGAGGTCCTGGGCCCGGACCTCAGGAGGGGGCCCTGCAGGTGTGTGGTTCGAGGCTGCCTGGGGCAGGGAGCTGGTGCATCCCAGAATGGGCCCTGCGTGGGCGCGCCCTTGACTCAAGTATGGTCACAGCCGTGGCGGAGGTGAGCGCGCAGCTGGGGAAAAGCCTGCTCAAGTTCTGCTCGGGAGACTTGGGGCCTGAGGGCGTTTTGCCAGACACTCACCTCCTGGACCCGCTGCTGCAAGAAGCCTCCACTGCGCCCCTGGCGGAAGCCCCTGGCAAAGGCATGGACGGTGAGTCTAGGGTGCAGGGACCCTGGGGATGCCCCCTGCCGGATCCCCTCGTGCCATGTCCAGGCCCTAACGCCTACGTCTCCTGCAGACAGACTCTTCTATATCTACACATCGGGGACCACGGGGCTGCCCAAGGCTGCCATTGTGGTGCACAGCAGGTAAGGTGCCCCGTGGGCGGCACCCCAAATTCTGAGAGCGGTCAGGGCTGTCTCTGCAGAACCACCTGCTCCCCCCAGCTCCTACGGGGTCGTAGGGCACCTTGACTCCAACCCGTTGGAACTCATGGCCCATCTTGGGACACTTCTCAGTGTCCGGGACCCTGCTTGCCCCCTCAGTCTTTTCCCAGGATCAAGCGAGTTAGTAGGACCTGTCTCAGCTTCTCCCACCTGGACCTGCTGCACCCCTTTTTGGGCCTCCTGCTGTCCTCAGTTCTGCCCCCTCAGAAGGTGTTCCAGCCCTTGGCAACCATAGGAAGGTTTAAAATCCTACATCAGGGCCAGCAGGTGGCATAGAGGTTAACGTGCTAGATTCCCACATGGCCAATGGTTCAAGTCCCAGACCTGGCAGCTTCCTTTCTCACTTTTTTTTCCTCTCTCTCTGGTCAAATAAAATAATAATAAAATTAAATTAAATAGGGTTCAAGAGGTGGTGTGGTGGTTAAGGGCACAGGATTCCCACAAGGCTGACCACAGTTCAAATCCCGGACCTGGCAGCTTGCTCTCTCTCTCTCTCCCCCTCTCTGGTCAAATTAAAAATGATAAAGAAAATGATTCTTTAAAAAATTAAATGATTATTTTTAAAATATTATATAATCATTTTAAAAGTAATTATTTTAAAAATAATTATGGTAATTATTTTTAAAAATATTTAATTTAACTTATCTATTTATTTATTTATTTATTTATTTCAATTTTATCATTGAGAAGCAGAGAAGAAGTGAGAAAGCAAGCCACCAGGTCTGGGACTTAAACCATGGTTGCCCGTGTGGGTGCTCAGTGCCTTAGCCACCACGCCACCTGCTGGCCCCTAAATAAATACTTATTTTTTTAAAAAATCATAAAATTCTTTTTTTAAGGATTTTTTAAAATTTAACTTTGTTTATTTAACTTGACCAGAGAGGGACAGAGTAAAAGAGAGAGAGGAAAATTTCATTTAAATTATAGTTTGAGT
>NW_006159676.1:2840742-2843499 GCF_000334495.1 Tupaia belangeri chinensis | reverse complement strand
AGGGCGGGCGTGGAAGCCGCGCTTCTCAATGTCAACCTGAGGCTCGAACCCTTGGCCTTCTGCCTGGGCACGTCGGGCGCCAAGGCTTTGATCTTTGGTGCAGAAATGGCAGCTGGTGAGACCAGGCACAGGGATCAGGTGGGCGGGGGATCTTGGGCTGGGGGGGAGGTCCTGGGCCCGGACCTCAGGAGGGGGCCCTGCAGGTGTGTGGTTCGAGGCTGCCTGGGGCAGGGAGCTGGTGCATCCCAGAATGGGCCCTGCGTGGGCGCGCCCTTGACTCAAGTATGGTCACAGCCGTGGCGGAGGTGAGCGCGCAGCTGGGGAAAAGCCTGCTCAAGTTCTGCTCGGGAGACTTGGGGCCTGAGGGCGTTTTGCCAGACACTCACCTCCTGGACCCGCTGCTGCAAGAAGCCTCCACTGCGCCCCTGGCGGAAGCCCCTGGCAAAGGCATGGACGGTGAGTCTAGGGTGCAGGGACCCTGGGGATGCCCCCTGCCGGATCCCCTCGTGCCATGTCCAGGCCCTAACGCCTACGTCTCCTGCAGACAGACTCTTCTATATCTACACATCGGGGACCACGGGGCTGCCCAAGGCTGCCATTGTGGTGCACAGCAGGTAAGGTGCCCCGTGGGCGGCACCCCAAATTCTGAGAGCGGTCAGGGCTGTCTCTGCAGAACCACCTGCTCCCCCCAGCTCCTACGGGGTCGTAGGGCACCTTGACTCCAACCCGTTGGAACTCATGGCCCATCTTGGGACACTTCTCAGTGTCCGGGACCCTGCTTGCCCCCTCAGTCTTTTCCCAGGATCAAGCGAGTTAGTAGGACCTGTCTCAGCTTCTCCCACCTGGACCTGCTGCACCCCTTTTTGGGCCTCCTGCTGTCCTCAGTTCTGCCCCCTCAGAAGGTGTTCCAGCCCTTGGCAACCATAGGAAGGTTTAAAATCCTACATCAGGGCCAGCAGGTGGCATAGAGGTTAACGTGCTAGATTCCCACATGGCCAATGGTTCAAGTCCCAGACCTGGCAGCTTCCTTTCTCACTTTTTTTTCCTCTCTCTCTGGTCAAATAAAATAATAATAAAATTAAATTAAATAGGGTTCAAGAGGTGGTGTGGTGGTTAAGGGCACAGGATTCCCACAAGGCTGACCACAGTTCAAATCCCGGACCTGGCAGCTTGCTCTCTCTCTCTCTCCCCCTCTCTGGTCAAATTAAAAATGATAAAGAAAATGATTCTTTAAAAAATTAAATGATTATTTTTAAAATATTATATAATCATTTTAAAAGTAATTATTTTAAAAATAATTATGGTAATTATTTTTAAAAATATTTAATTTAACTTATCTATTTATTTATTTATTTATTTATTTCAATTTTATCATTGAGAAGCAGAGAAGAAGTGAGAAAGCAAGCCACCAGGTCTGGGACTTAAACCATGGTTGCCCGTGTGGGTGCTCAGTGCCTTAGCCACCACGCCACCTGCTGGCCCCTAAATAAATACTTATTTTTTTAAAAAATCATAAAATTCTTTTTTTAAGGATTTTTTAAAATTTAACTTTGTTTATTTAACTTGACCAGAGAGGGACAGAGTAAAAGAGAGAGAGGAAAAGCGAAAAAGCAAGTCACCAGGTCCAGGACTCGAACCGCGATTGGCTATGTGGCAGTCCAGCACCCTTAACCACTATGCGACTTTCCAGCACCCTTAACCACCACGCCACTTGCCACCCCCAAAATAATAAAATTCTTCATCAGCTTTCCCCTGCCCCAAATCTCCCTACTCTGACTTGGCCCTGGAAATAAAACCTATTACTTCCAGGCCAGCATGTGGTGTGATGGTTAAGGCAGTTGGCTTCCACACAACTGACTCCATGGTTCGAGTCCAGGGCTTGGTAGCTTGAAGAACATGCCAGGCACCTGTGCATGTGTGCCCCAAATTCCGAGAGGAGAGTGGAGAAGGGATTACAGCATGGCCATCCCCTCCCCCAGCTGGGAGGGAATTTCTCACTTTCCCTCTCTTTTTTTTTTTTTTTTAGCGGGTTTTTTAGGACACGTGTGCTCACCAGAAAGACAGAGAGACAGAAAGCGACAATACCCCCCAGCAGGGATGGCCACACCGCAATCCCTTCTCTTCCATTCTCCTCTCGGGATCTTGGGCACGCACGCACACGCGCCCGGCGTGAGTTTAAACCACCAGGTCCGGGACTCGAACCGCGGTCAACTACATGGGAGTCCAGCGACATAGCCATTACACTAACTGCTGATCCCCCCACTACCATTCTTAATGTGCCACTGACAGCCCCTCTGCTGTGTTAGATCCCTCACCACACTTCTTGCCATCAGCAATTTTCTTTATTTCTTGCATGGTTACCTCCAGCCAGCCTGTGTGGGTCAGCTTAGTCTGGGTCTTCACCCAGCCATGCCACCCACTCCCATGCCCAGAGCATTTAGGTCCCAGCCCCCGGTGTCCTGACCCCTCCCCCACAGGTACTACCGTATCGCTGCCTTCGGTCACCACGCCTACCGCATGCGGGCAGAGGACGTGCTCTACGATTGCTTGCCCCTGTACCATTCTGCAGGTACCACGGGGCCTCCTGGGCAGTGGGGAGTGGGCAGGGGCCCTGAGACCCCTCACTGAGCCTGCCCTCTGCAGGAAACATCATGGGCGTGGGGCAGTGTCTCATTTATGGGCTGACCGTCGTTATCCGCAAGAAGTTCTCCGCCAGCCGCTTCTGGGACGATTGCGTCAAGTACAACTGCACGGCCA
>NW_006159676.1:2840003-2840727 GCF_000334495.1 Tupaia belangeri chinensis | reverse complement strand
GGGGTCCCCCCCCCCTGTCCCACCTAAAGCCACGCCTATCCCGACCAGGCCCCGCCCCAGGCAGACACACCTTCTCTGGCAAGGTCCTGCCCAGTAAGGCTCTAGCTCGCCCCTGCCAAGCCACGCCTCTCCTGGCTACGCCCCTCCTGGAAAGGCCCCGCCCCTACAGGCAAGGCCCCGCCCCCAGCCTGGTCCCTTACTCTGCTCGCTCTGCCAGTCGGCCCACCATTCTGGCACTGCCTCCTCCCTGTCTCTCGCCCAGGGGTCTTGGGGTGGCTGACTTGGGGACAGGGAAGGTGGCCAGTGTGTCGTGAGTGCTTGCTCTGTGTCTAGCCCAGGGCTCAGGCCTCGCTGTACAAACTCCTCTTGTGAGCACCGGCAAAGACATGCCCATTTTACAGGCGGGGAAATGGAGGCTTGTAACGCAGCTGGGTTGGGCCCAGGGCGTCTGAGCTCCTCCAGGCGCTGCCAGTGTGTGATGTGAGCTTCCTGAATGCAGAGGTGGGGCCATCTGCTGTCTCCAGAGGAGAGCCGGCAGGAGGGACAGCTCCTGGCCTGGTAGGTTAAGGCCCGAATAAAATCTTTCAGTCCGGTCCCAGTGACTTGAAAGACACCCCTGGTAGAGCCAGCAGGTATAGTGGCTAAGGCACTCGACTCCCACATGGCTGACCAAGGTTCGAATCCCAGACCTGGCAGCTTGACAATCATGCCCAGGATCCCAAAA
>NW_006159676.1:2838503-2839938 GCF_000334495.1 Tupaia belangeri chinensis | reverse complement strand
TTTCCCTCTCTGTCTCTCTAGTGGGTGAGCACACATGCCCTATGACAAAAATGTTAAAAAGGAAAGAAAAATATTCCTGGCACACATGCGTGTGTGCCCAAAATCCCAAAAGGAGAGAGGCGTGGAAGAGAAGGGATTATGGCATGGTCAGTTCCCACAGAGATGCTTTCTCTTCTCTCTCTCTTTCTCTCTCTCTCTCTTTCTCTCCCTCTCTCTTTCTCTCTCTCTCTCTTTCTCTCTCTCTTTCTCATGAGCACAGGCCTACTCTGGCAGTTCAAATGAGAACCAGAACCTACCATCACAGCCAAAAAACGACAGTGAAGTCATTGTTCTCTACAGTCTGGGAAATGGCCCAATCCCAAGTGCCTCACCTATCAAGCTATGTCTTTTATTAAAGCAATTTTGGGACCAGCAGTTAGCGTAATGGCTATGTCACTGGACTCCCATGTAGTCGACCGCAGTTCGAGTTCCGGACCTGGTGGCTTAAACTCACGCCGGGCGCGTGTGCGTGCGTGCCCAAGATCCCGAGAGGAGAATGGAGGAGAAGGGATTGCAGCGTGGCCATCCCCCCTGGGGGGTGATTTCTCGCTTTCTGTCTCTCTGGCTCTCTCTGTCTTTCTGGAGAGTGCATGCGCCTTATAGCAAAAACCTCTCCAGAAAAAGTTACTTAATTGCATTTATTATTATTATTATTATCTAATTTGTTACAGGGGACATACACTTACCCGAAAGAGAAAGAAGGAAAGTGAGAAAGCAATTCGTCAAGTCTGGGACTTGAACTACAGTTGACCATCTGGGAATTTAGCACCCCAACTCCCATACCACCGGCTGGCTGCCTAACTTTATTTTCCTCTTTTTAAAAATACCAATTATTTAACTTTATTTATTTATTTAAATTTGACCAGAGAGGGACAGAGAAAGAGAGAGAGAGAAAGTAAGCAAGCTGCCAGATCTGGGACTCGAACCATAGTCAGCCATGTGGGAGTACAGTGTCCTTAACCACCATGCCACCTGCTGGTCCCCTTTTTTTAAATATAGTTTTTGCCACAGGGTACATATGTTCACCAAAGACACTGAGGTGGACAGTGAGGGAGAAAGTGAGAAATCACCTTCCCAGGGGGGATGGCCACACCACAATCCCTTCTCCATTCTCCTCTTAGGATTTGGGGGCACGCACACGCATCTGGGGTATTTTTCAAGCCTCCTGGTCTGGGACTGGAACCCTGCAGTTAGCCATGTGATCCAGCCGCCTTAGCCACCTGCCGCCACCTGCCGTCCAGACTCCCGCACTCACAGGATCAGCTCCCGGGTTGGGGCGGTATGGGGTCTGGCAGCCCCTGCCCCCAGCCGGCCCCCCTCAGACCCGGGATCCCCACGCCCAGGTGGTGCAGTACATCGGGGAGATCTGTCGCTACCTGCTGAAGCAGCCGGTGGG
>NW_006159676.1:2834600-2838029 GCF_000334495.1 Tupaia belangeri chinensis | reverse complement strand
TCGTAGGGGGTGGGGCAATGGATGGGGCGGAGCTGGGTACCAAAGTGGGCGGGACCCAGCTGGGACAGGGCGCCTGAGGGGGCGGGGCACGGGCTGGGAACTGCCTCTTGACTAGTCCCAGGGCTGTGTTCCTGTCGAATGAATGGCCTGGATTGGTGCAGAAGTGTCAGCCAGGGAATGGGGCGGGGCTTAGGGGGAATACCTAGGACCCCTCTCACGCTCAGCCAGAGGGTCAGTGTGGGGCCTGCAGGGACTCTCCTCCCACATGCAAGGTTAGTCATGTCACTGTCCTTCAGTGAGGCAGAGGGTTTAAAATGCCATGGCTGTGTGTCCCAGGCAGCTTACTCAACCTCTCTGTGCCTGTGATTCTGTGGGTGTAAGAGTCAGCATGGAGACTAGAGCTCTGGGGACCCAGGGCTGGCTTTATTTTTCACTTTTGCTATAGGGCATGTGCGCTCACCAGAGAGAAAGCGAGAAAGCAAGCCAACAGGTGCAGAACTGGAACCGCAGTCAGCCATGTGGGCGTTCAGGGCCTTCACCAGCCACCTGCTGACCCTCTCTTTTTAAAATTTTTAAGAGGTTTTTTGCTGCAGGGTGTGCATGCTCACCAAAGAGACAGACAGAGACAGAGAGACAGAAAGCGAGAAATCACCCCCCAGGAAGATGGCCATGCCACAACCCCTTCTCCTCCATTCTCCTCTTGGGATTTTGGGCACACGTGGACATATGCCTGGAGTGAATTTTTTATTTTTCCTTTGGAGAGGTTTTTGCTATAGGGCACGTGCACTCACCAGAGAGACAGAAAGAGACAGAGAGACAGAACGTGAGAAATCATCCCCCAGGGGAGATGGCCACACTGCCATCCCTTCTCCTCCATTCTCCTCTCGGGATCTTGGGCACGCACGCACACGCACCCAGCATGAGTTTTAAGCCACCAGGTCTGGGACGTGAACCGCGGTCGACTACATGGGAGTCCAGCGATGTAGCCATTACGCTAACTGCTGGTTCCCTACCTTTTGCTCACTCTGATCCCTCCCACCAGGTCACAGAGCCTAGGGGACCCTAAGGGCCGGGTTCTCTGCCCTGGGGCAGTGCAGGCTCCGCTGCCCCCCTCTAACCTGTACCTCCCCTCCCAGGTCGGCTCCTGTGGCTTTCAAAGACGCATCCCGCCTCCAGTGTAACCCAAGTGAAGGTCAACGAGGACACCATGGAGCTGCTTAGGGACGCCCAGGGCCTCTGCATCCCATGCCAGGCGGGTGAGCAGGGTCTCCCTGGGACCAGGAGTTAGTGTAATGGCTATGTCGCTGGACTCCCATGTAGTTGATCGCGGTTCGGGTCCCGAACCCGGTGGCTTAAACTCACGCCGGGCGCGTGTGCGTGCGTGCCCAAGATCCCGAGAGGAGAATGGAGGAGAAGGGATTGCGGCGTGGCCATCCCCCCTGGGGGGTGATTTCTCGCTTTCTATCTCTCTGTCTGGCGAAGGCACGTGCCCTAGAGCAAAAAACTCTCCAAAAAACAAAGACAAACAAAAACAAAAAAACAAAGCAGGGTCCCCCTTACCCCGCAGAGCGGGAAAGATCAGGGGGGCCCCGGCCCAGCTCAGCCTCTGCCCCCCACCCCTCCCCAGGGGAGCCGGGCCTCCTCGTGGGTCAGATCAACCAGCAAGACCCGCTGCGCCGCTTCGACGGCTACGTCAACGAGAATGCCACCAGCAAGAAGATCGCGCACAGCGTCTTCCGCAAGGGCGACAGCGCCTACCTGTCAGGTGCAAGGCCCACCAGACCCCCGGGGCGGGCTGCACGGGTGGGAGCCGCCGTCCCACCGCCCCCTCTCCCCTCCGCCAGGTGACGTGCTGGTCATGGATGACCTCGGTTACATGTACTTCCGGGACCGCAGCGGCGACACCTTTCGCTGGCGCGGGGAGAACGTCTCCACCACCGAGGTGGAGGGCGTGCTGAGCCGCCTGCTGGGTCAGACAGACGTGGCCGTCTATGGGGTGGCCGTGCCAGGCAAGCTGGGGGGCTCAGGGGGTGGTCTTGGGGTACCCAGCAGAGCCCAGGCAGAAGGGGCTTGGAGATTTAAATACCCTTGGGCTGTGCACAGCCCGGACAACTGTACAAGGGAGGCCAGATGGGAGCGCTGGGTCTGGACACCCGGCAGGTGCATGAGGTTGAGCCTGGGTGCTGCCATCTAGAAAATGCGGTTCAATGGGACCAGCAGTTGGCGTAATGGCTATGTCGCTGGACTCCCACGTAGTCGACCGCGGTTCGAGTCCCGGACCCGGTGGCTAAAACTCACGCCGGGCACGTGTGCGTGCGTGCCCAAGATCCCGAGAGGAGAATGGAGGAGAAGGGATTGCGGCGTGGCCATACCCCCTGGGGGGTGATTTCTCGCTTTCTGTCTCTCTGTCTCTCTGTCTTTCTGGCGAGCGCACGCGCCCTATAGCAAAAATCTCTCCAAAAAAAAAAGATTAAAAAAGACAAGAAAAAGTCCTGATTCAGGGCTGCAGGCAGAGTAGGAGGAGCCGGAGACCTGGGATGAAGGACAGCGGTTCATGGGCACGTGGTGCCCCGCCATGGAGGAAGGGCCGGGGTTCTAACTGAGCGTCTCTCTGCAGGAGTGGAGGGGAAAGCGGGCATGGCGGCCATCGCTGACCCCCACAGCCAGCTGAACCCCGACGCCATGTACCAGGAGCTGCAGAAGGTGCTGGCACCCTACGCCCGGCCCATCTTCCTGCGCCTCCTGCCCCAGGTGGACACCACAGGTGCGTCCTGCCCCTGTCCATCTGTCTGTCTGTTCGGCGGTAATGATTTCTTCATGGTAATGCTGGCTCTGACCATCATGGGTTTCGGCCAGCCGATGGGAGCTCTGGCTCAGGAGGGCCCTTTTCTCTCTCTCTCTCTCTCTCTTAAAAATAATTTTATCTAACTTCATTATTATTATTACTATTTTCCAATTTGATCAGAGAAAGATGGAAAGTGAGAAAACAAGCCTCCAGATCTGGGATTTGAACTGCAGTCAGTCTTGTGGGAGTTCAGGACCTTATTTATTTATTTAATTATTTAATTTATTGTGGTTTTTTTTGAGAGGTTTTTGCTATATCATTTTATCTAACTTCATTATTATTATTACTATTTTCCAATTTGATCAGAGAAAGATGGAAAGTGAGAAAACAAGCCTCCAGATCTGGGATTTGAACTGCAGTCAGTCTTGTGGGAGTTCAGGACCTTATTTATTTATTTAATTATTTAATTTATTGTGGTTTTTTTTGAGAGGTTTTTGCTATAGGGTGCGTGCGCTCTCCGGAACAACAGAGAGAGACAGAGAGACAGAAAGTGAGAAATCACTCCCCAGGGGGGATGGCCACGCCGCAATCCCTTCTCCTCCATTCTCCTCTCGGGATCTTGGGCACGCACGCACATGAGCCTG
>NW_006159676.1:2829944-2834181 GCF_000334495.1 Tupaia belangeri chinensis | reverse complement strand
GGGTGGGTAGGGTTCAGAGAGTTAATCAGGCAGAAAATGCATTTCTCACTGTGCTGCGAGTAGTCAAGGAGGCCTCCCTGGAGGAGGTGGCAGGAAGCTGGGATCTGAAGAGTAAGGCAGAACCAGGCCAAAGTGAAATGGGGAAGAATGTTCCCTGCGAGGGACAGCCCAGAGGTGTGGGAGAATGGTGAGTCGGGGTGTCCAGAAGCGACTTGCCCACCCCTCGACCCTGTTCCTCTCCTTACTCCACAGGCACCTTCAAAATCCAGAAGACCAGGCTGCAACGCGAGGGCTTCGACCCACGCCAGACCTCTGACCGCCTCTTCTTCCTGGACCTCAAACAAGGCCACTACCTGCCCCTGGATGAGAGTGTCTATACCCGCATCTGCTCGGGAGCCTTCGCCCTCTGAGGCCCCTCCCTACTGGCCAGAGATTTCTAGCCAGGCGGTCCGGCAAAGGGGACTTGAACCAGATGGTCCTGCCCGGGACTGCCCCCTCCCACCTGCTCACCTTGGGGCCGTCCAGGGCTTTGACACTGGAACTTGGAGGACCCCACATCTCTCTCCCCCTTTCTCCGTCCCCCTCGCTGGCAGGTCTCCCTGTGTGTCCTGGTCTGGTATCATCTCTGTACTCTTTTTTCTTTTTCTATTATTTTTTTTAAGGTTTTTGTTACAGGGTACGTGCACTCACCAGCGAGACACAGAGAGAAGGAAAGTGAGAAATCGTCCCCCAGGGGGATGGCCACAATCCCTTCTCCATTCTCCCCTCGGGATCTTGGGCATGCACGCATGTGCACCCGGTGTGATTTTCAAGCCACCGGGTCCAGGACTCGAACTGCAAGTGGTCATGGGGGAGTCCAGCCTCTTCACCACCACGCCACCTGTTGGCCCTTCTTCCCGCTTTCTCCATTGCATCCTCGGAAGGACCCCGCTGCCCTTGAGGCCTCCTGGTTCATCCTCTGAGCCCTGGACTTGGGATGGGGCCTCCCTGCCTCCCTCTCCACTGTGCCTTAAGGAGCCCCAGCCCCGGCCTTCCTCAAGGGCTGGGCTCCA
The DNA here is from genome assembly GCF_000334495.1 of Tupaia belangeri chinensis. NCBI lineage: Eukaryota > Metazoa > Chordata > Mammalia > Scandentia > Tupaiidae > Tupaia > Tupaia belangeri. The sequence goes on along the minus strand of NW_006159676.1, from coordinate 2,833,129 downwards.
GACCTTAACCTCGCAGTGGGCTCTCTGCCACCCCTGCTGGCGCTGATCTGCCTGGTGGGCGCATCTGGGCGTGAGACGCTGCCCTGAGGGTTTCCTGGGGCCATCGGAAAAGTACTTTGGGTCGGTTGGAATGTCCTTTTTTTTGGGGGGGGGGATTTTTGCTATAGAACACATGCACTTGCCAGAGAAACAGAAAGACAGAAGACAAAAAAATCGTCCCCCAGGGGAGATGGCCACACCGCAATCCCTTCTCCTCCATTCTCCTCTCTGGATTTTGGGCATGCACGCACGTGCGCCCGGCATCCGGGACTCGAACCGCAGTCAACGATGTGGGATTCCAGCGATGTAACCGTTATGCCATCTGCTGGCCCTGATTTTTTAAGTTTATTCATTTATTTCTTGGAAGAGAAGGAAAGACGGGGTAGGGTGGTAGAGGGGCACCCCAATAGGGTCTCCATTGCTACAATTGACCCCGAGTCTCAGCCAGCCTCGGTCCCAGGGACACAGAGCAGTCCTGGGACACGAACCCTGGACCTTTCCCGTGTGGGTCCAGTTGCACCTCCACCCTCCCCATTCTTTTTTGCACTTCTCTTTCCTGGGGGGAGGGGTTTCCCTGGCCACACCTATCCCTTCCAGTTTTCTGGAAACTTCCGGAATTGTGACCACGTGGGTGTCGTCATTGCCAGGGAGGGGACCTGAGGACAACGCTGGCGGCCACCCAGTCAACCCCTTAATGCCCTTGGTGGGGTTGTCTCTTGGCCGTGTCTCTCCAGCGTGACTCAGAAGAAGCCCTTAGCCTAAGGGGTCAGGAGGTCTCCTGACCACGGGGTCTCTCTGAAATAGCTCTCAGACTTCAGGGGCTTTAACCTATTCCACATCCTTGTCCCCACTGGCTTTTATTTATTTTTTTTCTCCTTAGTTTCTTGCTAAGGTGTGTACTCACTAGAGAGAGACAGAGACAGAAGAGACAGAAAGCGAGAAATCACCCCCCAGGGGGATGGCCACGCCGCAATCCCTTCTCCTTCATTCTCTCGGGATCTTGGGCATGCACGCACACGCGCCCGGCGTTTCCCGAGCTATGGGGTCCTGGAGTTGGGCCATGCAGTCGGTCAGGTGGGATCCGGCTGCCGTAACCACCGTGCCACCTGCTGTCCCCCACCCTGGCTCTGCTACGGAAGGTTCAGACCTTGTGTTAGTGACATCTTGGACGGTCTCGCTGTGATGGCTCGGATGTCCCCACTGGCTGCGTTGATGGCTCGTCTCGGACTCAGCCACCCAGACCACCTGTCCGTCCTCCCTGCAGCAGTGGGGCCAGCGCCCAGCACCCCCACCCACGCAGCCTCACGTGGAACTTTCCGAGCACGTGGGTTTTGTTTCCTGATTGACTGGAAAAAATAAACCCGCAGAAAGTCTGGCGCCTGCTGGGCTCCCTGTCAATCACTGTCCGTCTCTGTGGGGTGCAAACTTGCGGAGTTCCAGAAGGGAAGGACTGGCCCAGCCCTGGTGGCACATGCAAAGACACTGAGGCCCACAGGGTGGGACCACATGGGAGTGGGGGTTCGTTTCCCGGTCCGACCTAACCTCTGGGGGAATGGACACTTGGAATCTGTGCCACAGAAGGCTGAGGGACGAGGGTGGACTGGAGTGTGGCTGGACCTGACCCCGTCTAAGACTGAGCTGTGGTCCCAGCTTGGGGTTGGAGCATGGAGGATCCAGACGCTGAGGCCCTGGGACCTGCAGGTGGCGTGGGGATTAAGACCTTGGACTTAATTATGGTTCAAGTCCTGGACCTGGTGGCTTGAAAATCGTGGCTGGGGGAATCAGAAAACAAGAACAAGTGGAATTAAACAATTACTTAAAAAGGGGGAGGGTCAGCGGATGGTGTAATGGCTGTGTCGCTGGACTCCCATGTAGTTGACCGAGGTTCAAGTCCCGGACCCGGTGGCTTAAACTCACACCGGGCGCGTGTGCGTGCGTGCCCAAGATCCCGAGAGTTCCCTTTCTCTCTCTCCCTGTCTGTGGTCAAATTTAAAAAATAATTACACACGTAAGGCCAGCAGGAGGCATGATAGTTAAGGCACTGGCTTCCCACATGGCTGACCATGGTTCAAGTCCTGGACCTGGCAGCTTGCTTTCTCACTTTCCCTTTCTCTCTCTCCCTGTCTGTGGTCAAATTTAAAAAATAATTACACACGTAAGGCCAGCAGGAGGCATGATAGTTAAGGCACTGGCTTCCCACATGGCTGACCATGGTTCAAGTCCTGGACCTGGCAGCTTGCTTTCTCACTTTCCCTTTCTCTCTCTCCCTGTCTGTGGTCAAATTTAAAAAATAATTACACACGTAAGGCCAGCAGGAGGCATGATAGTTAAGGCACTGGCTTCCCACATGGCTGACCATGGTTCAAATCCTGGACCTGGTGGCTTGCTTTCTCATTTTCCCTCTCTCTCTCTCTCTGGTCACATTAAAAAAATAATAATAATGAATAAAATAAAATAAGGTAATTCTTTTAAAATTAAAATAATAAATGTAATTAAATTTTTTTGGCGGTAACTGCTGGTCCCTATATATTTATTTATTTTAATTTGACCAGATTGAGAGAGAGAGAAAGAGAGAGAAAGCAACCCACCAGGTGCAGGACTCGAACCACAGTTGTCCATGTGGGAGTCCAACACCTTAATCACCATGCCAACATCCTACATCGTTGATTGCGCAGTTCGATTCCCGGATTTGGTGATGCAACAAACACACTAAGCGTGCGTGCGTGCGCAATTTCCCAAAAGGAGACTAGAGGAGAATGGTTTGCAGTGTGACCGAGCCCCACGGGCAGCGGCTCCTCCTCTCTCTCTGCCTCTCTGTGGTGAGCACATGTCACATGCCCTTTAGCACACGCACACACACGCACACACACACACACACACACACACACACAGAAACCCCAAAAAACCCTGTGCCCTGCCTACACCCCTCCCCACCTCCCCGCTCTACGCACGGCAACTGCGGAGCGATTCAATGTTACAATAGTCCCGCAGTCGCCGAGGTCACATAGCTGGAAGAATCCAGCATGTGGCTTTTCCACAATGCTCCCTTTCACTTATAAAAAGCATTTCAAGTTCCTCTGTGTCTTCATAGCTCTGCATAGTTTTGTTTTGCTGTTCTTTCCTTTTTTTTTTTTTTAATAGGTTTT
>NW_006159676.1:2827399-2829719 GCF_000334495.1 Tupaia belangeri chinensis | reverse complement strand
TTCTTTTTCCCCCCCCCCCCCCCCCCCCGGACTCTGTTCTTCTCTGTCAAATTTAAATAAATAAGTAAAGTAAATAAAGTAATTCTTTTAAAAATAGAATTATTTATTGAATATCATTATTATTTGGTACCCTCACCAAAGAGAGAAAGTGAGAAAGCAAGTTGCCAGGTCTGGGATTTGAACTGTGCTCAAGCATGTGGGAATCCACTGTGTTAATTCCTATGCTACTTGCTGACCCCACAGATCTTTAATTTTTTTTTTTTGAGAGGTTTTTGCTATAGGGCGTGTGCCCTCGCCAGACAGACAGAGACAGAGAAATAGAAAGCGAGAAATCACCCCCAGGGGGGATGGTCACACCGCAATCCCTTCTCCTCCATTCTCCTCTCAGGATCTTGGGCACGCATGCACACGCGCCTGGCGTGAGTTTAAGCCACTAGGTCCGGGACTTGAACTGTGGTCAACTACATGGGAGTCCAGCGACATAGCCATTATGCTAACTGCTGGTCCCTTTTTATTTTTTTGAGAGAGATTTTTGCTATAGGTCACATGCGCTCACAGAGAGACATGAAGAGACAGGAAGTGAGAAATCACCCCCTGGGGGAGGTAGCCATGCCACAATCCCTTCTCCTCTGAGGATTTTGGGCACACACGCACACACACTCGGTTTGAGATTTAAGCTACTGGGTCTGGGACTCAAGCCATGGTTGATTATGTGGGAGTCCAGCGACGTAACCATTATGCCATCTGCTGGTCCTCGGATCTGGTTTCGAATTGCCAGAGGGTGTATACACTTTCTAGAGAGAGACAAAGAGACAGAGAGGAAGGACCTCTACATTGGACGTGGTCATGCCATAATTCCTCATCCATTCCTCTATGTGGTTGGAATTATGGTCACACATGCACTTGTGCTTGGTGTTGTCCTGGGGGCTGGGACTCCAACCATGGTCTGCCGTGTGGGATCCTGTTCCCTTCATCACTGGGCTAGGGGCTGGCCCTGCTTCCTGTCTCTATGGGATCTGCCTCTTCTGGATATGTCACGTCAATGGATCCCACCCACGGCGTGGCCTTTGGTGTCTGTCTTCTGTCGCTCAGAGTCATGCATTTGAGCATCATCCACCTTCTAGGCTGAAACAAAGCTTCATTCCTTTTCGTGGGCAAATAATATTTTCTGGCAGACCAGCAGATGGCGTAGTGGTTACATCGCTGGACTCCCATACAGCCCATGTTGGTGTCCACGGGCCAGTCACGTGTGCGTGCATGCCCAAGATCCCGAGAGGAGAATAGAGGAGAAGGGATTACAGTGTGGCCATCCCTTCAACTCCCATCCCCTGTGGGGTGTGACTTCTCACTCTCTCTGTCTCTGTCTCTCTGGTGAGCACATGCACCCTATAATGAAAATCTCTCTAAAAAAAAAACATTTTTATTAAAAAAAAAAATTGTATATTGGGGCTGGCAAGCAACATGGTGGTTGAGGTGCTGGATTCCTATATGCCTGACCACGGTTCGAGTCCTGGACCTGGCAGTTTGCTCTTTCTCTCTGTCTCTCTCAAATTGAAGAATAATAATAAATGCAATTAAATTAAAAATTCTTTTTAAATTATATATTATTTTTTGATTTGCTGAGAACGTGAGTAAGCAAGCAAGTCTGGGACTTGAACTGCAGCTCGCCATGTGAGAGCCCAGCGTCTTAACTTTCATTAAGAAACTTAACAGGGGCCGACAGGTGGCCTGGTAGTTACGGGTACTGAACTCCCACATAATTGAACAGGGTTCGAGTCCCGGAACTGGCAGCTTGCTTTCTCACTTTCTCTCTGGTCAAGTTAAAAAAAAAAAAAGTAAATAAATAATGTTAAATAAAACAATTCTTTAACAAAAAAAAAAAAAAAAAGAAAGAAAGAAAAGAAAGTAGAAAGCAAGCAAGCAAGCTAATGAACACCAAGGGTAAAGGGTGCGGGAACTCCAGACCCCTCCAAAATGGGTCCTCCACTGGGAAATCTCCCTGAATTAGCTCCCGTCACCCCAATACTACGCCACCCTCTTGGTCCCCAAAGGATTGTCTCCAGACTCCACCCGCCTGAACCCCGCCCTAGCAAATAAGCAATGGGAAGCCGGCCCCACTGCCCGGTTCTGTCCTGGCTTCATTTGCAAGACTGCGCATGTGTCAGAGGCGGCCGAGCTCAAGCAAACCCTTCTGTCAGGGCCGGGTTTCGCGCAGGCGCACTGGCAATCGCCGGGAGTGCTTCCGCCTCTCCGCCGCCGCCACCATGGCCGCGCCGGCTCCGGGCTTCATCTCTGACCTCACCAGCCAGCAGGAGCCGGG
>NW_006159676.1:2820928-2827273 GCF_000334495.1 Tupaia belangeri chinensis | reverse complement strand
CCCCGCCCGCCCCCGCCGGCCTCGAGCGCTGGACGCTGGGCTTCTGCGACGAGCGCCTCGTGCCCTTCGAGGACGCCGAGAGCACGTACGGCCTCTACCGGGTGAGAGCTACGGGGGCCGCTGTGGGACAGTCCGAGAGGGCCGCGCCCACCAGCTGGACCACGGCTACGGGGGCCGTAGGGGATCAGTCCGTGCCCACGTCCTAAACTTCCCCCTATCTACGGGCACTGCTGGGGGTCACGTCAAGAGGGCCGTGCCCAGTGCCTAACTGCTTGTGGGTACTGCAAGGGGCGTTTGCCGGGTAGGGTCCCGCCCACTGCCCGTACTCCGCCTATGGGGGGACCACAAGGGGGTGGGGTTATCAGAACCACGCCCACTATCTGAACCACGCCCACTGGGGCATGAGGGCCACGCCCACCGCCATACAGTGTTTAAGAGGGGTGCCACTGGGGGGGTGACGAAGGCCGCACATAGGTCTGTAGCCATGAAGGGGGGGCACTAGGGGGAGTGATGAAGGCCGCACACACCTCCGTAGCCTTGAGGGGGCACTAGAGGGTTGCGAGCACCACGCCCTTCCTTTGAACTTTGTTTATGGGGAGATACTAGGGGTCACGAGGGCCACACCTAACTGCCTGAATGCTGCTTTAGGGGAAGGCCACTAGGTTCATGCTCACACCCCTGAACTCCGCCTACCAAGGCCAAAGTGGGTGGGGTCAGCCAGAGGACTAGGCGGACAGTCTGAATCTCCACGATCTGGTCCGCTGGGAGTCACTAGGGAGGGTCATGTCCATGGTCTGAAGATTCCTCTATGGGGATGCTTGGGGGGTAACCTCAGGGACAAGCTCACAGCCTGCAGGTCTCAGGGGGAGTCATCTGAGAGGGCCACGCCCACCACCTGAGCCCCGCCTCCCACCTCTATGCAGATTTCCACCGCGCCCTTTGCAGGGAACCAGGCAGTGCTGGGTCCCCTGAGGTTCCCCTCTGGCCTGCACCACCCTCAGCTTCTGCGTGGGTGCCATGCACGCCTCTTCATGGCTCATCCAGTGCAGTAGCTGGGACTCGGGCAACGGGTTTGAGCAAAGCCTGAGAGTCTAACCGTGGGTCCCAGTTTGCAGCCTGTAGGGCACAAGGGCAGGCAGGGAAAAGCCAGGCAGGAGGGAGGGTGGACACCGGGCTTTAGTGCCAGCCTGAAACACGTGACCACAGTGCCCAAGAGCCCATGGGCTGCAGGCCTGGAGGAAGGGGATCAGGTGTGACCAGACCCTGGGGAGGGTGCTTCTCTCTTGTCTCCTTCCTGTCGCCAGACCGCCAGCACTCACTCCCTCGTGCATGTACGCATGTATTCTTTTTTTTTTGGAGAGGTTTTTGCTATAGGGCGCGTGCGCTCGCCAGACAGACAGAGAGAGACAGAGAGACAGAAAGCGAGAAATCCCCCCCCGGGGGGTTGGCTGCGCCGCAATCCCTTCTCCTCCATTCTCCTCTCGGGATCTTGGGCACGCACGCACACGCGCCCGGCGTGAGTTTAAGCCACCGGGTCCGGGACTCGAACTGTGGTCGGCTACATGGGAGTCCAGCTACACAGCCATTACGCCAGCTGCTGGTCCCGTCACTTTCTCCCTGTGCTCCAACACACTGAGTAGTGCCCTGCCCTGCTTTTCCTTAGTCGTGACTCTGTGTCAGGTAAGCATGACTTTGCAGGAAGGAGGCTGCATTTAGGGAGGGTCCCTGCTTCTGACTCGGAGCAGATCAGAGGCCCTGGGAGAGCGCCGGAAGCCTCTGCTTTGTTTCTTTCTGTTCTGTAATTTTGCTAGAGGCCCTGTGCCCTCAAAGGAGACATAGAAAGTGAAGAGAGCGGGACCAGCAGTAACTACGGTGGTTAAGGTGCTGGGCTCCCACATGGCTGACCACGGTTCGAGTCCCAGATCTGGTGGTTGGCTTTCTCACTTTCCCTTTCTTGATGTATTTCTCTCTGGTCAAATTAAAAGTAATAATAACAGTGACCAGCAGCTGGCGTAATGGTTATGTGGCTGGCCTTCCATGTAGTCGACCTCGGTTCGAGTCCCGGATCTGGTGGCTTAAACTCACGCCGGGCAGAGGAGAGTGGAGGAGAAGGGATTGCGGCATGGCCATCCCCCCTGGGGGGGGGTGATTTCTCGCTTTCTGTCTCTCTGTCTCTCTCTGTCACATACGCCCTATAGCAAATACCTCTCTAAAAAAAATAATAATAAATAAAATAAATCATTCTTTAAGAAAAAGAAAGTGGAGAGGGAAACAGAGAAAGCACCCTCCCCAGAGGTGGCCATGGCACCGAGGGGCAGACCGAGGGGCTTTGCATAAGCATGCGGGGTGCCCTCGACCTCAGCCTTCCCACCTATGAACCGACATAATGCCAGCGCTATTGGTAAGACATCTTTGCCTGGACGATCCGGGTGGCCCCATGTCTGTGGGTGACATGTCCCTCTGTTTGCCGCAGACGCACCTGCTGTCCAAACTGCCCATCCCAGACACCCAGGTGCTCACCATCAACCCGGAGCTGCCCGTGGAGGAGGCAGCAGAAGACTACGCCAGGAAGCTGAGACAGGTGAGCCCTGAAGAGCCACAGCCCGGACGCCAGCACCACCCTGAGCGATTGGCACCAGCAGAAACTGCCCCACGGATGGGCGACAGAGCCCTCTGAGGTCCCTCCCCAGAGACCACAGCCCCACCCCGAGGGTTCCGAGGGCTGCCTGGCAGGTGGCGTACCAGTTCCATTGCTGGGCTCCCACGTGGCCGACTGCGGTTGGAGTCTTTGCACCCAATGACTTGAAAATCATGCCAGGTGCGTGTGTGCGTGCATGCCCGCAAGATCCTCAGGGGGAGAAGAGGAGAAGGGATTGTGGTGTGGCCATCCCCCTGGGAGGGGTGACTTCTCACTTTCCTTCTCACTGTCTCTGTCTCTCTCTCCCTGGTGAGCACATGTACCCTAAGGCAAAAACCTCTTTAAGAAAAATTGTTGAGAGACCAGCCGATGGCATAATGGTTAGGTTGCTGGACTCCCAGGCAGTCGACTGTGGTTTGAGTCCTGGACCCGGTGGCTTAAACTCACATCGGGCATATGCGTGCCCAAGATCCCGAGAGGAGAATGGAGGAGAAGGGATGCGGCGTGGCCATCCCCCCTGGGGGGGTGGTTTCTCGCTTTCTGTCTCTCTGTCTCTCTCTGGCGAGCGCACACGCCCTATAACAAAAATCTCTCTAAAAAAACAAAAAGGAAAATATTTTTTTTTAAGAGTTTTTTTTTTTTTTTTTTGAGAGATTTTCACTGTAGGGCGCGTGCGCTCGCCAGACAGACAGAGAGAGACATAGAGACAGAAAGCGAGAAATCACCCCCAGGGGGGATGGTCACGCCACAATCCCTTCTCCTCCATTCTCCTCTCGGGATCTTGGGCACGCACGCACACGTGCCCGGCGTGAGTTTAAGCCACCGGGTCCAGGACGCGAACCGCGGTCGACTACGTGGGAGTCCAGCGACATAGCCATTACGCTAACTGCTGGTTCCCAAAAAGGAAAAATCGTTGATTTAATTTAATTTATTAGTAGTATTAATGAACTAATTTTAATTTGCTATAGGGCATGTATGCTCACCAGAGAGAGACCAGGGATAGGAGAGTAAGAAAGCAAGAGTCCAGGTCCTGGACTCAGACCATGCTTGGCCATGTGGGGGTCCAGCGGCTTAACCACCACACCACCTGCTGGCCCCCAGACATTCCTATTTTAATTTTTTTTTTTTTTTTTTTTTTTTTTTTTTTTTTTGCTATAGGGTAAGTGCATTCCGTGAAAAGACAGAGGAAAAGTGAGAAAGCCCTGCCCCCTCCCCCTCCAGGGAGTTGACTATACAACAATTGCTTTTCCTTCATCCTGTAGGGATTTTGGGCTTACGTACACACACGCCCTGTGTTTTTTTTTCTTTCTTTCTTTTTCTTTTTTTGGAGAGGTTTTTTGCTATAGGGCACGTGCACTCGCCAGACAGACAGAGAGAGAGAGAGAGAGAGACAGAAAGCGAGAAATCACCCCCCCAGGGGGGATGGCCACGCCGCAATCCCTTCTCCTCCATTTTCCTCTCGGGATCTTGGGCACGCACGCACACACGCCCAGCGTGAGTTTAAGCCACCAGGTCTGGGACTCGAACTGCGGTTGACTACATGGAAGTCCAGCGATATAGCCATGACGCCAACTGCTGATCCCATCCCTTTTCTTTTTTTTTTTTTTCCCCTCAGACTGCTGGGTCCAGGATGTGAACCTACCAGTCAGCCTGATGGAATCCAACTGCCTTAACCACACCACCATCAGCTGGTCTTTTCTCTTTATTTATTTTTGAAATAATTACTTATTTAATTTTATTTATTTATTCATTTATCCTGTCATTTGACTAGAAAGAGACATAGAGAGAGAGAAAGAGAGAGAGAGAGAAAGTGAGGAAGCCAGCCACCTGGTCTGGGGCTCGAACCCTGGTCAGCCATATAGGAGTATCCAGCGCCTTAACCACCATGCCACCTGCGGGTCCCCAGTTGATTTATTTCTTCCAGGAAAGAGAGGCAGAGGGTGGGAGCACCCCTCAACGGGATCTTCACGCCTTGATCCACCCCCAACCTCAGCCAGCTTGGATCACAGATATGCACACCCAGCGTGCACAGGGAGGCTCCCGGATACAGACCTGGAACCTTCCATTGTGGCCTCAGCCCCACAGAGCATCGAATTAGCACTTCACCATCTGACTGCCCTCCCGTTCCTTTTTCTTGTTTTTTTCTTTTTTTGGAGAGGTTTTTGCTGTAGGGCGCGTGCACTTGCCAGAAAGAGAGAGCGAGAGACAGAGAGACAGAAAGCGAGAAATCACCCCCCCAGGGGGGACGGCCACGCCGCAATCCCTTCTCCTCCATTCTCCTCTCGGGATCTTGGGCACGCACGCACACGCGCCCGGCGTGAGTTTTAAGCCACCGGGACCAGGACTCAAACCACAGTCGACTACATGGGAGTCCAGCGACATAGCCATGACGCTAACTGCTGGTCCCTCATTTCATTTTCTGACCACTGTCTTTCCGTATCCTTTGACGCCTCCATCCCTCACTGCACACCCTCTCAGGACTGTCTTCTCCCTCACCCAGGCCTTCCAAGGAGACTCCATTCCAGTTTTTGACCTGCTGATCCTGGGGGTGGGCCCCGACGGCCACACCTGCTCACTCTTCCCAGACCACCCCCTTTTGCAGGTGAGCACAACCACCTCCACTCTCGTGCCCAGCCCTGGCCCCTGGTGTCTGGGGCTTCCAGAGGGAGGGCTGCTCTCAGGACTGCGGTGCCTAGAGCGGGTGTCAAGTCCGCCTCGACCAGTAGATGCACCTGCTGGGCTCATGCTTCTGAGCCTCGGTTTCTTCATCTTATAGTGGGGGCCTTTCACGGCCAACATGGATTATCAGGACGGGGTGGAATGCTGGCCAGACCTGGCCTGGCGTGCGTAAATGTTGACACTTAGGACGTGACATTGTTCTTCTGTCTTTACCCCTGGTCTGCTTCCTCCAGGAGCGGGAGAAGATCGTAGCCCCCATCAGCGACTCCCCAAAGCCACCACCACAGCGTGTGACCCTCACGCTGCCCGTGCTGAACGCAGCCCGAACCGTCATCTTCGTGGCGACTGGAGAGGGCAAGGCAGCTGTTCTGAAGGTAATGAACGGCTGAGGGTTCTGGTCCCAGGAAGGTCAGGGTGTGGCGGCTCCCGGAGTGGAATCTGAGCTCAGATGCGGTGGTGTCAGAAGCATCAGATGTAAACATGATTGAGTAATTCTTATGTTGAACACGAGACGGAAGTAGCAATTAAAAAATTGGGGCTGGCAGGTGGCGTAGTGATTAAGGGCACTGGACTCCCACATGGCTGACCATGGTTCGAATCCCGGACCTGGCGGCTTGCTTTCTCACTTTCTCTTTCTCTCTCTCTCCCTCCCCTCCCTGTACCTCTCTGGTCAAATGAATAAATAAATAAATAAAGTTACATAAAATATATATATTTTTTTTTTAAAAAAGAATTATTTCAGAGACCAGCAGTTGGCGTAATGGCTATGTCCCTGGACTCCCATGTAGTCAACCGCCGTTCGATTCCTGGTCCCGGTGGCTGAAACTCACACCAGGCAAAAATCTCTCCAAAAAAAGGAAAGAATTATTTCATGTAACTTTACTCATGTATTTATTTACTTACTTATTTTAATTTGACCAGAGAGGAACAGAGTGAGAGAGAGAGAGAGAGAGTGTGAAAGTGAGAAAGCAAGCCACCAGGTTTGGGACTTGAACCTTGGTTGATCAGGTGGGAGTCCAGTGCCCTTC
>NW_006159676.1:2819234-2820672 GCF_000334495.1 Tupaia belangeri chinensis | reverse complement strand
GCGTGATCCATTAAGCTAACCGCTGTTTCCCAAAAAAAAAAAATTCAAAAAAAAAAAAAAAAAAAAAAAGAGAAATGAAACGAACAAGCATATGGACCAGCAAGTGGCGTAGTGGTTAAGGTGCTGGATCCTATATAGCCAACTCCGCAGTTCAAGTCCAAGACTGGTGACCTGAAAATACACTCTGGACACATGTGCATATATATGCTCAGAATCTTTAGAGGATAATGGAAGAGAAGGGATTGCAGTATCATCCTCATCCCCTAGGGGGAGGTGTGATTTCTCACTTCCCCTCTCTCTATTTCTCTCTGGTGAGTGCATGTGCCCTATGGCAAAAATCTTTTTTAAAAAAAAGTAGAAAAGAGACCAGCAGTTGGCGTAATGGTTATGTTGCTGGATTCCCACGTAGTCGATCGTGATTGGAGTCTTGGACCCAGCAACTTTAAACTCATGCCAGGTACATGTGCATGCATGCCCAAAATCCTGAGAAGAGAATGGAGAAGAAGGGATTGTGGCATGGCCATCCTCCCAGCGGGTGATTTCTCACTTTTTGTCTCTCTGCCTCTCTGTTAGTGCACATGCCCTTCAGCAAAAATCTCTCTCTCAACAACAACAACAACAAAATAGTAGGGACCAGCAGTTAGCGTAATGGCTATGTCGCTGGACTCCCATGTAGTTGACCGCGGTTCACATCCTGGACCCGGTGGCTTAAAACTCACGCTGGGTGCGTGTGCGTGTGTGTCCAAGATCCCGAGAGGAGAATGGAGGAGAAGGGATTGTGGTGTGGGCATCCCCCCTGGGAGGTGATTTCTCGCTTTCTATCTCTCTGTCTCTCTGTCTGTCTGGCGAGCGCACGTGCCCTATAGCAAAAACCTCTCCAAAAATTAAATAAATAAATAAATAAATAAATAAAAAGTAGAAAAATAAATTAACAAGTATGAAATGAAGTTGGTAAGATGAGGCCAAAGCTGCACCCAGAGGTATATTCATAGCATTGAAGTGCATTACTGTTATCATTAAATAGGAAAATATTGCAATATACAAATGTAGAGTTAGAAAATAAAACATAATACAGTTGACCCTCTTTCTGTGTCCCTGGGTTCTCTATCTGTTCCTTTAACCTGCCATTCAACCTTTAATATTGAAAATTTAATATTGAAAATATTTAGAAACAACAACAACAACAACATAGGGCCAGCCGATGGTGTAGTAGTTAATGTGGTGCAATCCACATGGCTGACTGCATGGTTCAAGTCCTGGATCCTGTGATTTGAAAATCATACCAGGTGTGTGTGGCCCAAATCCTGAGCAAAGTATGGAGAAGGGATTGTGGTGTGGCCATCCCTCCTGGGAGGGGGTGATTTCTCACTTTCCTTCTCTCTGTCTTTCTTTCTCTCAGGCAAGCACACGTGCCCTATAGCACAACTTCAAAAAAAAA
>NW_006159676.1:2815925-2816397 GCF_000334495.1 Tupaia belangeri chinensis | reverse complement strand
CCAAAAAAAAAAAATTCAAAAAAAAAAAAAAAAAAAAAAGAGAAATGAAACGAACAAGCATATGGACCAGCAAGTGGCGTAGTGGTTAAGGTGCTGGATCCTATATAGCCAACTCCGCAGTTCAAGTCCAAGACTGGTGACCTGAAAATACACTCTGGACACATGTGCATATATATGCTCAGAATCTTTAGAGGATAATGGAAGAGAAGGGATTGCAGTATCATCCTCATCCCCTAGGGGGAGGTGTGATTTCTCACTTCCCCTCTCTCTATTTCTCTCTGGTGAGTGCATGTGCCCTATGGCAAAAATCTTTTTTAAAAAAAAGTAGAAAAGAGACCAGCAGTTGGCGTAATGGTTATGTTGCTGGATTCCCACGTAGTCGATCGTGATTGGAGTCTTGGACCCAGCAACTTTAAACTCATGCCAGGTACATGTGCATGCATGCCCAAAATCCTGAGAAGAGAATGGAGAA
>NW_006159676.1:2811903-2815590 GCF_000334495.1 Tupaia belangeri chinensis | reverse complement strand
TCTGTCTGGCGAGCGCACGTGCCCTATAGCAAAAACCTCTCCAAAAATTAAATAAATAAATAAATAAATAAATAAAAAGTAGAAAAATAAATTAACAAGTATGAAATGAAGTTGGTAAGATGAGGCCAAAGCTGCACCCAGAGGTATATTCATAGCATTGAAGTGCATTACTGTTATCATTAAATAGGAAAATATTGCAATATACAAATGTAGAGTTAGAAAATAAAACATAATACAGTTGACCCTCTTTCTGTGTCCCTGGGTTCTCTATCTGTTCCTTTAACCTGCCATTCAACCTTTAATATTGAAAATTTAATATTGAAAATATTTAGAAACAACAACAACAACAACATAGGGCTAGCCGATGGTGTAGTAGTTAATGTGGTGCCATCCACATGGCTGACTGCATGGTTCAAGTCCTGGATCCTGTGATTTGAAAATCATACCAGGTGTGTGTGGCCCAAATCCTGAGCAAAGTATGGAGAAGGGATTGTGGTGTGGCCATCCCTCCTGGGAGGGGGTGATTTCTCACTTTCCTTCTCTCTGTCTTTCTTTCTCTCAGGCAAGCACACGTGCCCTATAGCACAACTTCAAAAAAAAAAAAAAAAGGAAAGAAAAAAAAGAATCTTGGGGCCGGCAGATGGCATGGTGGTTAAAGGCGCTGGATTTCTTTTTTTTTTTTTTTTTTCTTTTCTTTTTTGAGAGTTTTTGGCTCTAGGGCGTGTGCGCTCACCAGAAAGACAGAGAGAGACAGAGAGACAGAAAGTGAGAAATCACCCCCCAGGGGGAATGGCCATGCCACTATCCATTCTCCTCCATTCTCCTCTCGGGATCTTGGGCACGCACGCACACGCGGCCGGCGTGAGTTTAAGCCTCCGGGTCTGGGACTCGAACCGCGGTCGGCTCCATGGGAGTTCAGAGACATAGCCATTACACTAACTGCTGGTCCCAAGGTACTAGATTTCCACATGGCTGACTGCAGTTTGAGTCCTAGACCTGGCATCTTGATTTCTTGGTTTCCCTTTCTCTCTCTCTCTCTCTGGTCAAATTGAAAATATAGTCATAATAACAAATAGAATTTAGGGGCCAGTAGGTGACTTGGTGGTTAAGGTGGCTGGACTCCCAAATGCTTGACCGCGGTTCGAGTCCCGGACCTGGCAGCTTGCTTTCTTTCTCTGTCTCTTTCTGGTCAACCTCAATTAAAAAAAAAAAAAAATGGAATTAAATATATATGTACATATGAATTAAATTATATAGTTTTTTAATTTTGATTTTTTAACAAGTCTTAAGTATGGGGACCCTGTAAGTTCTGCGGGTGAGGCCTCACATGCGTGCCGTTTCTCCATAGCGCATTTTGGAAGACAAGGAGGAAAACCCACTCCCCGCCGCTCTGGTCCAGCCCCACACTGGCAAACTCTGTTGGTTCCTGGACGAGGCGGCTGCCAAACTGTTGACTATGCCCTTCGAGAAGCATTCCACATTGTAGCCAGCCAGATGGACGCCGTAGCTGGGACCACTGCATCCCACAGCCGGGGACCTTCCAGGGCTGGGCCCTGCTGGCTGTCACACTCTGGGCTCATTTTAGAAGAACCACACGGTGCTGTTGGGAGCTGGCAGAGTCCGGCCACCCACCCTGCCTCAGGGGCTCAGCCCACAGTCGTGGCTCCAGGCAACTGGATATTAAAAGGAATGTTGTTGAAAATCTTCAGTGTCTTGTAGTCCTTGGTGGAAGTGGGCCTGGGGACCTGACCCATAGCCCTCATTCCAGGGGGGCCAGAGGTCGAGATCTGCTCCCTGAGGGCATGGGTGGCTTGGGGTCACTTTCTGAGCTGGTTGTGCAGAGGAAGCCAGATCTACCATGGCCAATGAGGGTTCAGTTCCTGGTCCCGGTGACTCGAAAGACATACTGGACAGAACCAGCAGTTGGCGTAATGGCTACGTCGCTGGACTCCCATGTAGTCGAGTGCAGTTCGAGTCCTGGACCTGGTGACTTAAACTCATGCGGCGGGACGCGTGTGCATGCATGCCCAAGATCCCGAGAGGAGAATGGAGGAGAAGGGATTGCGGTGTGGCCATCCCCCCAGGGGGTGATCTCTCGCTTTCTGTCTCTCTGTCTGTCTCTGTCTTTCTGGTGAGTACACGCGCCCTATAGCAAAAATCTCTCCCCCCAAAAATAATTCCCCAACACCAACTGTACACCGGCCTGTACCCACCACTGTAGCCCCCAATGCTGCAGGCCTTGTCAGAGCCTTGAGGGCACCAAGGCACCTCTGGTCTCCTGCGTACTGACCCTGATGCGTGTTTTAAGTGTCTTTGTCCCTTTCTCAGCCTCCGGGGACAGCGGTGTGGGACCCTGGGGGTGGCACCGAGCCGTCAGCCACATAGGAGCTTGGCAGCGTGTGAGGACCTGGGGGAGCCCTGAAGAGGCACGTGGCAGGTGGCTGGGCGGGAGGTGGGAATTGAAACCTCTGCGTGGGGGCGGCTGTTACACGAGAGAGTGAAAGTCAGACCACAGAAAGGGAAGTTTCCGTCACCGCCGGGCCTCGGGGGGTGGCACTGAGGAAGTGGGGCAGAGTCAGAGCCGGAAACGGGTGAAGAAATGGGAGAGTGTGGGAGGGGAAGTAGCCCCGCTGGGGACGTGGCAGGAGCAGGTGGCCGTGACCCCCAGAGCAGCAGGAGGCCGAGCAGTGACATGACAGCGAGGACCCAAGGGTCCCATGGAGGGCTCTGGGCCTGGGCTGTGTCACTGTCTCCAGTGTCCTTCTCCAATGAGGGGTAACGCTCTCTGCCCCAAACCAGCCTGTAATTCCTTTTTCTAAGAATTATTATATTTAATTTTATTTATTTATTTTAATTTGACCAGAGAGAGAGAGAGAGAGAGTTGGAAAACGAGAAAGCAAGCCTTCAGGTAGGTCCGGGACTCGAACCGTCGTCGGCCATATGGGAGTCCAGTGCCTTAACCACCATGCCACAAGCCGCCTCTGTAATTACTTTTTTAAAAAATTTATCCATGGGACCAGCAGTTGGCATAATGGCTATGTCACTGGACTGCCATGTAGTTGACCGCGGTTTGAGTCCTGGACCTGGTGGCTTAAAACACGCCAGGTGCATGTGTGTGCGTGTCCAAGATCCCGAGTGGAGAATGGAGGAGAAGGGATTGCGGCGTGGCCATCCCTTCCTCCCCAGGGGGTGATTTATTGCTTTCTCTCTGTCTCTGTTCTGTGTCTCTCTGGGGAGCACACGTGCCCTATAGCAAAAAGTACTCTCTTACACACACACACACACACAAAACACACAAAAAGGAATGAAGGACGGGTCTTCAGTCCCCCCAAGTCTCCCCCCATTGCAGGCCCTCCCCTATCCTCTGAGACCCCATCTGAGACCCCAACACCTGCTCTCCGGCCCCAACAACTCTGACCCAGGGACAGTCTGGGGACGCCTAGGGACTGGATCAGGCTGCACCCTCTCCAGACCCAGCGTCACCCAGCACAGCGTGGGCACCATAGGGGACACCGGGTCCCTGCTCACCCCCCCCCTTCCTGGTCCCCACACACCACGACAGCTCCAGGCATCCCTGCAAACCTCCTGCATGACCAGCTAGGGCTGCCATCTCCCACACCCCCAACGCTCAGGGCCAGCCCCTGCAGCAAACACCAGGTCAGGCGGCGCCGGCCCCAAGGGGATGGG
>NW_006159676.1:2807934-2811863 GCF_000334495.1 Tupaia belangeri chinensis | reverse complement strand
CAGGATGGGCGGGCGGGCCGCGAGGCCTCTGGACAAGCGACAACAGGAGCACGTGAAAGGTGAGTAGGGGTGGGGTGGGAGGGGATGGGGGGTCGTTAAGGGCTAAAGCTGCCCAGTAGACAGATGCCCTGTTCACGTGAATTTCTGATAAGCAAGGAAGAACAAAGTTTAGTGTAAGTATAGCCCCAAAATTTGCATGGGATATACTTATGGGGAAAAAAGTGATATTTTTATAAAAAAAAGAATTTTTAAATTTTAACAGTATTTATTTATTTATTTATTTCATTTTATTTTAATTTGACCAGAGAGGGACAGAGAGGGGGGGGGGGGGAGAGAAAGTGAGAAAGCAAGCTGCCAGGTCTGGGACTCGAACCATGGTGGGTCATGTGGGAATCCAACGCTCCTAACTACCACACCACCTGCCGGTCCTGATTTTTTTTTTTTTTCCTTGAGAGGTTTTTGCTATAGGGCACGTGCACTCACCAGAAAGACAGAGACAGAAAGCAAGAAATCACCCCCCAGGGGAGATGACCACGCCGCAATCCCTTCTCCTCCATTCTCCTCTCGGGATCTTGGGCACCCACGCACATGCACCCGGCGTGAGTTTCAAGCCACTGGGTCCGGGACTCGAACCGCAGTCGGCCATGTGGGAGTCCAGCAATGCCATCTGCTGGTCCCTTGTACAACCAAAGGTTATAGTAGGTCTGGGACCAACAGGTGGTGTGGTGTTTAAGGCGCTGGACACTCCCACATGGTCGATCACAGTTCGAGTCCTGGACCTGGTGGCTTTCTCATTTCTCTCTTTGTGTGTCTCTCTCTGGTCAAATAAAAATAAATGAATGAAAAAAATTTAAAAAGGTCTGTTATACACTAAGTCTGAGTCACTAAACTCCCCCACACCGTCCCGCCTCGTGGATAGACATGGAAGAGGGAGTGAAGGGCGAGTGAAATTCAGGCACATTTAGACGGGCTGCTTCCAGGTGAGGTAGGACCCAGGAGGGGCTTCTTCCCCAAGCAGGTCTGCGGGATCCCCCCAGCCATTCCCTGTCCCCTTGTCCCCCCCTGCAGGTCAGGTGGACGACCTCTTGAGGAGCTTCCTGCCCGGGTACCGCAGGCAGCTGGCCGCCTCGGTCCTGCAGCAAATCTCGCGAGAGCTGGGCCCCCAGGAGTCGGCTGGATGCCAACTGCTCCGGAGCAAAGTGGGTGCAGGGCTGGGAGGGCATGAGGGGACAGGGCGGGGGTGCTTCCGACCACAGACCTCGGCCCTTAACCTGGGGCCACCTTTTACCTTCCCTTTTTTTTTTTGGAGAGGTTTTTGCTATAGGGCGCGTGCGCTCGCCAGAAAGACAGAGAGAGACAGAGAGACAGAAAGCAGGAAATCACCCCCAGGGGGGATGGTCACGCCACAATCCCTTCTCCTCCATTCTCCTCTCGGGATCTTGGGCACGCACGCACACGCGCCCGGTGTGAGTTTAAGCCACCGGGTCCGGGAATCGAACCGTGGTTGACTACGTGGGAATCCAGTGATGTAACCACATGGCATCTGCTGGTCCCTTTCCTTCATTCTTTGTTCTGTGAGTGAGAGAGACAGAGAGAGACAGAAACATGGCAAATCCAATAGAGTCTTTTTCTTTTTCAAATAAATTTGCTGTAGGGCATGTGTGTTTGCCAAAAAGAGAACAAGAGACAAAGAGAGGGACCAGCAGGTGGCGCGATGGTTAAGGATGCTCGACTCCCACATGGCTGACCGTGGTTCGAGTCCCGGACCTGGCTGCTTGCTTTCTCACTTTCCCGCTCTCTTGCTCTGTTCCTCTCTGATCAAGTTAAAAATAAAAAAATAAATAAAATTAAATAAAAAAATCATTAAATGACAACAACAACAAAAAAGCAGGAAAGAGGAATGTCACCACACCAGCAGTCCGAGTGCCCTGTGTTTGGTCGCACTCAGGACTCGGGCCACCGTGGACACTGTCTGGGTGGTCTGGACATGGGGACTCTCATCCCGCGTTCCTGACGCCCACTGCTCCGTCTTCCTACAGAAGCTGCCTCGGGTCCGTGAGCACCGCGGGCCGCTGACCCTGCTGCGAGGCCACCCACCACAGTGGCAGCCCGTCTTCTGTGTCCTGCGTGGGGACGGTCGCCTGGAGTGGTTTGGCCACAAGGAGGTGAGGGAAGGCCGCGTCCCTCCTCCTCCAGGGAGCCTTCCTTTCTTTCTTCTCCCAGTACGAGTGTTTGGCTGGGGGTGGGCGACCACCGTGTCCCATTGCCTGTTGGGTGGATGGGTAAACTGAGGCCAGGCTGGGATAGGATAATGGTCAGATTGACAGTCAGTGTCAGAGCTGAGGTTTAAGCCTCCAGAGAGGGGCCAGTAGGTGGCGTGGTGGTTAAGGTGCTGGACTCCCACATGGCTGGCCATAGTTCAAGTCCCGGACCTGGTGGCTTGCTTTCTCACTTTCCCTCTCTCTCTCTCACTCTGTCTCGCTCTGGTAAAATTTAAATCAATCAACAAATAAGGTAACATAAAATAAAAAAAATATATTTTTAAAAAGTTTAAAAAATTGGGACCAGCAGGTAGCGTGGTGGTTAAGGTGCTGGACACTCCCACGTGGTCGACCATGGTCCGAGTCCTGGATCTGGTGTCTTGCTTTCTCACTTTCCCTCTTTCTCTCTGTGTCTCTCTCTGGTCAAATTTTTAAAAATTAAAATTAAAATAAATGGATGAATAAATAATTTTAAAAAAAGTTTAAAAAATTAATTCTAAAAACAACTTAGAAAAAAGAAGAAGCAGAGGGAGATGGGCCAGCAGGTGGCACGGATGTTAAAGTACTGAATTCCACATGGCTGACCCCGTGGTTCAAGTCCTAGACCCGGCAGCTTGAAAAACACACTGGGTGGGTGTGCGTGTGTGCCCAAAATTCTGGAAAGAGAGTGAAAAAGAAGGAATTGAAGTATGGTCATCCCTCCTGGGGATGCTTTCACATGTTTCCTCTCTCTGTTTATCTCTCTTGGGCAAGTACATGTCTCTAATCCAGGGACAGTCTGGGTCTGGGACTTGAACCACGGCTGACTAAATGGGAGTCCAGTGACACAGCCATGACGCTAACTGCTGGTCCCATGTTTTGGATACCTTTTGTAGGACTATGAAAATGGGGGCCGTTCCCTTGGCTCCACAGCCCTGACGGGGTACTCAGTCCTGACTTCCCAGCATGGGTACCTCCATCTTTTGGACAATCTCTGTGCAGACGCCTCTGGTAAGACCTCAAGAGCAGGTTCCCGCCTCCCGGCCCTGGGCACGGTGGGCATTTGGGACCCGGTTGTCTCTGCAGTTGGGGACAACCTCTGGTTAGAGGGTATTGGATAGCATCTCTGGCCCCTACCCACTCCATGCCAGTACCCCCTGCTCCCCCAGGGATGACAACCAGTAGTCTTTCCAGACATTTCAGTGTCCTCTAGGGGGCAGCGTTGTCCCCTAATGAACCCCTGGTCCGGACAGAAAAAAAAAAAACTACTGCTGGTGGCCAGCAGGGGGCGTGGATCCCACATGTCCTGGACCCCCTCATGGGTAATGGCCACACCGCAGTCCCTTCTCCTCCATTCTCCTCTTGGGATTTTGGGCACACACGCACATGCACCTGGCGTGTTTTCCAAGCTGCAGGATTCAGGACTCGAACCATGCTTGTCCATGTAAGAGTCCACCACCTCACCACTATGCCATCTTCTGGCCCCCAAAATATATACTATTTTTTTTTAAATAATTATTTATTTCATTTCATTTCATTCGTTCATTCCTTTTCATTTGACCAGAGAGAGACACACACAGAGAAAGAGAGAGAGAGGGAAAGTGAGAAAGCAAGCCACCAGATCCGGGACTCAAACATTGGTTGTCCACATGGGAGTGTCCAGCGCCTTAGCCACCATGCCACCTGTTG
>NW_006159676.1:2788960-2807775 GCF_000334495.1 Tupaia belangeri chinensis | reverse complement strand
AGGAGAATGGAGGAGAAGGGATTGCGGCGTGGCCATCCCCCCTGGGGGGTGATTTCTCACTTTCTGTCTCTCTGTCTCTCTCCGTCTTTCTGGCGAGTGCATGTGCCCTATAGCAAAAACCTCTCCAAAAAAGAAAAAAATTAATTGTTTATTTAAGTCCATTTATTATTATTATTATTTATTTATATTATTTAATTAGACCAAAGAAAGAGAAAGGGTAAGCGAGAAAGCAAACTGCTAGGTCCAGGATTCGAACCGCAGTTGGCCATGTGGGAGTCCAGTGCCTTAACCACCACATCACCTCCCGGCCTCTGACTTTTATTGAAAGAATCATTTTATGGAATTTTATTCATCACCGTCATTTTTTCTCTTCTTGAATTTGATCACAGAGCAACAGAGAGAAAGACAGAGAGAGGGGGAAAGCAAATTGCCAAGTCCAGGACTCGAACCGTGGTCTGCCATGTGGGAGTCCAGCGCCTTAACCACTATGCCACCTGCTGCAGCAAAGCTGTGACTTTTCTATCTGCTTTCAGGAGACCGTGCACAGGAAGAGTCTGACCCGCTCTGGGAAGTGGCCGTGAGCTTCCCCCTGTTCCTGCAGCACCCCTTCCGACAGCACCTCTGTTTATCCGCAGCCACCAGAGAGGCTCAGCGTGCCTGGCGACTGGCCCTGCAGGGTGGCATCCGTCTTCGGGGCACAGGTGAATCCCAGCACGGGTTCGCCAGGGGCGACGAGTCTTGGAGTCTGGAGTCCAAGACTGTGAGACTTCCCCAAGCTTCAGTTTTCTCGTTCATAAAATGGGTTGCTGGGGGCCAGCAGGTGGCACAGTGGCTAAGGTGCTGGACTTCCACATGGTTGACCGTGGTTCGAATCCTGAACCTGGTGGCTTGAAACTCACACTGCGCGCATGTGTGTGCATGCCCAAGATCTCAGGAGGAGAATGGAGGAGAAGAGGGGCCAGCAGGTGGCATGGTGGTTAAGGTGCTGGATTCCCATATGGCTGACCACGGTTCGAGTCCCGGGCTTGGTGGCTTGCTCTCCCTCTTTCTCTCTGTCTCTCTCTGGTCAAGTTAGATAATAATAATAATAATAATAATGAATAAAATGAAATAATATAATTCTTTGAGAATGGAGGAGAAGGGGTTGCAGTGTGGTCAACCTCCCTGGGGAGTGATTTTTCACTTTCCCTTTCTCTGGTGAGCACACATGCCCTATAGCAAAATCTCTCTAAAAAAATTTTTTTAAAAAAGTTGTTGGGGGAACCAGCAGTTAGCACATAGTGGCTATGTCGCTGGACTCCTATGTAGTCGACCGAAGTTCGAGTCCCGGACCCGGTGGCTTAAACTCACGCCGGGCGCGTGTGCGTGCGTGCCCAAGATCCCGAGAGGAGAATGGAGGAGAAGGGATTGTGGCGTGACCATCCCCCCTGGGGGGGTGATTTCTCGCTTTCTGTCTCTCTGTCTCTCTCCTGTGTACACTTGTGCCTTATGGCAAAATCCTAAGAAAAAAAAGTGTGGGGGGAAGATTGGTCTAATGGAGAAGGTGAACAATATTGACATGTTCAAGGACTGGGCAGGTTGTTGACTGCACAAATATATCCCACCTGAAGAGGTCGCTAGGGACTGCAGTTAGGAAGCTGTCACTGCCCATAGGGGGTTCCTTTTTTTGCAATAGAGCATGTGAGCTCACTGGAGAGACTGAGAGAGAGAAAGTGAGACATCACCCCCTGGGAGGGATGGCCACACCGCAATCCCTTCTCCTGCGTTCTCCTCTTGAGATTTGGGGCATGTACGCACGCGTGCCCGGTGATAGTTTTAAGGTGCCGAGTCTGGAACTCGAACCATGTTCTACTAAGTGGGAGTCCAGAGATGTAACCATTACGCCATCGGCTGGTGCCCACAGGGAGGTCTTTTTCTTAAATCCAATACATTTGGGCTTGTGTTGGGCCCAAAGGAATGTGCTCCCCACGGAGGACAACTCTTGGGCGAAGGTCTGCAGGGTGGGGTGAGCCTTGGGTCCTCAGAGCGCCGCCAGGCAGAAGCCTGGGAAGCCGTGCAGGGGAGAGGAGGGCGAGCACTGAGGACCTGCCCTCTCAGTCCTGCAGAGAAGCCAGGCCCCTGCTGCCCGGGCCTTTCTGGACGCGGTCAGGCTCTACCGGCAGCGCCAAGGTCATTTTGGCGACGATGATGTGAATCTGGGCTCAGACGCTGAGGTCAGTACCCCGCATGGCTGCACCCTGGACCTCCAGGTCCTCCCCATGCGCTGGCCGCGAAGCCCAAGGCCCTCTCTCCTGCAGGTGCTGACCGCGGTGCTGATGCGGGAGCTGCTGCCGGCCCTGCGAGCCGAGACCCTGCCCGGCCTGCGGGGGACCAGCCGCGCCAAGGCCTGGGCCTGGACCGAGGTCCGAGGGGAGTCTGGACTAGGGAAGGGGCCCAGCCTGGGCCCAGATTCCCCTTCCCCATGACTCATGCTTAAACTCTCGTGCATCTTTCCACGTCTCTGTCTCTGTCTCTCTGCCCCCTGACGCCCCATCCCGCGTCCCGTATGCGGTCCCCTCCGCCGGTTGGCACAGCTCCTGGACGCAGTCCACGCCACCGTCCTAGCTGGGGTCTCTGCCGGGCTCCGCGCCTTCCAACCCGAAAAGGACGAACTGCTGGAGAAGCTGGAGAGGACGATCCGCCCCGACGTGGACCAGATACTGAGGCTGCGGGAGCGCGTGGCAGGGAGGCTGCGGGGGAAGGCCCGGGGGCGGGGCCTGGAAGGGGCGGGGCCTTAGTCGGCGGGGCGGAGCCAGGGGACGGAGGAGAGCAGCGATAGGTGGGCATAGGGGGCGGGGCCTAAGGTCCAGGGGAGGTCCCGGAGGGGGAGAGCGGAAAAATGATAGGGTGGGGTTGGTGGGAGGAGATTGGGCGTGGCCTAAACTGAGAATGGGCGTGGCTTGGGTGGGAGTGAAGGGCAGAGGATGTAACTAAAGAAACGAGATGGGACCAGCAGGTGGCGTGGTGGTTAAGATGCTGGACTCCCGGGGCTGGCAAGTGGCGTGGTGGTTGAGGGCGTTGGACTCCCAAGTGGCTGAACACGGTTCAAGTCCCGGACCTGGTGGCTTGTTTTCTCACTTTCTCCCTCTCTGGTCAAATAAAAGTAGATAAATAAATAAAGTTAAATAAAATAATTCTTAAAAAAAAATACTGGACACATGCCTGGCGTTATTTTCAAGCCACCAGGTCTGGGACTTGAACTGCATTGGCCACGTGGGAGTCCAGCAACATAATTGCTACACCACCTGCTGGTCCCCCGAATTTAAATTCTATGTCTGCCTCTCTTTTTGTGATCTTTTGACTTATTTCATATATATATTCATGTATATTTATTTATGTATCATTATAATTGCCATCTTAACCTCTTTTTTTTTTTTTTGAGAGAAAGAGTTTTGGCTATAGGGCACGTGTTGTCACCAGAGAGACAGAAATAGACAGAGATAGGGAACAAGAAATGACCCCCCAGGGGAGATGGCCACGCTGCAATCCCTTTTTCTCCAGTCTCCTCTCAGGATTTTGGGCGCGCACGCACATACACCCAGCGTGAGTTTCAAGCTACTGGGTCCAGGACTTGAACCGTGGTCAAATATGTGGGAGTCAAACGACGTACCATTAACCCATCTGTTGGTCCCTCTTAACCATCTTTAAATTTTTATTTTAATTAATTTACTATGCTATAGGGCACATGTACTCACTAGAGAAAGAGAGAGAGAGAGTTAGAAATCAAGCCACCAGGTCCGGGATTTGAACCAAACTATGTGGGAGTCCAGTGCCTCAATTGCCACGCCACCTACTGGCCCCCCCTTTGACCTGTTTCTCACCACTCTAAACATCAGTTTTCTCATCTCTAAAATGGGCAGAGGGACCAGCAGTTGGCGTCATGGCTATGTCACTGGACTCCCATGTAGTCGACCGTGGTTCAAGTCCCGGACCCGGTGGCTTAAACTCACGCTGGGCGCATGTGCGTGCGTGCCCAAGATCCCGAGAGGAGAATGGAGGAGAAGGGATTGTGGCGTGGTCATCCCCCCGCGGGGGTGATTTCTCGCTTTCTGTCTCTCTGTCTTTTTGGTGAACGCTGGCGCCCTATGGCAAAAACCTCTCCAAAAAAAAGGAAAAAAAAGGAAAAAAGAAAAGGATGCCCCACCTTTCTCCTCTACCTCGTTCTGCCGGGCTCAGGGTCCTCACCTAGCCGTCTATTTGGGGTCATTTTGAGGAGGGGACCCAAGGCCGGTGTCTTTCACTCCCAGCGGAGGTCCAGGATTCGCTGGAGCCGCGCCTGCGCCGCGATGTGGACCCACAGCTGCCCCGGATCACGCGGATTCTGCTGAGCACCGTGGAAGCCCCACTGGAAGGGGTGCGGACCCTTCTTGACCAGGGCATGGACCGCCTGTCCCGCCACCTGCGGGGGAACCCCTCTGGACCTCGGCTACGCAAGGAGGTGCCCTTCGGCGGGGGGCGGGCGGGTCAGTGGACCGGTGGGTAACACGCCATTTACAGACTTGAGTAAACCTTGTATCTTTCTTCTTTTTTTAAAAAAAAATTATTTGGGGCCAGCAAGTGGCATAGTGGTTAAGGGCGCTGGACTCCCACATGGCCAACTGTGGTTCGAGTCCTGGACCTGGCGGCTTGCTTTCTCACTCTCCTTTCTCTTTCTCTCACTCAGTCCCTCTCTGGTCAAAATGAAATAAATAAATAAATAAAGTGAAATAAAAGAATTTCACTTTATTTATTTATTTAATTCAACTTTTAAAAAAAGAGTTATTTATTGGGGACCAGCAGGTGGCGTGGTGGTTAAGGCGCTGGACACTCCCACATGGCTCACCACGGTTCGAGTCCCAGACCTGGGGGCTTGCTTTCTCACTTTCCCCTCTCTCTCTCTGTGTCTCTCTCTGGTCAAATTAAAAATAAATAAATAAAGGAACCAGCAGTTAGCGTAATGGCTCTGTCGCTGGACTCCCACGTAGTCGACCGCGGTTCGTGTCCCGGACCCGGTGGCTTAAACTCACGCCGGGCGCGTGTGCGTGCATGTCCAAGATCCCTAGAGGAGAATGGAGGAGAAGGGATTGTGGTGTGACCATCCCCCTGGGGGGTGATTTCTTGCTTTCTGTCTCTCTGTCTCTCTCTCTCTGTCTGGCGAGCGCACGCACCCTATAGCAAAAACCTCTAAAAAAAAAAAGAATTCTTTATTTACTTAATTCCATTTATTATTGTTATTTTTTTAAATTTGAATAGACAGAGAGAGGGAGAGAGAAAGGGAAAGCAACAAAAGAAGCCACCAGGTCTGGGACTTGAACTGCAGTCAGCCATGTGGGAACCCAGCACCTTTAACCAGCAAGCCATCTGCTAACCCCCCTTTGTTTATTTCAATTTGACTAGAGAGGGGCAGAGTGGGAGAGACAGCGAGAAAGTGAGAAAGCAAGTCGCCAGGTCCGGGACTTGAACCATGGTTGGCCATGTGGGAATCCAGCACCTTTAACCATCATGCCACCTGCCAGTCCTTCTGAGCAATTTTGTTGTTGTTGTTGCCATAGGAGGTGTGCACTTGGTGGAGAGACAGAGATAGAAAGACAGAAAACAAAAAATCATCCCCAGGGGGATCCACAGCCTCTCCTCCTGTCGGGATCTTGAGTGCTCATATTCCCTGGTGAAGTTCTAACAAGTTGTCGGCTCTGGGACTTGAACCTTAGACACACTACGTGGGTGTCTAGCGACTTAACCATTACACCACTTGCTGGTCCTCCTGGGCAATGTTTTTATTTGTGTTTCTCCCGCGGTGGGTTGGCTGTGGGCTCCTCCTCCCCGCTTTCCTGCCGGCTGACGGTTTCCCACCTGTGTGCCGCTGGAGCGCAGGTGTACTCATTCGGGGAGATGCCGTGGGACCCGGAGCTGATGCGCACCTGCTACCGGGAGGCTGAGCGGGCCCGGGGGCGCCTGGGGCAGCTGGCAGCGCCATTCGGTTTCCTGGGGACTCGCAGCGTGGTGTTTGGGGCCCAGGACCTCGTGCAACAGGTGAGAGTGAGCCCGGAGGCGGGGAGGAGGCCAGGCAGGGAGGAGGCCAAGCTGGGAGGAGGCCAGGCGGAGAGGAGGCCAGGCAGGGTCCACAGCCTCGGCCAAGCAGACACTAAGTGCTGCCTTGGGGGACCTCCATGGCTGGCAGACGTGGCTCCAGTCTCATGGGGATGTGAGCCCCGCGACCAAGTGACCGTGGTGACCACCTGGGGTGGCAATGAGAATGTGCTATTGTCAGCCCCAAGAAAGTCCCCAGATCACCTCTAGGGTTGGCAAGACTTCCAGGAGAAGGGAACTTCCAGTCGGAAGGGCATGTCTTGGTTCGTGGGAACAGGGTGGGGAGAACTTGCCTGCCCTGGGGAAAATGACGTTTGGAGAGATTTCCTGACACGGGAGGGCAGAAAACTGCGAGGTGGGTGGGCCAGGCGGCGAGGGCTGACTCTCTGTACTAAGGGACGAATAGGGGACCAGCAGATGGCATCATGGTTATGTCTTAGACTCCCACGTAGTTGACCACGGTTCGAGTCCCAGACCCAGCGGCTTAAAACTCACACCAGATGCGTGTGCGTGCGTGCCCAAGATCCCGAGAGGAGAATGGAGGAGAAGGGACTGCGGCGTGGCCATCCCCCCTGGGGGCTGATTTCTCGCTTTCTGTCTCTGTCTCTCTGTCTCTGTCTCTCTGGCAAGCACGTGTGTGTGCCCTATAACAACCATCTCTCCAAACAAAACGAAACAAAAACTAAGAGAATAAGGGATTGAGCTCTGTCCTGAAGGCAATAGGGAGCCACAGCAGGTGTTTGAGCAGGGAGGGACATGAGTGGGTTTCCGGCTCAGAATGCTATGCCGCTGTGGGAAGCATCAACCGTCAGGGGCAGGAGTCGAGGAGGCAGGGAGAAGGCCTAAACCAAGATGGGGCCGTCAGGGGGGAGAAGCGAGAAGGGTTTGGAACGGCAAGGAGCTGGGACCAGCAGTTGGTGTAACGGTTCCTCTGCTGGATTTCCACGTAGTCAACCACAGTTCGAATCCCAGACCTGGCAACTTATATGTGCGTGCCCAAGATCCCAAGAGGAGAATGGAGAAGGAATTGCGATGTGGCCATCCCCCCTGGGGGGTAATTTCTTCCTTTTTTCTCTCTCTTTGTCTTTCTCTCTCTCTTACGAGAGCACATGCGCCTTACAGCTAAAGTCTTTAAACACACACACACACACACACACACACACACACACACACACATTATTTTTATTTATTTATTTTAATTAGACGAGAGAGAGAGAGAAAGAAAGGAAAAAGGAAGCTACCAGGTTCAGGACTCGAACTGTGGTTGGCCATGTGGGAGTCCAGTGCCCTTAACCACCACGCCACCTTCCAGCCCCTAGGGGGAAGTTATTTCTTATTTATTTACTTTCAGGTTTTTGCTATGGGGCATGTGCACTCAGAATAGGAAGAGAGAGAGGAGAAGTGAGAAGTGACCCCCAGGGGAGTGGCCACACTGCAGTCCCCTCTCCTCTATTGTCTTCTTGGGATCTTGGACACGTATACAAGGTTTTCAAGGCACTGGTCCAGTACTCGAAGCTCGAAGTCAGTTATGTGGGATCCGGTACCTTCCACACCATGTACCTGCTGACCCAAGCTATTTCTTTATTTATTTTAAAGAATTATTTATGAAAAACAATTTTTTTTGGAGAAGTTACTGCTATAGGGCATATGCTATCACCGGAAAGACAGAGAGAGACAGAGAGACAGAAAGCGAGAAATCACCCCCCAGGGGGGATGGCCACGCCGCAATCCCTTCTCTTCCATTCTCCTCTCGGGATCTTGGGCACGCATGCACACGCGCCCGGCGTGAGTTTAAGCCTCCGGATCCGGGACTCGAACTATAGTCGACTCCATGAGAGTCCAGAGACATAGCCATTACACCAACTGCTGGTCCCTTAATTTATTTTTTTAAGAGGGATTTTTGTGCCCTCCCTGGAGAAACAGAGAGAGACAGAAAGCAAGAAATCACACCCCTCCTCCCGGGAGGATGGCCATGCCGCAATCCCTTCTCCTCCATTCTCCTCTTGGGATTTTGAGCATGCACACACACGCCCTAGGTGTGAGTTTTTTTTCCTTAGGGCAAGTCTGTTTGCCAGAGATATATAGAGAGACAGAGACAGAAAGCGAAAAATCACCCCCCAGGGGGATGGCCACGCCGCAATCCCTTCTCCTCCATTCTCCTCTCAGGATCTTGGGCACGCACGCACACGTGCCCGGTGTGAGTTTAAGCCACCGGATCCGGGACTCGAACTGTAGTCGACTCCATGGGAGTCCAGCGACATAGCCATTATGCCAGCTGCTGGTCCCGGAAGCTATTTCTTAAGACAGG
This sequence comes from Tupaia belangeri chinensis, assembly GCF_000334495.1. Classification (NCBI taxonomy): domain Eukaryota; kingdom Metazoa; phylum Chordata; class Mammalia; order Scandentia; family Tupaiidae; genus Tupaia; species Tupaia belangeri. The sequence continues at coordinate 2,799,362 of NW_006159676.1, read as the reverse complement.
GCTGGAAGTTGGAAGAGATGGCTGCGCCGAGCAGGCTGGATGCGGAGAAGGGATCCGTGGGGCGGGCGTGGCCCGGGGACTCAGGCTGCCCTCTCTCCCCCAGCTCATGGCGGACGCCGTGACCACCTTCCTGCAGCTGGCCGATCAGTGTCTGACGTCAGCCCTGGACTGCGGCCAGGCTGCCCAGCAGCTGGAGAAGGTCAGGGGGCGCGTGCTGAAGGTGAGGCCCGCGGAGACGGGCAGTGGGCGGTGGGCCTGGGTGCTCTGATGGCGGATGGACTGGCTGCTCGTGTGTCCTGCAGAAGTTCGAGTCTGACGGCGGCTCAGCGCGGAAGAGGTTCGTCCGGGGCTGGCTGGCCAGTATTTTCCTGCCCTTTCTGCAGAGCCAACTCCAGCCGAGAGCCAAAGTGGTGAGTCACCGCTGCCAGCAGGTGGCGCGGTGGTTAAGGTGCTGGACTCCCACATGGCTGACCGTGGTTTGAGTCCTGGACCTGGCAGCTTGCTTTCTCACTCTCCCTCTTTCTCTGTCTCTGTTTCTCTGAGGTCAAAGTAATTAATTAATTAATTAATTAATTAAATTTCTAGAGGGGATAAAAGCGATGAGGCTAGGGCTATAGAGGGACCTAGCGTCTGCGTCCCTGTATAAGCGGGCACTGTGCTCCCTATGTGTGTGGTCACTGTCATCGTTAGAGCCATTTTTTTTTTCTTTTTTAGAGTTTTGTTTTTCTCTCTCTTTCTTTTTTTTTTTGGAGAGGTTTTTGCTATAGGGTGCGTGCGCTTGCCAGAAAGACAGAGAGAGACAGAGAGACAGAAAGCGAGAAATCACCCACCAGGGGGGATGGCCACGCTGCAATCCCTTCTCCTCCATTCTCCTCTCGGGATCTTGGGCATGCATGCACACGCGCCCGGTGTGATTTTCAAGCCACCGGGTCTGGGACTCGAACCACGACCGACTACATGGGAGTCCAGCAATATCACCATGATGCCAACTGCTGGTCTCCTGGCCTATTTTTTTTTTTTTTAAGAATTATTTTTAATTTAATTTTATTCATTGTCATTATTTTATATTTGAGGTTATTGAAGTTGACCAGAGAGAGATAGCAAGAGAGAAGGAAAGTGAGAAAGCAAGCTGCCAGGTCTGGGACTTGAACCACAGTCAGCCATGTGGGAGTTCAGCCGCCTTAGCCCCCATGCCACCTGTGGGCCCCAATTTCTAGCTATTCTAAAATGCCAGATGGCGTGAGCGTGTGGTCCCAGATACCTGGGAGGCCGAGGTGGGGGCACTGTGAGACAGTGGGGTCCTGTCTAAAGCCCCCTACTCTCATACATGGGGGAATAAAACCCCAAAGGATAATAAAACTGAGGCTCAGGGCTCCCTAGTTAATCAGGGTCCAGGCTGGGGCTTGAACCGATATCCCTGACCTCCCGGGCCCTTGCCTGCACCCTAGCCCCTAACTCTCTCCGTTCCAGGCTTTACCTGAGTTAGAACATGAGGTTCTTGCAGTGGGCAGCCAGGCCCTCACCCCCGAGGGTCTCTATGAGGACGTCATCCGGGGGGTCCTACTGCAGAGGATCGATGGAGGTAAGCTTTGCCCTGCCATGGCCGTGTGTATCAATCCCCCCTAGGGTGCCCTGTCATCTCTCAGTTCCTGTGAAGAGTTGCCCTTTGACCCAGGGACAGGACTGGGCCAGTGTGGGTCTGGAGTGGGAAACTCCTAGGGTCCGTGAAGGAGCCATTGGGAAGAGGGGTCATCAGAGTGAGGCTGTGAGGGATGTGTAGGAGTTTTCAGGATGAGAAGGAGGCAGAGTTTAAAAAATAGGGTTAGGCATTCACTTTTTTAAAAATTAAATCTAATTTATTTATTGTTTTTGGAAAGGTTTTTGCTATAGGGCGTGTGCACTCACCAGACAGAGAGACAGAAAGCGAGAAATCACCCCCCAGTGGGGATGGCCACGCCGCAATCCCTTCTCCTCCATTCTCCTCTCAGGATCTTGGGCACGCACGCACATGCACCCGGCGTGAGTTTAAGCCACCGGGTCCGGGACTCGAACCGCAGTCGGCTACATGGAAGTCCAGCAACATAGCCATTATGGTAACTGCTGGTTCCACACGTTTTGCGTTGAGAGGTTTTTGCTATAGGGCGTGTGCACTCACCAGACAGAGAGACAGAAAGCGAGAAATCACCCCCCAGGGGGGATGGCCACGCCGCAATCCCTTCTCCTCCATTCTCCTCTCAGGATCTTGGGCACGCACGCACACATGTGCCTGGTGTGTGTACATGCCAAGTCTGGGATGTGAACTGTGGTTGACCATGTGGGAGTCCAGCGATGCAACCACTATGCTATCTGCTGGTCCCAACACTCACATCTATTCATTCAACCATCCCTGGTTTTCTCTGGGCTGGCATGGAGGAGAGTTCTCTCAGACAGGGTAGGCTTCTTCTTTTTCTTAAATTTTGCCATATGGTATGTGCACTTGCCAGAGAGAGAGAGAGAGAGAGAGAGAGAGAGAGAGAGAGATTATCCCTAAAGGGGGCTGGCTATGCTTCAATCACCTCCATTCTCCTCCCTGGATTCTGGCCATGCACCCACCCAGCCCTGGTGTGATTTTCTTTTTTTAAGTGGCCAAGTCCAGGACTCAAACCATGGTTGACCATGTGGGAGTCCAGTGGTCCAGTGTCTTAACCATTATGCCATCTGTTGTCCCCCTCTCTTTGTTTTAAATTTCTCTTACTTATTTTTAAAAAATCATCGTTCATTTCCTTTTACTTATTCTTATACTTATTTTAAAATTTGCTATAGGGCACATGTACTCACCAGAGAGAGAAAGAGAGAGAGAATGGCCAGGGCCAGGACTCAAACCACTGTCAGCCATGTGGGAGTCCAGTGCCTTAACCACCAAGCCACCTGCTGACTCCACTTTTCTTCTTCTTCCTTCTTTTTTTTTTTATTGTAGTTGTCGTTGCTGCTAGGCATGTGCTATCACAAAAGAGAAAGCCAGAGAGACAGAGGGAACAAGAATAACTGAGTTCCCTTAAGAGTAGCAGAAGTTTCCAATTAAGAAAGAAAGAAAGAAAGAAAGAAAGAAAGAAAGAAAGAAAGAAAGGAAGGAAGAAAGGAAAAAGAAAGAAAAACTGCTAGTCTCTGACTGCAAAATTAAATCCAGAAACAGATGACCTTAGTTAGCTTCTGTTCCTGAATATATTCTGTGACTTTATAGTGTTCCATCCTCAATTGTTTTGTGATGTCTGTCTGGAGCAGCATGTGGTGAGGTAGAGCTGGCAGCTGGCCAGCCTTGTTGGAGTTTGCAGGGATCGGCTAGTAATGTCTGCCATGGGCGCAAATGTGGAGACAGACTTGCTGTGAGCTACTGGTTTAGAATTCCCGCTTGAGACATTTGCCTCCAGTCTTTGCCCTCTTGTAGCCCCTCTTGGGAAAACACAGGGTGGTCCCCTGATGCCTGGATTTCCCTAGGTGTGACCAGAGAGTTTTCTCTTATTTCAGAATTAAAAAAGACCCTTGGTGCCAACCATGTACCCCGCACCCTGGCTGGCTGTTCGGAAGCTCCAAGAGACCAGGAAGGAGCAGGTGAGGACCTTGGGATTCCTAGGCTGTGCCAGTGGATTGCTGGGGGCTGGGATGCGGGGCTACATGGAGTGTCAGAGATTGTTCCAAATGTGGGTCTATGGATGGAACTGCATGTCCCTTTATTCTAGCCTGGCTAGACTAGCTGAGCTAGAGGTGGACAAGAGTAATAGGGAGCCATAGAGTGTGTTTGAATCACAGGAGAACCCTTTAAGTTCAAGCACTGACATGCACATGGGTTTAACCATTGGGACCTGGAATTGTAATGAATTTGTGTCCCAATTCTCATGCCAAATTCGGAACACTGTATCTTTTTTTTTTTTTTTTAAGAATTATTTATTTAGGGACCTGCAGTTGGCATAATGGCTATGTTGCTGGACTCCCATGCAGTTGACCGCGGTTTGAGTCCTGAACCCAGTGGCTTAAACCCACGCTGGGCACGTGTGCATGCATGCCCAAGATCCCAAGAGCAGAAAGGAGGAGAAGGGAGAAGGGATTGTGGTGTGGCCATCCCCCCAGGTTGGGGGGTGATTTCTCACTTTCTGTCTCTCTGTCTCTCTCTGTTTTTCTGGCGAGCGCGCATGCCCTCTAGCAAAAGCCTCTCAAAAAAGAAAAAGAAATAATTATTTATTTAATTTTATTTATTCATTCATTTACTTTAATTTGACCAGAAAGACATAGAGAGAGAAAGAAAGAAAGTGAGAAAGCAAGCCTCCAGGTCCAGGACTCGAACCATGGTCGACCATGTGGGAGTGTCCAGCACCTTAACCATCACGCCACCTGGTGGCCTCCTTTTCATTTTTTAAAAGAATGATTTATTTTATTTATTTTTTATTATCATGATTATCTTTAATTTGACCAGAGAGAAACGAGACAGAGAGAGAGGGAAAGTGAGAAAGCAAGCCACCAGGTCTGGGACTCAAACATGATTGGCCATGTGGGAGTCCAGCACCTTAACCACCACACCACCTACTGGCTCCTTCCAGTGTGAAGGTCAATCTCCTGGTGTGAGTTTCGAGCCATCAGGTCCAGGACTCGAACCCTGGTCAAGCACATGGGAGTCTAGTGCCTTAACCGCTATGCCACCTGCTGGCATTACGTTTTTGTTGCTAAGTCTCCATTTATTGGGCGTTTAATTTTGGAGAGTTTTTTTAGCTATAGGGCACATGTGCTCGCCAGACAGATAGAGAGAGACAGAGAGACAGAAAGCGAGAAATCACCCCCCAGGGGGGATGGCCACGCCGCAATCCCTTCTCCTCCATTCTCCTCTCGGGATTTTGGGCACGCATGCACACGCGCCCGGCTTGAGTTTAAGCCACCGGGTCCGGGACGCGAACCGCGGTTGACTACGTGGGAGTCCAACGACATAGCCATTATGCTAACTGCTGGTTCTCGGGTGTTTAATTTTGTCACAAAATCTATGTGCTTGGCATCCCCATGATACTTTCTATTTTACAGATGTGTAACCAGAGGTTCAAAGACAAGGAGGGACTTGCCCCAGAGCGCCCAGCTCTGGCATCCAGATCCAACCTCTTCAAGGAACATTCCAGAAATAAATCTTCATCCACATCCATCCTTGTTTCCACTGGTTAAATATCGACAAGTAAAATATCTGGACCAAGTTGTTTGCTCCATTTCTAGGCTTCTGTAACTCCCCTGCCTCCAAAAAAAAGTTACTATTTTAGAGAGCAAGATTTTTGCTATAGGGTGTGCGCATTCGCCAGAGAGACGAAGAGAGACAGAGAGACAGAAAGTGAGAAATCACCCCCCAGGGGGGATGGCCACGCCGCAATCCCTTCTCCTCCATTCTCCTCTCGGGATCTTGGGCACACACGCACACGCGCCCGGCGTGAGTTTTAAGCCACCGGGTCCGGGACTCAAACCACAGTCGACTACATGGGAGTCCAGTGACATAGCCATTACGCCAACTGCTGGTCCCAAGAATTATTTTTTTTTTAAAGAATTATTTTATTGGGGCTGGCAGGTGGTGTGATGGTTGAGGGTGCTGGACTCCTATGTGACTGACTACGGTTTGAGTCCCGGACCTGGCGGCTTGCTTTCTCACTTTCTCTATCTCTCTCTCTCTCTGTCACTCTGGTCAAAATAAATAAGTAAATAAATAAACTAAAATAATAATTAAAAAAGAATTATTTTATTTAACTTTATTCATTCATTTTTGTTAATTTGACCAGAGAGAGACACAGAGAGAGAGAGGGAGAGCTAGAGAGAGAGAAAGTGAGAAAGCAAGCCACCAGGCCCGGGCCTCAAACCACAGTCGACCATATGGGAGTCCAATATCCTTAACCACCACGCCACCTGCCAGCCTGAAGACAAGAATTCTTGATAGTGTTTTACTCCGTGACTCCTGGCCTGCTAGTCCTCTAAGCCCACCAAAATTATGAGCCTGGTATGAACATGGCCCCCGGGGAATCGAACACATAATCTTCCATGTCAATCCAATTTTACTTCAATAGAACGTTACCCTCTGCCATCGACTCAGCCCTAAACTTGTATTTTAATTCCATTTGTTCATAAACATTTTTTTTTTTTTGGAGAGATTTTCACTGTAGGGCGCGTACACTCGCCAGACAGACAGAGAGAGACATAGAGACAGAAAGCGAGAAATCACCCGCCAGGGGGGGATGGTCACGCCGCAATCCCTTCTCCTCCATTCTCCTCTCAGGATCTTGGGCACGCACGCACACGCGCCCGGCGTGAGTTTTAAGCCACCGGGTCCGAGACACAAACCGTGGTCGACTACGTGGGAGTCCAGCGACATAGCCATTACGCCAACTGCTGCTTCCCTAAACATTTTTTTTTTGAGAGATATTTGCTATAGGACAAATGTATGCACACCAGAGAGACGGAGAGACAGAAAGCAAGAAATCACTCCCCAGGGTGGATGATCACGCGGCAGTCCCTTCTCCTCCATTCTCCTTCTGGGATTTGGGGCACGCACGCACACGCACCTGGTGTGATTTTCAAGGTGCCAGCTCCAGGATTCGAACTGCAGCCAGCCAGTTGGGATTCCAGTGCCTTAACCACCACACCGCCTGCCAGTCCCTGTTCATGAACTTCCTAAAGTGCCCTCCTATTTCGACAAGGTCTCGTTGCAATCCTCCGTCCCAATTAGCTAGGATTTCCGGCGTGAGCTGTTACACCCGGCCCAGTTAGGTCAGCCTGGGATCAGAACCTGGAGAGCTCCTCTTACAGCTCCCGTCGGGATGAGAACCTGGAGGGCTCCTCTTACAGCTCCCGTCTTGGGCAGTGGGGTCTGACAGCCTGTGCCAGGGTGTCTGGGGGCTCTGTGAATTTGATAGCTACGGACACACACATCTGACCGTTTTTGTTTTAGTTTTTTGCCATGAAGCAGAGACAGAGAGGTGAGTGAGAAGGGCAGGTGGCCACGCTGCGAATCCCTTCTCCTCTATGCTCCTGGGACGTGGGGCACACTCTCTGTTGTGATTTTCTTCTTTCTTTCTCTCTCTCTCTCTCTCTTTCTTTTTCTATCTATTTATTTATTTTTTGGAGAGGTTTTTGCTATAGGGCGTGTGCCAGAAAGACAGAGAGAGACAGAGAGACAGAAAGCGAGAAATCACCCCCCAGGGGGGATGGCCACGCCGCAATCCCTTCTCCTCCATTCTCCTCTCGGGATCTTGGGCACGCACGCACAAGCGCCTGGCGTGAGTTTTTAAGCCACCAGGGTCCGGGACTCAAACCGCGGTCGACTACATGGGAGTCCAGCGACATAGCTATTACGCTAACTCCTGGCCCCTGTTTTACCCTTTTTTAAAAGAATTATTTTATTTAACTCTATCCATTCATTTATTTTAATTTGATCAGAGAGAGACACACAGAGAGAGAGGGAGAGCTATAGAGAGAGAAAATGAGAAAGCAAGCCACCAGGTCCAGGACTTGAACTGTGGTTGGCCATGTGGGAGTGTCCAGCTCCTGAACCACCATGCCACCTGCTGGTCCCCTCGTTTTGCTTTTTTTTAATTTTAATTTTTATTTAAAGAATTATTTAATTTTATTTACTAATTTATTTCATCTTAATTTTACCAGAGAGAGACACACAGAGAGAGAGAAAGGGAGGGTGAGAAAGCATGCCTCCAGGTCCAGGACTTGAACCGTGGTTGGTCATGTGGGAGTGTCCAGCACCCTAACCACCACGCCACTTGCTGATCCCCTTGTTTTGCTTTTTTAAGAGAGATTTTTGCTATAGGCTGTATGTGCTCACTGGAAAGAGAGATAGAAAGCAAGAAATCACCACCCACCTCCCAGGGGATGGCCACACCGCAATCCCTTCTCCATTCTCCTCCCAGGATCTTGGGCACGCACGCACATGCACCCAGAGAGTGATTTTCTTTTCTTTTCTTTTCTTTTCTTTTTTTTCTTTCTTTCTTTTTCTGTTCTTTTTTCTTCTAAAAAAAAATAAAAAACAAACCCTTGTGTCGAGGGCTGACTCTCAATAGATCGCAGCGAGGAAGCTGCTCTGCTATGCAGGAAACCCTGACCCAGAAGCAGGTCGTCTACGAATAGTTTAGCACCAGGTTTCCCCACGAACGTGGGTTCAGTGACGGGGCAAGAGTGGAGAGTGATTTTCAAGCCACTGGGTCTGGGACTCGAACCACAGTTGGCTATGTGGGAGTCCAGCAATGTAACTGCTATGCCATTTGCTGGTCCCTGTGAATAAATGAATTGTTTGGTCGTGGATTTTTTTTCTCCTACTTTTCTCTTTGGGGTGTTTATCTTTTTCTTATTGAAATCCAATCGTTCTGCATATTAAGGATATTAACATTTCACCGTAACAGATTACAGATTCTATTTTTGTCAGCTTGCTGTTTGCCTTTGGGGTTTGTGTAGCAGCATTAAATCTGAACTCAGTATCAAGTTTCCCAGCCGAGAAAGAAACTCCTCCAGACTTCCTCCTGCCTGCCAGAAAAGCCATCTGTTTGCTGGAGGTTGGCAGGTTCTCCACTGTCGTAAGCTTTCCAGCTGCTTCCGGAATGAGTTCCGGAGGGATTTCCCCCGTGTGATTCTCGGTTCAGCTTTCAGAGGGACATACTCCGTAGAAATGTGTCTTCCCATTCTGTCCTGGACATTTCTGCTCCCCCCTAATTATGTATTGATTTAATTCTATTTGTTATTATCTTTTAATTTGACCAGAGAGAGAAAGGGGAAAAGGAGAAAGCAAGTTGCCAGGTCTGGGACTCGAACTGCGGTCAGCCATGTGGGAATCTAGCATCTTTAACCACTATACCACCCGCTGTCCCCATATCATGGGCTTCTTTTTTTTGGGAGAGATTTTCGCTATAGGGCGCGTGTGCTCGCCAGACAGAGAGAGACAGAGAGACAGAAAGCGAGAATCATCCCCCAGGGGGGATGGCCACGCTGCAATCCCTTCTCTCGGGATCTTGGGGACGCACACACATGCGCGGCGTGAGTTTTAAGCCACTGGGTCCGGGACGCGAACTGCGTTCGACTACACAGGAGTCGTGGGAGTCCAGCGACATAGCCATTACGCTAACTGCTGGTTCCCCCCATATCATGGGCTTCTCAGCCTCTCCCAAAGGAACGAGATACTTCTGATCTTTCCAGATTTTTCCCCAGCTTCCTCTAGCTGTCTTCGTTTTACCCAGGACAGGCTATGATGTGCATTTTGGGGACAGAGAGTGAGAAAGTGAGAGAGCAAGCTGGAAGGTCCAGGACTTGAACTATGGTGAGCTATGTGAGAGTCCAGCGCCCTTAACCACCACGCCACCTGCTGGCCCCGCCTGGAGTGAGTTTCAATCCGCTGGGTGCAGGATTTGAACTGCAGTGGATCATGTTGGAGTTCAAACACCTTAAACACCACACCAGCTGCCGGGTCCTTTAAGACCTTTTCTTATTTATTTATTTATTTTTTTGGAGAGGTTTTTGCTATAGGGTACATGCGCTCGCCAGAAAGAGAGAGACAGAGAGACAGAAAGAGAGAAATCACCCCCCAGGGGGGATGGCCACGCCTCAATTCTTTCTCCTCCATTCTCCTCTCGGGATCTTGGGCACGCACGCACACGCGCCCAGCGTGAGTTTAAGCCACCGGGTCCAGGACGTGACCCGCGGGCGACTACACGGGAGTCCAGCGACATAGCCATTACGCCAACTGCTGGTCCCAAAACTTTATTTTTAAGAAAGAGAGAAACATGATCGTTTGGAAATACAACATTAGAATATTGCGAAATAATCTGGCCCTAGTGGTTCCTGGAATCGGCAGGGGCTGGATCTGAAGCAGGTCCGGGGATGCCAGAGTCTTCAGTAAGGTCCAAGGACCTGGCAGGACATCCCGGTTAGGTGGGAACCGCCGAAAGTTACAGATGAGGGCACCGAAGCTCAGATCTTTTAGGTCCCTCCTCGAGTCCTAGCTAGCCAGGTCGCCCTAGTGGCACCGCCCGGGTCTTGAACTTGGAAGTGTCCTCAGGAGGAGGTCCCTGCGGGAGCAGGGCCCTGGAAGGAGGGCACGATTTAGAGGCACAGAGTTCCGGTGTGCTCAGCGCTCTGTGCCTTTAAGGCAGACAGTGGGGCGGGGAAATGGGCGGGGCGTGGGCGAGCCAACAGGTGACGTCATCATAGACTGGAGGGCTGATGCTGTCGGAGGGTAAACCGCACTTTGACTCCTTAAAGGCGGGGCCCAGGAAGTAGTCTCTGCTGCCGACTTCTCCTCAGCCGAGCTCCTCCCCTTTAAGGCGCGCGGTAAGGGCGGGGCCCTCTGACCCGCTTTAAGGCGCGGCCCTTGTCCGCCGGCAGAAAAGCGGCTTAAAGGCGACGCGTGGCGCGA
>NW_006159676.1:2787641-2788288 GCF_000334495.1 Tupaia belangeri chinensis | reverse complement strand
CCTTGGCGTCCCTGCCTGGTGCTCCCCCCATTCCTCATTGCACTGACCTGCGGGCGTCCCTGCCTTTGGCCTCCAGCTCTTGCATGGCACTGGCCCTCCTCGGGTGCCCATGAGCCTGCGGGTCCCCACTGGTGGGGGGACGCAGGCCTTGTGACCTTGCCCTACTGCCCAGGACAAATTTCTTTCTTTAAATAAATTACTAATTTATTTATTGTTAATATTTTTTGTTTTGGGAGGTTTTCTTTTGCTATAGGGCGCATGCGCTTGCCAGAAAGACAGAGAGAGACAGAGACAGAAAACGAGAAATCACCCCCCAGGGGGGATGGCCACTCTGCAATCCCTTCTCCTCCAGTCTCCTCTGGGGATCTTGGACACGCATGCACACGCGCCCGGCGTGAGTTTTAAGCCACAGGGTCCGCGACGCGAACCACAGTCGACTAGGGGGGAGTCCATTACGCTAACTGCTGGTCCCTCGGTTTATCTTTTAAGACAAACAGGTTTTTGGGCGTGAAGGCTTTGTCTCTGGCTCAGGCACGGTTCTTAGTGACCAGAGCTGTTTTTTATTACTGTCATTACTGTTGTCGTCATTGCTACTGTTGCAGCGGACAGTTTACTGGAAGGAATTAGGTTTTTGCTGCGCGGTAAAA
>NW_006159676.1:2786617-2787486 GCF_000334495.1 Tupaia belangeri chinensis | reverse complement strand
TTCCTTTTTTTTTTTTTGAGAGGTTTTTGCTATAGGGCACATGCACTCTCCAGAAAGACAGAGAAACGGAGAGACAGAAAACGAGTAATCACTCCCAGTGGGGATGACCACGCTGCAATCCCTTCTCCCTCATTCTCCTCTTGAGATCTTGGGCACGCATGCACACGTGCCCAGCGTGAGTTTAAGCCACCAGGTCCAGGACTCGAACCGCAGTCGACTACGTGGGAGTCTTAACACGTGTGAAATTAACCACCATGCCACTGGGTGACCCCGAAATTACCTTTTCTTAGAAAAAGCTGCTAGAGGGTTCCTGTGCTTGCCACAGAGAGAGAGAGACTTAGAGAGACAGAGACAAAAGGCGATTGTGAAAGCGCCCCCTAGCGGGGCATGGTCACACGCAACCTCTTCTCCTTTTCTCTTGCCTGTTGGGATTTGGCGCATGCGCATACGGGTACTGCCATGTTTCTGAAGCTGTTGACTCTAGGATACGAACCATGGTCAGCCATGTGGGATCCAGTTTTTTAAAATTTATTTATTTTAGATATTTTCATTTATTATTATTATTATTTTAATAATTATTTTATTGAACTTTATTTATTTTAATTTGACCAGAGGAGGATAGAGTGAGAGAGAGGGAAAGTGAGAAAGCAAGCTTCCGGGTCTGGGACTTGAACTGTGTGGTTGGCCATGTGGGAATCTAGTGCCCTTAACCATCACACCACCTGCTGCCCCCAATTATTAATGTTTTAATTTTATTAGCGAAAAACAGAGGGAAAGCAAGAAAGCAAGCCACCAGGACCAGGACTCAAACCATGGTTGGCCATGTAGGAGTCTAGTGCCTTAACCACCATGCTGCCTGCCGGCCCTGG
>NW_006159676.1:2782613-2786358 GCF_000334495.1 Tupaia belangeri chinensis | reverse complement strand
CATGCTGCAATCCCTTCTCCTCCATTCACCTCTCGGGATCTTGGGCACGCACGCACATGCACCCGGCGTGAGTTTTAAGCCACCGGGTCTGGGATGCGAACCGTGGTCGACTACATGGGAGTCCAGCGACATAGCCATTACACTAACTGCTGGTTCCCAGCTATTTTTTATTTTTTAATTTGATCAGAGAGATACAGAGAGGGAAAGTGAAAAAGCCAGCCACCAGGTCCGGGACTTGAACTGTGGTTACCCATGTGGGAGTCCAGCGCCCTAACCACCATGCTACCTACAGCTCCAATGGGATTCAGCTTCCTTAATTACTAGGCAGTACTGGCTGGCTGTCTAGAATCAGCTTGTTTTTTTTTTTGTTTGTTTGTTTTTTTTTGGAGAGATTTTCACTGTAGGGCGCGTGCGCTCGCCAGACAGACAGAGAGAGACAGAGAGACAGAAAGTGAGAAATCACCCCCAGGGGGGATGGCCACGCCGCAATCCCTTCTCCTCCATTCTCCTCTCGGGATCTTGGGCACGCACGCACATGCGCCCGGCGTGAGTTTTAAGCCACCAGGTCCGGGATGCGAACCGCGGTCGACTACGTGGGAGTCCAGCGACATAGCCATTACGCTAACTGCTGGTTCCCTAGAATCAGCTTGTTTAATGCCTTCTACGAGCTGGTGAACTGGGTCGAACCCTCATTCCCAGTGACAGATGAGGAAACTGAGGCACAAGAACGGGAGTCTCCTTGTCCAGGGCTGCACAGCCAGTGGGGACTGAGCCAGAACTTGCAACCCGAGTTACCTTACTGCTCCCTGCTTCTGCCTCCGTCTCCCCAACTGCCTGTCCCCCTCTACCTGCAGGGTGGCGACGGATCACAACGCGGACAACACTTCGGCCGTGCTGCGGGAGTGGCTGGTGGCCGTGAAGAATTTCTACCATTCTGTGGAGTGGAGACCCGCAGAGGAGCCCAGGTGAGTCCTCCAGTCTGACCAGGTCATGCTCCTGCTCTGACACCCACCATGGCTCCCTATTGCCCTGGATAGAAACCCAGGCCCTCAGTCCCTGACTCTGTCGCATGAAGTCTGGCTACTGCGTCCCACCCTCAGCTTCAGAGATGGGGCCATAATCCTGGCCCCAGACTTGGGTGAAGCCCTGTTCTCTAGCTACAATACCCTCACTCCCTTGACCATCTGATCGGGGCCCACTGCATGTTCTCTGTCTCCCTCTCAGTCCCAGCACTGACTCTGCAGTTCTTTTTTTTTTTTTTTTTTTTAAGCTTTTATTTATTTATTTATTTATTTAAATTTGACCAGAGAGGGACAGAGAGAAGATTGCATATAACTTTACAGTGTATTACATTGCTTTGAACCACAGTCAGCCATGTGGGAGTCCAGCGCCTTAACCACCACGCCACCTGCTGGCTCCCTGACTGCTGTTTAGATTCTTCCGTGAGCTTCTGGGCAGCTCAGATCCTCCCTCCCTCCCTCCTTTCCTCCCTCCGTTCCTTCTTTCCGTCCATCCTTCCTTCTCTCCCTCTCATTTCTTTTTCTTTTTATTATTTTATTTATTTATTTATTTCTTTTCTTTTTGCCTCGGGGTGCATGCGCTCGCCAGAGAGAGGCAGAGAGAGCATGAAAATGGGAAATCATCCCCCAGGGAGATGGCCACGCCGCAATCCCTTCTCTTCCATTTTCCTCTTGGGATGTTGGGAACGCGCACATACACACCCACATGCATGCACATGCACATGCACACATCATGCCCTATGTGATTTTTCAAGCTGTCGGGTCCAGGACTTGAACCATGGAATTGGCCACGTGGGATCCAGCGTCTTAGCCACTATGTCACCCAGAGGTCTATTTCTTTACCTACTTGCTGCTTGGACCAGACCCTGACTGAGCCTGGTAGGACGAGGCTCCAATGAAACGTTTCTTTCTTTTTTTCTTTTTTGGAGAGATTTTTGCTACAGGGCACCTGTGCTCGCTGGAGAGGCAGAGAGAGACAGAGAGACAGAGAGACAGAGAGTGAGAAATCACCCTCCAGGGGGGATGGCCACACCGCAATCCCTTCTCCTCCATTCTCCTCTCGGGATCTTGGGCACGCACACACACGCGCCCGGTGTGAGTTTAAGCCACTGGGTCCGGGACTCGAACCGCAGTTGGGCATGTGGGAGTCCAGTGACGTAACTGCTATGCCATTTACCAATCTCAGGCTCCCAAATTTTTGTGTCTTGTGCCCTTCTCTCCCAGCAGCTCTCTTTCACTCTGGGGGTGTCCCTGCTTGCTTTTGGAGGCCCTATCCCCCTTCCAGCCACTCTGAGCTTCCTCTAAACCTCTGGGCCTTTGCACGGACTGTGTGGCTTGCCTGGGACACACTCCTTCCTTCCCAGGTCGCAGATGATGAGTTCACGCTGCCTCTTTCAGGAAGTCCACCCTGACTACCTGTGCCGTGGCTCAGGCCCCTCTGGGCTCTGACTGTGCCCTGTACCCCCACTTCACAGCTGTCTCTTGGCAGGTCCTACCCAGACGAGGAAGGCCCCAAACACTGGTCTGACTCGCGCTATGAACACGTCATGAAGCTACGCCAAGCGGCCCTGAAGTCAGCCCGGGACATGTGGGCTGATTACATCCTGGTGAGTGGCTCAGGGGACCGGATGTCGGTCAGGGGGACGGGCGGGGTGTCCCACGGGGAGGCGCAGCGGTAGAATACCTTCCTCAGGACACCCAGATTGTCTACGAATTAGGACTGCATTGGGGCCACCAGGTGGCATAGTGATTAAGCAGCTGGAAGCCCACGTGGCTGACCATGGTTCGAGTCCCGGACCCGGTGGCTTAAAATTCACACCGGGGGACCAGCAGTTAGCGTAATGGCTATGTCGCTGGATTCCCACGTAGTCGACTGTGGTTCGAGTTCCGGGCCCGGTGGCTTAAATTCACGCTGTGCGTGCCCAAGATCCCGAGAGGAGAATGGAGGAGAAGGGATTGTGGCGTGGCCATCCCCCCTGGGGGGTGATTTCTCGCTTTCTGTCTCTCTGTCTCTGTCTCTCTGGGGAACGCATGCGCCCTATAGCAAAAACCTCTCTTAAAAAAAGAACTGCTCCAGACAGTAACGTCCTCTGGGTCACTTCTGAGCAGCAGGAGGACTCGGGCGGTGGCTGGGAGCCTTGGCGACCCCGAACCATGAAGTCTCACTTCCCCCTTCTGGTCAGGCGTTGGGTCACGGGAAGGGGATGGTGGAAGTGGGAATGCAGAAATGGCAGGGTGGGTTGTCCGTGGGTCACGGCTTTCTGTGGGTTCCTTTGGCCAGTTCGTTGACCTGGGTGCGACAATATCTCTCTCTCTCTCCTTGTTTTAGCATTTATTTATGTATTTACCTACTTATTCATTGTGATTTCCAAGCCACTGGGTCTGGGACTTGAACCGTACTCGGCCATATGGGAATCCAGCACCTTAACCATCATGCCACCTGCTGGCTCCACCCGGTATGTTTTTCAAGCTGCCGGAGCCAACATCTGAGCTGCAGTCAGCCTTGTGGGATCTGAACCCTAAGGTTATAGGGCTAACCTTTTTATTTTATTTTTTTTAAAGAATTATTTTATTTAACTTCAGTTGTTATTATTTTTATTTATTATTATTATTTTTAATGTGACCACAGAGTGACAGAGAGAGAGAAAGTAAGAAAGCAAGCCCCAGGTCCAGGATTTGAACCATGGTCCACCATGTGGAAGTCTAGTGCCTTTTACCACCATGCC
>NW_006159676.1:2777564-2782343 GCF_000334495.1 Tupaia belangeri chinensis | reverse complement strand
CCAGGGGGGATGGCCACGCCGCAATCCCTTCTCCTCCATTCTCCTCTCGGGATCTTGGGCACGCATGCACACGCACCCGGCGTGAGTTTAAGCCACCGGGTCCGGGACTCGAACCCTGGGCCACTACAAAGGAGTCCAACAATGTAGCCATTATGCCATCTGCTGGCCCCAAGCATGGTGCTTTATCCCTGCATCACCCTCCAGCCCCTGCTTATCAGACCATTTTATAGATGAGGAATCAGAGGCTTAGGAGGGAGGGGACAGCTTCCCCCCCACCCCCGGGGGAGCCTCAGGACTGGGGAGGGGCAGAGGTGAGTCCGGGACCTCCTGGAACCTTCCAGCACAGAGTCGCCTTGTCCTGCTTCCGTGGATGTTGTCTTTGGTGGTTTGAAGCTGGCTGGCGTTTCCGTCTTCCCTTAGCAAACCCGGGTGGGACTCACGGTGCCGGTGCCGGCTGAAGGCTCAAAGCAGCTTTTGACACTAAGTAGTATTTTTGTAACTGGGGACTTGGAAAACTCGGAATGGAATGGGAAGTTGTTTGTCCCACGTTTTTGAAATGATTGCTAGAAAGGTCTCTTTTTCTTCTTCTGTTTTTAAAATAATTATGTATTTAATTTTTATTTATTTATTATCATTCTTTGATTCGATCAGAGAGATACAGAGAGAGAGAGAGAGAAAGAGTGAGAAAGCAAGCCACCAGATCTGGGATGCAAACCATGGTCAGCCATGTGGGAGTCCAGCGCCTTCACCACCATGCCACCAGTCAGCCCCATTCTTCTATTTTTTTAAAAAAAAGTATGGGTATTATTTATTTAATTATTTATTTTGGAGAGGTCTTTGCTATAGGGCGTGTGCGCTCACCAGACAGACAGAGGGAGACAGAGAGACAGAAAGCGAGAATCACCCCCCCAGGGGGGATGGCCATGCTGCAATCCCTTCTCCTCCATTCTCCTCTCGGGATCTTGGGCACGCACGCACACGCGCCCGGCGTGAGTTTAAGCCACCAGGTCTGGGATTCGAACTGCGGTCAGCTACATGGGAGTCCAGCGACATAGCCATGATGCTAACTGCTGGTCCCTGCCTCAGCTGTTCTGAGCTGTGATGTGCCCTGGGACCTCTCTGGTAGCCCACGCTGATGCCACGTCGGGGTGTTTTGCAGTTCGTGGACGCGGACAACTTCATCCTCAACCCCGACACCCTGAGCCTGCTCATCGCCGAGAACAAGACGGTTGTCGCCCCCATGCTGGACTCCCGGGCTGCGTACTCCAACTTCTGGTGTGGAATGACTTCCCAGGTAGGGCAGTGGCCCGGGAGTGGTGGCCACTGGGCTGAGCAAGAGTGAGGGATGGTCTGTGATTGTCTTTCGACATGACTGAGATGCCAACAGAAACACAGAGGAAGTTACTTGGCCAAAATTGTGCAGTTATGAAGTAGCGATGCCAGAGAGGACTTCAGGCACGGCTTGATCCAGGTGTTCCAACAAGGGTCTTTTTTCATCCCTTGGCTGGCTTCATTGTCACACTGCCCCAGATAAGCTCAGCAGTGTCTAGCCACCGTCTGCTCTGATTGGGCCATCTCCAGTCTCCTCCCTACCTCCTCAACCAATTACCAACGCCAGGAAAAATAGGAGGCTCTGATTGGTCAGGCCCAGGTGCAAGTCCCACTGAGATTTGAGTCTGAGGTCATAGGCAAAGCGGGGGTGGGGGGATGACAGAGTGGGTGGTGGCCCTGAGCCCTGTCTACTTTCCTACTGTCATTTATTTTTATGCCCCTTAAATTTTTGCCATTGGGCACGAGTGCTTATTGGAGAGAGAGACAGAAAGACAGAGAGAGGGAAAGTGAGTAAACACCCCCTTGGGGGTGTCCATGTGTCCATACCACAATCCACTTTGCTCTGTCTCCTCTTAGGATTTTGGGCATGCACTTCCACATGTCTGGCATAAGTTTCAAGCCACCAGGTCTGGGATTTGAACTACAGATGGCCATGTGGGAGCCCGGTGCCTTAACCACCATGCCACCTGCTGGCCCTGAGTCATTTTGGTTTTAACTGATGTAAAATTCCTATAACATAAAATTCATCTTTTTTTTTTTTTAAGAGAGATTTTTTTTTTTAAAGATTTATTTATTTATTCATTCATTCCTTCATTTTAATTTGACCAGAGAGAGACACAGAGAGAGAGAAAGGAAAGTGAGAAAGGAAGCCACCAGGTCCAGGACTCGAACCGTGATCAGCCATGTGGGAGTGTCCAGCACCTTAACCACCATGCCACCTGCTGGTCCCAAGAGAGATATTTTTAAAGAATTATTATTTATCTATTTGTTTATTTATCTATTTATTTTAGTTTGACCAGAGAGGGACAGAGCAAGAGGGAGAATAAGAATAAGACAGAGAAGAGAGGGAAAGTAAGAAAGCAAGCCTCCAGGTCTGGGACTTGAACCACAGTAAGCCATGTGGGAGTCCAGCGCCCCCACCCCTTAACCACCATACCACCTGCCGGCCCCAGAAACTTTTGCTACAGGGGGCGTGTGCTTGCTGGAGAGGCAGAGAAAAACAGAAAGTGAGAAATCACCCCCAGGGGAGATGGCCGTGCTGCAATCCTTTCTCCTCCATTCTCCTCTCAGGATCTTGGGCACGCACGCACACGGGTGTAGTATGAATCTTAAGCTGCCAGGTCTGGGACTCGAACCATGGTCAACTACATGGGAGTCCAGCAGTGTAATCATTATGCCACCTGCTGGTCCCTCTTTTATTTTTTTTTTGGAGAGGTTTTTGCTATAGGGCACATGCACTCACCAGACAGACAGAGAGAGATGGAGAGACAGAAAGCAAGAAATCACCCCCCAGGGGGGATGGCCATGCCACAATCCCTTCTCCTCCATTTTCCTCTTGGGATCTTGGGCATGCACGCACACTTCATGGGAGTCCAGCAATGTAGCCAATATGCCATATTTATTATTATTATTTTTCAATTTGACCAGAGAGAGGGAGAGTGATAGTGAGAAAGGAAGCCACTGGGTCTGGGACTCGAACCACTGTTGGCCCTCTGGGGGGGTCCACTGCCTTAACCACCATGCCGCCTGCCGGCCGCTATTATTATTTTAATTGGACCAGACAGAGCTAGAGACAGAGGAAAGAAAGCAAGCAAGCTGCTAGGTCCGGGATTTGAACCCGGTCAGCCATGTGGGAGTCCAACGCCTTAACCACCCCACCTCTGCCTTTCTGATCCGGCGCGTGGAGACGGGTCCATGTGGGCCAGTTTTCCTTGCTCTGTCTATCATCCCAGACTCTGGGGTGGAGCCCGTGCCCCGGGTCCCTAGATCCTGCCGTGTGACCCCCCGCAAAGCCAGAGAAGCCCTCTGTTCTTGACCTCTGCCCTTTGGGGACCCCCACGGACTCCCCTAACCCCTCCCCGCAGGGCTATTACAAGCGCACGCCCGCCTACATCCCCATCCGCAAGCGCGACCGCCAGGGCTGCTTCGCGGTTCCCATGGTGCATTCGACCTTCCTGATCGACCTGCGCAAGGCGGCGTCCAGGAACCTGGCCTTCTACCCGCCCCACCCCGACTACACCTGGTCCTTCGACGACATCATCGTCTTTGCCTTTTCCTGCAAGCAGGCAGGTGAGTGCCTTGGGGGTGGCGTGTGTGTGGCGGGGAATCTAGCTGGTTCTTTGGGTTCTGCATTGAGGTAACAGAGCATTCTGAGGGTGCAGGGTGGACTTCAGGCATGGCTGTATCCAGGTGTTCAGGTAATGGCTCCAAGACCCTGTCTGTCTCCAGCCCTGGCTTTTCTGGTTGACGTCACTCTCTGGCTCTTTGAAACCTGTTTATTGGGGGCCAGCACGTGGCATGGTGGTTAAGGTGCTGGACTCCCACATGGCTGACCAGGGTGGAAGTCCCAGACCTGCCGGCTTGCTTTCTCACTTTCCCTCTCTCTCTGTCTTCTGTTTTTCTCTGGTCAAATTTTTAAAAAATGATAATAAATAAATCTTTTTTTTTTTTTTTTAATCCATTTGTTGAACGAAACTTTCATCCTAATACTATTTTTTTTTTTTTAGGGTTTAGCTATGGGGTGTGTGCACTCGCTAGAGAGAGACAGAGAGGGAAAGTGAGAAATCACCCCCTGAGGTGCATGGCCACGCCCGGTCCCTTCTCCATTCTCCTCTCAGGTTTTGAGCACACATGCACCCAAGCCCAGGATGAGGTTTAAGCCACTGGGTCTGGGACTCAAATCACAGCCGCCTACTTGGGAGTCCAGCAACGTAACCATTCCGCCATCTGCTGGTCCCGTGATTTATTTTTTAAGCTTTTGCCTCCAGGTATGTGTGCTCCCTGGAAAGAAGCAGAGACAGAGGGAAAGTGAGAACTCACCCCCCAAGGGGAACAGCCACATCACAATCCCTTCTTCATTCTTCTCCTAGGATCCTGGGTACCCATGCACATGCACCCAGCATGATTTTCAAACCACCGGGTCGAGGACCCGAACCAAGCAGTCAGCCATGTGGGATCCATTGCCTTAATCTCCACACCACTGGTTGTTCCCTCCAATAGGGTCTTGACTCCAGGATGTACTCCCAGCCTCAGCCAGACCAGCTCACAGTAGCACTCGCCATGTACAGAGAGACCTGCAGGCTCGAACCTGCGGTCCTGGACACTGAGTGCAGCATCTCAGAGACTCGTGCCACTGCTGGCCTCTCCCATACAGGCCCTAGTCATAGCCCGTTTCTCCTCTCCGCTGCAGTGAGCTGACATTGGCTTGCACAGAGCCTGGTCCAGGCC
>NW_006159676.1:2744303-2758611 GCF_000334495.1 Tupaia belangeri chinensis | reverse complement strand
GGGGGTGTCCGCCTCCCTGCCGGTGCCGCTGCGGGCGCACAGCAGCCTCCTGGACGAGGCGGAGAGCTTCATGCACGTGCAGCTGGAGGTCATGGGTGAGTGTCTGCGGCCGCGCCCCTCCAGTCTCCGTGCTGCAGCCATCTTGTGGACACTGATGGGTCCCCTGCTGCACGCTGACGTCTGTCCTGGGTTCTGGGTCCCAGGGTATATGTGCACAGATACTGCACACATCATGCATGGGGTCATCAGGGTGGACTTCCTAGAGGAGGCAGCTTTAAGACCCCCAGGTGGATTGGAATACACCAGGAAGGATTGGTGGGGCCATGAGCTCAGGGAACAGGCAAGGTGAATGGGCCCTAGGTGCAGATTTGGGGCTGGCAGGCATGGGCAGCAGGGCCTTTGGACAACAGGATAACAGGGAACCGTTTCTCCCAGGGTAGGTGGGAGCCATGGAGGGTGAACAGAGGGGAGCAGGTTTCATACGTGGGGCTGTATCTTTGACACAATTATTTGGGGCCATTTTTTCCTCCTGGTAAGCCTCTGTATTTCTTTTTTTAAGAATTTATTTAATTTTATTGAGCGACCAGCAGTTGGCATAATAGCTACGTCACTGGACTCCCACGTAGTTGACCATGGTTCTAGTCCCTGACCCAGGGCTTAAACTCACGCCGGGCGCGTGTGTGTGCATGCCCGAGATCCCGAGAGGAGAATGGAGGAGAAGGGATTGAGGCGTGGCCATTCCCCCTGGGGAGGTGATGTCTCGCTTTCTGTCTCTCTGTCTCTCTCTGTTTGGCGAGTGCACGCGCCCTATAGCAAAAACCTCTCCAAAAAAACCAAAAACAATAAAAAAAAACCCAAACCCACAAAGACTGGATGGTGGCATAGAGGTAAAACACAGTGACACTCAGGGACCAGCAGGTGGCACTCTGAGTAAGGTCCTGGATCCCACATTCCCGTGCCTTGCACAGAATGGGGTCCCTTTTGGAGGGAAGAGGCTCCTTCCCAGGGGCTCAGGTTCCCTGTCTTACCTGCTGCTTGACTCTTCTGTCTCTGGCTCCCCCTAGTGGCCGGACATAGAGTGACACTCTGCTCTATTTCAGGGAGACTCGGTCTTTTTGAGGTGATACCTGGAGACTCCTCCTTTTAGAGGAGACCTCTTGACACTCGAGTGTCTGTCACATGCAAATGTGACAAGTCCCACCGGCCCCAGTCACAGGAGGTGGGTCTTGGCTCATCACCCGCTTTCACCAGAAACCAGGTGGACTTGAAAAACAGCTTCCTGGCCAATATGGTGTTTTCCTAGTGTAGTTTTCCATGGCGTGGTGGTGTAGGTGTTGGATCCTTCATGGCTCATTCTGCAGTTCCATTCCCAGACCCGGTGACTTGAAAATCACACCAGGCATGTGTGCATGCATGCCCAAATATCCCGAGGGGAAAATGGCGTGGCTATTCACCCATGGGGGGGTGAGTTCTCCCTTTCCATCTCTTTCTGTCTCTCTGTTTTTCTTTGGTGGGAGCGTGCACCCTATGACAATAAAAAAAAAATTCTTTTTTTTTTTTTTGAAGAGATGTTTGCTATAGGGCGCGTGTGCTCGCCAGACAGACAAAGACAGAAAGCGAGAAATCACCCCCCAGAGGGATGGCCACGCTGAAATCCCTTCTCCTCTCAGGATCTTGGGCACGCACGCACTCGTGCCCGGTGTGAGTTTCAAGGTGCCGGGTCTAGGACTTGAACTACAGTCGACTGTGCGGTAGTCCAGTGACAAAACCATTATGACATCTACTGGTCCCTTCTTTTTTTTTTTTTTTTTTTTATTTAGTTTTTTGACACAGTGCAAGAGAAAGAGAAGAAAAGTGAGACATCACCCCCCAGGGGAGTGGCCACGCCACAATCCTTCCCCCTCTATTCTCCTCTCGGGATCTAGGGCACGCATGATTTTCGAGCCTCCAGTCCGGGACTCGACCTGTGGTTGGCCATGTGGGCCTCCAGTACCTTAACTGTCATGTCACATGCCAGCCCTAATTAGCCCATGTGCCATGTGAAGCTCAGGCTCAGACAGGCCACCTGCCCTTCCTCCATCCCATGAGTAATTACTGAGTACTCGCCGTGCACCACGCCGTGGGGTGGACACTGGGGGCCCGGGATGAATGAACAGACCTGGCATTTGCTCTGAGCGCTCACAGGAGACCACGTGGGGCCAGTAACGGCGGGGGGGGGGGGGGGGGGGGGGGTTCTGTCTCTCTGTCTCTCTCTGTTTGGCGAGTGCACGCGCCCTATAGCAAAAACCTCTCCAAAAAAACCAAAAACAATAAAAAAAAACCCAAACCCACAAAGACTGGATGGTGGCATAGAGGTAAAACACAGTGACACTCAGGGACCAGCAGGTGGCACTCTGAGTAAGGTCCTGGATCCCACATTCCCGTGCCTTGCACAGAATGGGGTCCCTTTTGGAGGGAAGAGGCTCCTTCCCAGGGGCTCAGGTTCCCTGTCTTACCTGCTGCTTGACTCTTCTGTCTCTGGCTCCCCCTAGTGGCCGGACATAGAGTGACACTCTGCTCTATTTCAGGGAGACTCGGTCTTTTTGAGGTGATACCTGGAGACTCCTCCTTTTAGAGGAGACCTCTTGACACTCGAGTGTCTGTCACATGCAAATGTGACAAGTCCCACCGGCCCCAGTCACAGGAGGTGGGTCTTGGCTCATCACCCGCTTTCACCAGAAACCAGGTGGACTTGAAAAACAGCTTCCTGGCCAATATGGTGTTTTCCTAGTGTAGTTTTCCATGGCGTGGTGGTGTAGGTGTTGGATCCTTCATGGCTCATTCTGCAGTTCCATTCCCAGACCCGGTGACTTGAAAATCACACCAGGCATGTGTGCATGCATGCCCAAATATCCCGAGGGGAAAATGGCGTGGCTATTCACCCATGGGGGGGTGAGTTCTCCCTTTCCATCTCTTTCTGTCTCTCTGTTTTTCTTTGGTGGGAGCGTGCACCCTATGACAATAAAAAAAAAATTCTTTTTTTTTTTTTTGAAGAGATGTTTGCTATAGGGCGCGTGTGCTCGCCAGACAGACAAAGACAGAAAGCGAGAAATCACCCCCCAGAGGGATGGCCACGCTGAAATCCCTTCTCCTCTCAGGATCTTGGGCACGCACGCACTCGTGCCCGGTGTGAGTTTCAAGGTGCCGGGTCTAGGACTTGAACTACAGTCGACTGTGCGGTAGTCCAGTGACAAAACCATTATGACATCTACTGGTCCCTTCTTTTTTTTTTTTTTTTTTTTTTTTTTTTAGTTTTTTGACACAGTGCAAGAGAAAGAGAAGAAAAGTGAGACATCACCCCCCAGGGGAGTGGCCACGCCACAATCCTTCCCCCTCTATTCTCCTCTCGGGATCTAGGGCACGCATGATTTTCGAGCCTCCAGTCCGGGACTCGACCTGTGGTTGGCCATGTGGGCCTCCAGTACCTTAACTGTCATGTCACATGCCAGCCCTAATTAGCCCATGTGCCATGTGAAGCTCAGGCTCAGACAGGCCACCTGCCCTTCCTCCATCCCATGAGTAATTACTGAGTACTCGCCGTGCACCACGCCGTGGGGTGGACACTGGGGGCCCGGGATGAATGAACAGACCTGGCATTTGCTCTGAGCGCTCACAGGAGACCACGTGGGGCCAGTAACGGCGGGCAGCAGGGAAGCGGGTGGAGGTGGAAGCCGGGGCTGTGCGGGCTCAGAGGAGGTGCCTGGCCGTGCTTCCCAGCTGAGCATTACGGAAAGACAGAAGGGAGGGGCGTTCCAGGGAGGGACTCGCATGTGTAAAGGTCCTGGGGTAGGAGTGGGTGACTTTGGAGTGGGTGCCAGTAGCAGGTGAGGGGAGCCCCAGGAGTGGGAAAGGGGAATAGGAAAGGAGGGAGGCCCCCCTGACCCCAGCAATCCCTTTCTCCGACCCACAGTGAAGCACCCACCTGTCGAGCCCTCCCGGTTCATCTCCCTGCCCACCAAGACCCCGGACAAGATGGGCTTTGATGAGGTGGGTCAGGTCTTCCCTGGGGTTTGGGGCAAGGCCTTCCCTGAAAGTGGGGGGAGGAGCCTGGAATCCTGTGGGTGTGACTAAAGGGCATGGGGGTGTGGCCTAGCAGTCTAGGTGGGTGTGATCAATGTTTGGGGTGTGGCTAGCCTGTGGGCGTGGCTAAAGCAAGCGCGTGGGCGTGTGGCCTGCCAGTCTATGTGGGTGTGATCAATGTTTCGGGTGTGGTTTTTTGGCCTGGCTAATGCTCATGGGCCGGTGGCCTGCCAGTCTAGGTGAGTGTGATCAGTGCTTGGGGGTGTGGCTAGCCTGCGGATGTGACTGGAGAGCATGGGGGTGTGACCCAGCTGCCTGGGTGGGTGTGGCCAAGGCATGGGGGCGTGGCTAGGCCTGTAGGCTTTGTTGAAGAGCATTGGGGTGTGACCTGACAGCCAGGGTGGGAGTGGTCAAGGCTTGGGTGTGGCCAGGCCAGGGGTGTGGCCTGGCAGCCAGGATGGGTGTGGCCAAGGCTCAGGGGCGTGGTTAGGCCTGTAGGCTTTGTTGAAGAGCATTGGGGTGTGACCTGACAGCCAGGGTGGGAGTGGTCAAGGCTTGGGGCGTGGCTAGACTGGGGGTGTGGCCTGGTAGCCAGAGTGGGTGTGGTCAAGGCCTGGGGGCGTGGCCTGGGAGCCCTGGCCTTTGAGTGACTAGCCCTAGACTGGGCAGTCCTGCCTGGGGTTCCGACCGAGGATCTCCGCCGCAGGTCTTCATGATCAACCTGAAGCGGCGGCTGGACCGGCGGGAACGCATGCTGCGAGCGCTGCATGATCAAGAAATCGAGTTCCACCTGGTGGAGGCCGTGGACGGCAAGTGAGTCCAACCCCACTGGAAGAAGCCAGTGTAGACCACGCTGTGTGGGGCCAGGCATGGAGAGCAAGAGAGTCCTGATCCAGCAAGAGAAGCAGGACCTCACAGAGCGTAGACCACACTGCGGGAGGGGGCGTGCAGCGGAAATCAGATTGCAACAGGGCAGTTCTTCCTCCTGACCCCTTCTCCTCCCGGAACTTTCCAGAGCCATGAACACCAGCCAGGTGGAGGCCCTGGGCATCCAGATGCTGCCTGGCTACCGGGACCCCTACCATGGGCGGCCGCTCACCAAGGGCGAACTGGGCTGCTTCCTCAGCCACTACAACATCTGGAAGGAGGTGGGTGCTGGCCTGGGCGGCTGGGCGGGAGGTGTCGGATGATGGGAGGGAACCGCCCACCCAGGCGGGCTTCCAACAATGGTGACGCTCAGAGGTGGCCTCCTTCCTCAAGTGTCCCCTAGTGGCCAGGCCAGCAGCTTAATCAGCCTCAGCACCTCCCAATGGGGACGCTGCTAGTTCATTTTGTGGACCTGGAGACTTAGGCTGGGAGGGGAGAGGTGAGCCGGGCTGGTGCAGCAGGTGGAGCCGTAGAGCGATCTGGGGTCTGGGTCCCCAAAGCAAAACCTCCTCACGCCTAATCTATTTGGGTGTTATGAAAGTTCATGAGGGGCCAGCAGGTGGCGTGGTCATTAAGGTGCTGGACAATCCCATATGGCTGACTACGGTTCGAGTCCTGGACCTGGTGGCTTGCTTCTCACCTTCTTTCTCTCTCTCTCTGGTCAAATTAAATGAATAAATATAATTAAAATAAATAATTCTTTTAAAAAAAAGACATCAACAACTCCCATTGGGGGGGGAAAAAAACCACGGAGGTATTGGCAGGGGGCGTGGTGGTTAAGAGTACTAGACTCCACATGGGCAACTCTTGTTTGAGTCCCAGACCTGGTGACTTGCTTTCTCGCTTTCTCTCTCTGGTCACATTAACTAATAATAATAATAATAAGAGGTAAATAAATAAGTAAAGTTAAATAAAATAATAATTTTTTTTAAAAAAAGAAAGAGGGACCAGCAGTTAGTGTAATGGCTATGTCTCTGGACTCCCATGTAGTCAATCGTGGTTCGAGTTTCGAACCCGGTGGCTTAAATTCATGCCATGCGCGTGTGCGTGTGTGCCCAAGATCCCGAGAAGAGAATGGAGGAGAAAGGATTGTGACGTGGCCATCCCCCCTGGGGGGTGATTTCTCGCTTTCTGTCTCTCTGTCTCTCTCTGTCTTTCTGGCAAGCGCACGTGCTCTATAGCAAAAACCCCTCCAAAAAAAAGAAAATGTGTATTAGGGATCTAGCTGGTGGTATGGTGGTTAGGGCAGTTGGATCCCACAGGCTGACTGCACAGTTTGAGCCCTGGACCCAGCAGCTTGAAAATCACACTGGGTACGTGTGCATGTGTGCCCCAGATCCTGAGAGGTGAGGGGATTGTGGCATGGCCAATCCCCTGGGGCATGATTTCTCACTTTCCCTCTCTCTCTCTGGTGCATTCTCCAGTGAGCACATGCGGCCTGTAGAAAACCAAAAATAAAATAAATAAATAAATAAATAACGACTAGGGAAAAACTACACATGAATTTCAAAACAATTCTTTGCAGCAAAATAAACTCATACTTAGGCTCCATTTTTCCAGAAACGTTTTTCTTATTCTTCATGATACAGCATGTGTATACTATGTAAGAGCGTGTCCATGTGTGTGCCCAGAGTCCAGAAAGAAGCACCCTCCACAGTTTGGTCACTCCATGTCCCCCTTCCTCCAGTCTTCCAGCCTGTTGACTCCTGGGTACTCGTGTGGCTCGTGTGGGTCCTCAGTGTGTTACAGACTGACGAGACAGGGATTTGAACCTTGGTCACCATGTGCAATCTGGCTACTCTCTCTCTTTCTTTTTTATTTTTTTTCTTTAAGAGATTTTTGTTATAGGGCTTCTTCGAGAGACAGAAAGCAAGAAATCACCCCCCAGGGGGATGGCTACACCACAACCCCTTCTCCTCCATTCTCCTCTTAGAATGTTGGGTACACATGCACACATGCCTGGCTGAGTTTAAGCCACTGGGTCCGGGACTTGAACCGCGGTCGACTATGTGGGAGTTCAGTGACGTGCCCATTAGACCATTTGCTGGTTCATCTCTCTCTCTTTAAAATCTTGCTGTGTGTGTGTGCATCCACCAGAGGACAGAGAGAGAGAGAGAGAAATCACCCCCTGGGAGATGCCCAGGCCACAATCCCTCCTCCCTCAATCTTCATTCTGAATTTTGATCACACACGCACATGGGCCTGGTGTGTTTTTCTTTTTCTTTTTGGAGAGGTTTTCGCCAGAAAGACAGAGCCCATCTATCACTGCTGGGAAGAAGCGTATTCAGTGTCAAAGGCATGGTACAGGCAAAAGCCCTACGGGGGGAGGACCCAGGCAGGTGGGAAGAACAAGGAGGTCATAACTAAGAAGTTAATCTGTACATCAGGGAGAGGGTATGCATTTACATCTCTTTGGGTGCCCTAAAGCCTTCAAGCAGAGCTGCTAGCTTCAGGGACAGGCCTGGCCTCGGTCTTCCTGTGAGCTCATGGGGCCTCCTCCCTCAGGTGGTGGACAGAGGGCTACAGAAGTCGCTTGTGTTTGAGGATGACCTGCGATTCGAGATCTTCTTCAAGAGGCGCCTGATAAACCTCATGAAGGATGTGGAGCGGGAGGACCTGGACTGGGACCTTATGTGAGTAGGAGGTTGGGGCCTAGACAGAGCTGGAGCCTGGTGTGTGGCCAGGGCTTGGAGGTGGGGCCTGGGATGGGAGTGGGACCCAGTATAGAACTAGATTCCAGGGGCATTGCCTGGAGCCTGTAGGTCTGGGGGCATGACCAGTGTAATAAGCTGGCCTGGGCAATGGCTAAGTCTTGGCAACCTGGCAGATAAGCTCACTTGGTCCCTGGACTTGAGGCACTGTCAAGGGCACAGACTGTGGGGTAGGACTTTGGGAGGATAACCTAGAATAGGTACCTGGCCAGAAGCCCACAGACTTAATGAGAGCTTAGAGAACAGTCTGGGGCCGGTGAAGGTGGGAATGTGGTTAGGATTTGGCTTGGAATCCTGTGGGTCTGACTGAAGAGCACGGAGCATGGCCAGGCAGCCTGGGTGGGCGTGGTCAAGGCTTACAGGCATAACTGAGGAGTATGAGGGTGTGGCCAGGGAGGCCAGTCTTCGACCAGCACTAGGGTAAGAATGGGATCAGAATATTCCTGGAGACCAGCAGTTAGCGTCATGGCTATGTCGCTGGACTCCCATGTAGTCAACCGTGGTTCAAGTTCTGGACCCGGCGGTTTAAACTCACGCTGGGTGTGTGTGCGTGCGTGCCCAAGATCCCAAGAGAATGGAGGAAAAGGGATTGCGGCGTGACCATCCCCTCTGGGGGGTGATTTCTCACTTTCTGTCGCTCTGTCTCTCTCTGTCTTTCTGGTGAGTGCACATGCCCTATAGCGAAAACCTCTCCAAAAAACAAAAAAAGAATATTCCTGGAGGGTCCTCTGGAATCTCATCTAGTGGGACTGGTCTGTTTTCCATCACTCCTCCTTTGCTTCTTCCAGCCTCGTTTACTTACTCCTTTCTGTTACTCGGTCCTGTACAGGTCCCTAATCTGGGTTCTGGGGATACTTTCTCAGAATCCAGCCCATGCTACTAATAGGAACAGCAACTGCACCCCTTCGTTCCTGACTGCTCGAGGCACCTTGCCCAACTCCACATGCCAGAGCCCTCTGATTCCAGAGCAATTTCAGGCTCAGAGGACATTCAAGTGACCCCACTCCATGTCTTCCCATGGCTCCCCTGTTGCCCTTGGTGAAAACTCAGCCTATAGGTCTTGGGGTGCAGCAAGGGTAATAGACATGGGCAACATGGCAGAAGGGCTCACAGTGGCCTCTAGTCAAGGGTGTGGGGCCTTGGGAGGTGACCTGGACACTCAGATACCTCTCTTTACTGTGGTCTTAACCCTACCCCATCCCGTCATAGCAGCCTTCTTACCACTCCCCAAACACAAGAGTCCACTCTTGTCCTAAGACCTGACCAGGTAAGGAGGTCCCTGCCTTTCTGGATCAGCCATCTCTGGAGGGCAGGGGGAATGTGACCGATATTCAATTCCACACCCTAGCTATGTGGGCCGAAAGCGGATGCAGGTGGAGCACCCTGAGAAGGCCGTGCCCCGCGTGAGGAACCTGGTGGAAGCCGACTACTCCTACTGGACACTAGCCTATGTGATCTCCCTGCAAGGTGCCCGCAAGCTGTTGGCAGCCAAGCCGCTCACCAAGATGTTGCCCGTCGACGAGTTCCTGCCTGTGATGTTCGACAAGCACCCAGTGTGAGAAGGCATTGCAGTGGGCAAGCCGGGGGCTGGGTTTTCACTGTCCATTCTGGGCGGGTGGGGGTATGAGGTTTGCAAACTCCAGATAGGTGTCTTCCTCTGTCCACTGTTCCCTCCATTTCTCTTCCCTTCTGTCTCCAATTGCCCCAGCTCCACTCTCTTTCTGTCCCACTTCTGTCTCCATAGGTCCCTTTTCTATCTTCCCTTCCCCAGACTTACTGTTGCCTCTCAATCCCCTCATCCTCCCCAGGTCCAAGTACAAGGTCCACTTCTCCCCCCGCAACCTGCGTGCCTTTTCTGTGGAGCCCTTGCTGGTTTACCCCACGCACTACACAGGGGATGATGGCTACGTGAGCGACACAGAAACCTCAGTCGTATGGAACAATGAACACGTCAAAACCGACTGGGACCGTGCCAAGTCCCAGAAGATGCGGGAGCAGCAGGCCCTGAGCCGGGAGGCCAAGAACTCCGATGTACTCCAGTCTCCGTTGGACAGCGCTGCCCGGGATGAACTCTGAGGGGCAACACCCCAAACGCCAAAGCAGCCATTGCTGGTCCAGCCTCCACTTCCTCACTAGAGACTATGGGGTCCCCTACAGACCTCAGAACAGGTCACGGGGAGCTCTCCATGCAGGGTGGTGTCCAGACAGCTCTTGCTCCGCAATCACATACACGCAGGAAGCATTAATAGAGTGCCTACTGTATACCAGGAACAGGGCTCGGCACCGGGAAATTGGGTGGAACCAGGCCCTCTTCTTCTGTTCATGTGCCTGAAATGTAAAAGATCCTCTTGTGTGCCACGTTTCTGTGTCATGGCAGAGAATGAGGCTTAATAATTCCCTCCATCCAGTCATTAAGCACACATTGATCAGAAGAAGTATTAAGCCTTAGTGACACACATTAACTTTGAAAACTTGTTTCAAGTATTTATTGAGTGCCTCCTGTGTGTCGGGCCTCCTTCCTGGCTCTGGGAATATTGAGATAAATAAGACCTTTTATTAATTTATTCAAGCACATTGAGCACCTACTATTTGCCCGGCACTTAGGTCACAAAGATAAGTTCTTGGTTCGGTACATATATTAAGTACCTGTTGTGTGCTGGACAAGTTGCTGGAGATGGAGATAAACAAGGTGCTTTTTACTCTTGTTTTTTTTTTTTTTCTTCCCCACACATCTCGAGAGTACCTACTGTGTGCCGGGCATACAGTATGCAGTTTGATTTTATTTACAATATACTGGGACACATCATCAAGACGAGTCCCTTCATTTCTTCATGCAGGAAGCATTTATTGAACACATACTGTATGCTAGATCTCACAGACTCCCAATCGGGTTCAAGAATGGTTAACTGAGTGATGTTCTTATCCCTCCCTCCAATCTGAGCTGTGGGCAGACAATACCCTCCCACCACCCAGGAGGGAGGGTAGCTCTTCCCCCAACCAGGGCCAGCCATGAGACCCAGTGGCCACGTGGCCATAAGAAAACCCCCCTGGAGGGGATGTGGGGTACAGATGGAGGCTGGGTCTCCCTGGTCTACCCCGGTTTCATTTGCATGATCTCCCTGCCCTGTGACTCAGGTGTGGTGTCTTCCTGCTTGATGAGGCTCCTCTGTTCAAGTCTTTGGTGGGATCATGTGTTTAGGGGTGCCTTTCAGGGTTCAGCTGCACTAGGGCACTGCCTGTGGCCCACATAAAATGTCTCCCAGCAAGGGCCAGCAGGGTTGCTGTGCCTTCAGGCCGAATTGAATGTCAGAACCAGCCAGCGGTGCTCCATCCTTTGGGGGATGCCTCTGCTCGCCAGGTTGGGTCCTGGGTAACTTGCTTATTTTTGTATTAAATGTTCCTGGTTGGTTTTCAGTGAAGTCTGTGGTCTTACTTGCTCCCAGAATGCCTCCCTCCCTCCTAACCCTGGTTGTCACCAGTTGAACTTTGGGAGGACACTAGGGTAGGTGCTGTGGACAAGCTAGTCCATGGAATGAGGGCTGGTGAGGGTATACTGAGTCCTGTGTCCCAGCTTACCCCAGAAAGCATCTCCTCAATAGCTCAGGGACAGGACCAGCAGTTAGCGTAACAGCTATGTCACTGGACTCCCATGTAGCTGACCACAGTTCAAGTTCCGGACCCAGTGGCTTAAAACTTACGCCAGGCGCGTGTGCGTGCATGCCGAAGATCCCAAGAGGAGAATGGAGGAGAAAGGATTGCAGTGTGGCCATCCCCCTGGGGGGGGGTGATTTCTTGCTTTCTGTCTCTCTGTCTTTCTCTGTCTGGCGAGCACATGCGCCCTATAGCAAAAACCTCTCCAAAAGCTCAGGGACAGCAGACCTCTCTCCCCCTAATATTTTCTTCTTTTTCTTTCTTTTCTTTTCTTTTCTTTTTTTTTGGCTTGTGGGTGACATGTGCTCACTAGAGAGATAAGAGAGAAATCACACCCCATGAGGGATGGCCACACTGCAGTCCTTTCTTTGTTCTCCTTGGGATTTTCAGCAAGCACGCACATGGGCCCTGCATGTTTTCCAAGCTCCCTGGTTAAGGATTCAAGGATTCAAGCCATGCAGTTGGCCATGTGGAATCCAACCACCTTAATTTCCACATCACCCACTGGCCTTAAAGTATATTTCTTTGATGAGTAAGTGCATGAGAGGGAGAAGGAAGGGCACCCTCAAAGGGTCTCATCACACTGTAATCCTCTTTCCTGAGCCCTCCAGCCAGTCAGGATTTGGAGCATATGTGGGTGTTTAAGATTCACTTAGGTCCTTTCTTTTTTTTTGGGGGGGGGGAAGAGGTTTTTTGCTATAGGATGCGTGTGCTCACCAGAAAGACAGAGACAGAAAGCGAGAAATCACCCCTAGGAGAGATGGCCACGCTGCAGTCCCTTCTCCATTCTCCTCTCAGGATCTTGGGCATGCATGCACACGCTCCTGGCATGAGTTTAAGCCACCAGGTCCAGGACTTGAACTGCCGTCAGCTACATGGGAGTCCAGCAACATAGCCATTACGCCAACTGTTGGTCCCAATAAATACATATGTATTTTTTTCTTTTTTCTTTTTTTTTTTTGGGGGGGGGAAGAGGTTTTTTGCTATAGGATGCGTGTGCTCACCAGAAAGACAGAGACAGAAAGCGAGAAATCACCCCCCAGGGGGGATGGCCATGCCTCAATCCCTTCTCCTCCATTCTCCTCTCAGGATCTTGGGCATGCACGCACACGCATCTGGCATGAGCTTAAGTCACCAGGTCTGGGACTTGAACCGTGGTCGACTACGTGGGAGTCCAGCAACAAAACCATTACGCTAACTGCTGGTCCCAATGCATATATTTTTTAAAAGAGGATTGTGTTACATAAAGTGCAAGAACCGGTTGTTTTTAGGATGTGTGTGTTCATCACAGAGAGAGAATGAGAGAGAGGGAAAGTGAGAGATCACCCCTGGGAGGGATGGACACACTGCAATACCTTCTCCTCCATTCTCCTTTTGGAATTATGGGCATATATGCATGTACATCTGGCATGTTTTCCAAGCTGCCAGATTTGGGACTTGAACTACACAGTTGGTCATGTGGGGTCCAGCACCTTAAACACCATGCCACCTGCTGGCCTCAAACTAGCCTTTCTTTTTATTTTTATTTATTTATTTATTGAAGAGGTTTTTACTAGAAAGCTTTGCCAGAAAGACAGAGAGAGACAGAGACAGAAAGCGAGAAATCACCCCCCCACCCCAGGGGGATGACCACACCGCAATCCCTTCTCTTCCTTTCTCCTCTCAGGATCTTGGGCACACATGCACACACACCCAGCGTGAGTTTAAGCCACTGGATCTGGGACTCAAATCATGGTCGACTACATGGGAGTCCAGTGACATAGCTATTATGCCAACTGCTTCCTTCCCTTAAAAAAAAAAAAAAGTATTTAAGTTTGCAATAGGGTATGTGCACTCACCAGAGAGAAAGAGAGAAGAAAAGTGAGAAAGCAAGCTATCAGGTCTGGGACTTGAACTGTGGTTAACCATGTGGGGTCCAGCACCTTTATTAATTTTTTTTTAAGAATTATTTCATTTTATTTATTATTTTTCAATATGACGAGAGAGGGAAAGTGAGAAAGCAAGCCACCAGGTCTGGGACTCAAACTGCAGTTGGCCATGTTGAGAGTCCAGTGCCTCAACCACCACACCACCTGCTGGCCCCCAGGATCCAGCACCTTAACCACCCACCACCTGCTGGTCTGGAAGTAGCCTTCCACTGCTCACCAAGCTTGTCGCCAGAATGCTGACTTGGAACGTCCAGTTGTTTCCATTTCTGGCTGCAGGCAGAGTGGAGGGGGAATAACCAACATGACTCTGGTCCATTCTGCCTGCCAGATTTCCACAGCTGCCTCCGGCTGCTGGACCCAAACACATATCCTGGGTTTGCAGCCTCTGTCTAGAAGGCGGTTGGATTGGGGTGGATGTTGGTGTCAACCCATGGGAGTTCGTTAGTGTTATAACGATGGTAAGACGATGGCGTAATTACAGGACATACGATCATTGTAATCGTGGCGTGTAATTGCAGGGTTAGGAGTGGAGTAATTGCCATGCAATATAATAAATTATATAATGAAATGGAATCATCAACTGCATGACTGTGTTACACCCTCCAGGAAACTCAATGTGTATCTTCCCCAACCCCCAAGTTTTTGCTATAGGGTGCCAAACACTCACTGGAGAGAGAGAGAGAGAGAGAGAGAGAGAGAGAGAGAGGTGAGAAAGCACCCCCCAAGGAAAATGGCCACACCAACATCTCTTCTCCGTTTTCCTCCTTGCACCCAACATTGTGTTTCTGCCAAGTTCAGGGGACCAGCAGTTAGCGTAATGGCTATGTTGCTGGACTCCCATGTACTCGACCACGGTTTGAGTCCTGGACCCGGTGGCTTAAACTCACACCGGGTGCATGTGCGTGCGTACCCAAGATCCCGAGAGGAGAATGGAGAAGGGATTGTGACATGGCCATCCCCCCTGGGGGGTGATTTCTCGCTTTCTGTCTCTCTCTGTTTGTCTGGCGAGTGCACGCACCCTATAGCAAAAAA
>NW_006159676.1:2742814-2744286 GCF_000334495.1 Tupaia belangeri chinensis | reverse complement strand
AAAAAACCCTCTCCAAGCTGCCAAGTTTAGGACTTGAACAACAGTTGGCCATGTGCAATCCAGTATCTTAACCTCCATGTCACTTCCTGACCCCATATTTATCTTTTTTTTCTTTTCCTTTCTTCTTCTTCTTCTTCTTCTTCTTCTTCTTCTTCTTCTCTTCTTCTTCTTTTTTAGCTTTTACAATAGGGCATGTGCACTTACTGGAGAGAGACAGAGGAAAGGAGAAAGCAGATCCCAGGGGGATGGTCATGCCACAATTCCTTCTCCCTCATTCTCTTCTCAGGATTTTGGGCATGCACGCACATATACCCAGTGTGTTTTTCAAGCCACCGGGTCCAGGACTTGAACTACACAGCTGGATATGTGAGATCCAGTGCCTTAATCACCCACCACCTGCTGGTCCCTGAATATGTATCTTTTTGAAATTCCCAGGCTGGGACCAGCAGTTAGCGTAATGGCTATGTCGCTGGACTCCCACGTAGTCGACCGCGGTTCGAGTCCCGGACCCGGTGGCTTAAACTCACGCCGGGCGCGTGTGCGTGCGTGCCCAAGATCCCGAGAGGAGAATGGAGGAGAAGGGATTGCGAAAGACAGAGACAGAGAGATAGAAAGCGAGAAATCACCCCCCAGGGGAGATGACCATGCCGCAATCCCTTCTCCTCCATTCTCTTCTTGGGATCTTGGGCACGCACGCACACGCGCCTGGCGTGAGTTTTAAGCCACTGTGTCCAGGACTTGAACTGTGGTTGACTACATGGGAGTTTAGTGACATAGCCATTATGCTAACTGCTGATCCCAATCATTCTTTTTTTTTTTTTTTTTTAAAGATGAATAGTTGCCTAACATCCTGGGTTGCGATCTCATCCTCCCTCTTCCCTGGCTGTGTGATCTGGGCAAATGTTCACATCTCCCTGTGCCTCCTTGCCTTCCCTCCAAATGAGAACACCCCACTTTGAGGACTAAATGCATGGTGACTCTACACGTGCGAGACAAGAAGGCCATCACGCATCCAGTCAGTGTGCTTTTCCTTTTTTTAATGTCTTGCTGTTAATAAAATATTTTTACAGAGACCCCAAAAAAATCAGAATAGTGCAAAACAGCTCAACACCATGCATTCGTGACAACGCCTCGTTCGTTTTAAACATGTGTTCCGAGTCACATATTTACAGAGAAATGAGGGCGTCAGGCTAGACGCCGGACCCACGGGGTGGAAGTTTTTTTTAAAAAAAACAAAACAAAAAACAAACGACGTTTCGATTTCACATTTTGCAGTCACATGCGAAGAGGTGTGTGGACAGGAGTATTTCTGGGACGCATGACTGGGTTTGGGGGTTCGAGAAGGGCTGGGACAGGGGAGGCATCCGAGTTCCCCTGGCTCTGTGGCTGGGGTGGCCAGGAGACCCTCTGCCTATGACCTGTGTCTCCAAATAACCACTATGGCTAGACAAGGGTGAGGGGCTGGGGCTGGG
>NW_006159676.1:2738559-2742773 GCF_000334495.1 Tupaia belangeri chinensis | reverse complement strand
AGACTGTCATATTGTATTATCTTTTTTTAAAAAAAAAAAAAAAGAAAAAAAAGAAAAGGCAAAGAGAAAAGTTACGTGTGTCAGCAAAGACAACTTTGGTCCTTAACGATTCTTAGGAAAAGAGTGATCTTGAGGGGGTAGATGGGCTTGTGATCTGGGATGAAGCCCACCCCTTCCCCCCCAGTCCCACACCTGCCTGTCCCCCTTCTTCTCCACCTGGGCG
Source organism: Tupaia belangeri chinensis (assembly GCF_000334495.1). Lineage (NCBI taxonomy): Eukaryota > Metazoa > Chordata > Mammalia > Scandentia > Tupaiidae > Tupaia > Tupaia belangeri. The sequence continues at coordinate 2,742,550 of NW_006159676.1, read as the reverse complement.
GCAGAGTTCAAGGTGGCTCCAGGCTGTCCCCACTCGGTCCCACCCCTCAGTTTTCCCATCTGCAAAATGGATGGGGTACAGTGTAGCAGTGAGGAGAAAGGTCTCTGAGATCCCAGCCGAGAGAGGTCTCAAGGATTTCTAGTTGGGTGTTAAGTTTGTTTTTTTGCATCTCTGATGAGGGTTACGGTGAGGTTGCAGGCTCTGGGGCCCGAGAGAGGACTTGGGTCAGGGGGGCCCAGATGGGTACCTCCTCATTTATGTAAATCCAGGATAGACAGCTGAGAGGGAGAAGGGGAGGCCTCCCCCTTCCTTTCTGACACCCTCTCTATTGCTTTTTCTCCCCTATCTCTGCATCTCTCATTCTCTGTGTATCTCTCTCTACATCTGCCTAGGATTTGAACCCAGGACATTGGTTGCATGGTATCCACACCACCACCTAGCCCTTACCGATCTCTGTATTTGAACTGTCTCTATCTATCTCTCAGAGAGAGGACTTCGGCTCTGTCTGAGGGGCTCCTCATTGTCACAACCCCCACCCACATCCTGCCACTGGCCCACCTCCCCTTTATCCTTTGCCTCAGAAACCCAGGCACTGCAGGGGAGATGGCAGGAGTCCAAAGATGTCACCCCAGGCTGGGTCCTCCCTCTACTTATTGAATGGCCTTGGGACAATACCGGGACTCCTTGATTTCAAAATACTTCCAGCTCCCCCAGACTCCTCTCTGGTCTCCAACTGTTCCTTCCCCCTCCACGCTGTGTCCTGCGGCTCAGCTTCTGTCCAGCTTAGACACCTAGGTGGCCAGGATTGTGTGACAGGGGAAGGCTGGTACAGACAGACATGACAGACACGCATTTGGACGCGTGACTGCACACAGACCTTCCCCCACACATTATCCAACGAGGCACTTGTGCCTAGACTGTGCTGAGTTATGTTGGGCTCCCGAGAGACTCCAGCTCCTGGTCTTGGGGAAACAGAACTGGGAAGACACACCTAAGTCTTGTACCATTAGGGTTGGACTGAAGGAGGGACAGAGGCTGGGAAAGGGAGGATTTTCTATGGGGGGGATTTTTGTGCAGGGTTTTGAAGGATGAATAGGAGTTCGTTGGGGAAAGAAAACAGGGAAGGCATTTCAAAACAGTTCTAGCCCAGGAGTCAGAAAAATCCATTCTATAAATAGTCTAAAGCTCTCTCTGCATGACTGAGCCAGTGTGAGGCCCCTACACACACACACACACACACACACACACACACACACACACGTGTGCACACACACAACTATCTTTTGGGAAATACCTTGGTTCTCTCAAGCATTTAAGCTACCCCTTTTGCTGCCAGCCATCCAGAAATCTTTCAGATCCCACCCCAAATAACAGATCACCTCTCTTTTGGACCTCATTGGAGTTGTCAGCTCTGAGTCACCAAGCCACACTACCCCCAGCAACCTCCAGATTTCAAATCTGAACCTCAGTCCATGTGATGGAGACTCTAAGCTCCCCCACCTCAGCCTTGGCTGGAGTCTCCCCATCCTTTATAAGAGCTTACATCCTAGACACTGGTGCAGAGCCTCCAGTCACCAGAACTTGTCTGAATTTGGGGACATATGGCACCTTCCGATGAAGTACCAAATGGTGTCACTTCTTTTAGAAGCTTGCCATTCACATATCGGGAAACTATCCCCACTGTTATGCTTTGGATAATGGTTGGTGCCCCAAAAGTTCATGTTCTGGAAATCTGGTCTCCAGTGTAATGGCTTTGGAAGGTGGTGAGACCATAAAGAGGCGGGGCCTCATGGGAGGGCACCATCCAATCAGCTGGGCGTGTGGGCAGGACAAACAGAGAAAGTGGGAAATGTCTGTTTTCCTTTTCTCTATGCACACATCTGCCATCCTCTGTACCTCTGCCATGTTGCTGCTGGCCTCACATCTTTGAATTTTCCAGTTACCAGGATCACAAGGCGAATGAAGTAGATGCTTTTTTTTAAAAAAAGTAGATTCCTTATTAACATTTTTTTTTATTTGACAGAGGGTGCATGAGCTCGCCAGAGAGACAGAGAGAGGGAAAGTGACAAAGCACTCCCCAGGGAGAATGGTCACACTACAATCCCTTCTCCAGCTCTCCCTCTTGTCACGATCCTGGACACATACGTGCATGTGTCCAGCATGTTTTTCAAGGTTTTGGGTCCAGGAATCAAACCATCCTGTTGGCCATGTGGAACCCAGCTGTCTTCACCACCACGCCATGGGCAGGTCCTAAAGTAGATTCTTTATGTCACTCAGTCTTGGGTATCTCTGTTGGCAATGTAGTTACAGACTCAAATAGCCACAAACATTATATTCAATGTCTAGGGTTTGCATAGGGCTTCCTTCGATATGCCAAGCCCTCAGGTAGTGCACAAATGAGGCAACTATACCCAGTGAACCTCCAGTCTCTACAAGGTAGTTTTTGAAATCAGCAATCAAGTGTCTCCCCAGCTTTAAAAATCTCCCAGGGTTCCACAATGATCTTAAAAGCAACACTCTGAGCAGTGCACAAGGCCCTTTCTGGTTTGATTTTTTGTAGATCTGTTAGACCTTATCACTTCCTTTTGTCCCCTTGCTGGCTAAGCTCCAGTCACACAAAAATTTTGCTGTGCTTCAGGGAAAGTGCTTGCTCCTGGCTTCTGTATCAGCTGTCTTCTCTGCCTGGAGTTTTCTCAGTTTTTTGGTTTGTTTTTGTTTTTGTTTTTTTGAGAGGTTTTTGTTATAGGGTGTGTGCACTCTCCAAAAAGACAGAGAAAGACAGAGAGATAGAAAGCGAGAAATCACCCCCTAGGGGGATGGCCACGCCACAAATCCCTTCTCCTCCATTCTCTTCTTGGGATCTTGGGCACGCACGCACACGTGCCCAGCATGAGTTTTATCGACCAGGTCCAGGACTTGAACCGCGATCAGCTACATGGGAGTCCAGCGACATAGCCATTACGCTAACTGCTGGTCCCAAGTTCTCTCTTTTTGTCATAGTTTCTATGCTTCCAGGATCCAAATGATCCATCTCATCTTTATTGTTTTTTAGATTTTTTTTTTTTTTGCCAGAGGGCATGTGTGCTTGCTGGAGATAGACAGAGACAGAGGGAAAGTGAGAAACCACCACCCAAGCAGGGATGGCCATGTTACATTCCTTTCTCCTCCACTCTCCTCTCAGGACTTTGGGGCACTCACACACAGGTGCCCACATAGTTTTTGCCATAGGGCGGGCGCCACCACGCCCTACCCACATAGTTTTCAAGCCACCAGGTGGGAGACTCAAGCTGGGCAGTGAGTTGTGGAATCCAGAATCTTATCTGCCACGCCACCTGCTGCCTCTCATCCTTGTTTTTAATTTTTTCCTTAGCACAGTACATCCCTATACTTCCCAGTCTGACAGGGAAAAAAATTAAAATGCCACACATGTATAGGGTCCACGTGGAAAAGCAGATACTGGGATGGAGAGTCCACATCCAATTTGCCCAAAAGGTCCTATCCCCATGTGCAACCCCTCAAGCCAGGTTACCCCAACTTTCCTTGCTGAAGGGAGAGTGACAGGTAGGAAGGCCTCCACATGGTGGTATCCTGTGGCCTGTGTGTTTGAATGAATGAATGAAATTTTGGAGATGATGGGGCTGGCAGGTGACGTGGTGGTTAAAGGCGCTGGACTCCCACATGGCTGGCTGTGGTTTGAGTCCTGGACCTGGTGGTTTGCTCTCTCACTTTCTCTCTCTCTCTCTCTCTGGTCAAATTAAAATAAACAAATGAATAAATAAAGTTAAATAAGATAATAATACTAATAGAAAAAGAAATTTTGGAGACAAAGTTCCAAGCATGTTTAAGGATTTTCTCTTTCATGCACCCACACACATGTGCATGCACACACACACACACACACACACACACACACACACCTAGTTTCTGGTCTCTTTCTGATTTTTTTTTTTTTTTTTTTTTTTTTTTTTTTTTTAGATATTTGGGCGGAAGG
>NW_006159676.1:2734421-2738516 GCF_000334495.1 Tupaia belangeri chinensis | reverse complement strand
GATAAGGGAATCAAGAGCTCTCAGAGAACACCCTCTGGAGTCCCAAGAGAAAGGGCTAAGGGCATGAGTCTTGCTTGGCAGCTGGAAGAGGGAGGGCACAATGGAGGCCTTGGCACAGGAACCCTTCCCTTGTAAGAATGAGGAAGGTCCCCTGATGGGGTTAGCAGCAATGGGGATTTATGTCGGGTCGCCTGATCTCAGCCCACCCTTCCACGGGGCACACAGGCCCAAGGGGGTGGGGAGAGGGCGTGGCACTGGGAAATTGGGCCGCTGAGTCTCAGACAACTCTCTGGGCCTTGGTTTTACCATCTGTCAAATGGGATATTGGACTCTACATTATGAGGACTGGATTTGTTGGGTAGAAAGGGATGCAACTTCCTATAGGGATGTGGGGGCAGCACAGGTGCCCCAGAGCTGTTCCCATGGCCCCTAGGGTTTGGGCGCCCAAAGGCGCATGTGCTTTTGAAATCTTCCCCTTTCCGCACGTATATTTTTGCACAAACATCAATGGGACGCCAGTCCTTCTGGGTCTTCCAACCTGGCATCCTGGTCCCTTCGGTCCCCAGACCACCTTGGTGGGGGGTTGGCGCTCCAGGAAGCCCTTTCCCTGGGTTCCGCACATTGAGGGAGCTGAGAGTTTCATACTTGGCAATTGACTTTAGGCCCCAGGGGTTTGGGGCCCTTCTTATGGCTTTTCCGGGGGACAGGAGGCAGGGTCTCCCAGTACCAGAGCCCGGGGATGTGGCCTTCTTCATAAGGGCTGGAGCTCTGATCCCAGCTCAAAAGGCCCCTGGAGATGCTGGGGGCGTGGCCTCAAGTAGGGGATGTGGCTTCTTCCTCCCTCGAGCCCTAGGGCGTGGCCTCCCAAGAGGGCGGGGCAAGGCCCATTCATAATTCCCCAGAGGAGGAGGTTAAGTCCAGCACAGCCCAACCTCGGGGCAGAGCCCCACCCCACTCCCCTGCACCCTCCACGCAGGTGCTTGCCGTCCTCCTGCCTGCTGGCCCACGCTAAGGCGCAGGCGCGGCACCACCCTCCTCTGCAGAGCGTGTGTCCGACTTGAGCTTGACGAACTCTTTGGCCACCTCATCGTTGCTGCGCTGCGACAGGATGCGCAGCACTGTGAGGCCCGTGTCATCCATGTGGATGCGGCGGCCAAGAGGCAGCCAGCAGGCAGCGCTCCCACGCTGGGCCAGCTCGCGCAGCTGCAGCACCGCCAACCCCACCGTACGGTCCTCTCGAGCGAAGCAGTAGTCCTTGACGCACACCTGCAGCTCGTAGCACTCGGGGCCTGCGTCTGCGCTCAGTGTACTGCGAGGGGTGGGGTGAGGTGGGGCGTGAGGCTAGGCCACACCCACTGTATAGCCAGGCTCCCTGCCCCGCCCTAGGTCCCTGGTGATGCAGGTGGGCGTTTCCCTCACTAGGCTACACTCTGTCTCTGCCCTACTGGCCTCTGCAGCCCAGGCTGGGCCACGCCCACGCCAGCTGGGCCACGCCCACGCCAGCTGGGCCACGCCCACGCCTGTATAATATGGTCTCCAAATCTGACCCTTAGCCCTTCCCTTGTATCCAACAACGCCTTGCATGCTGACACTCAGATTCTACCCTCCTAGTGACCCTTCCCTCTACTCACTTCCCCAAGTGACCTGCTCTGACAGAACCATCAAGAGCCCCTTCTTGGGGCCACGCCCACACTGCTTCCTCTGCCCATAATGTAACTCCCAGATCTCACTCCTGTCCCTAACGTGCTCAGGTTCACTATAGGAAACGTCTGGGTGCCCCCTCCTCCTCCAAGCCATGTACCAGCTTCTGAGCATTCCTGTCCCGGCTTCTGACCATCCCTGCAAGTGACCTGCCATTCCCAAACCCTCTGAGCAAAAGCCACACTCTTGTCCCACCTCCCCCAAGATGATCCCAGCTGTGACACCTCCTAACCCCTGTGCACTGTGCCCTCCAACACTGCCCTGTCCTAGTGTCCCATGAGGTTCACATCGGATTCAAAGATCGGCCCCAGAGGACTCCCAACCCTACCCCACATAACTCCCCAGGAACCCAGATCAGACTCATTTATGCTCTCTAGCTTATCAGGTCTCTCTGGATCCATCCCCCTCGATCCTGATACCACCTGACCAGATGCACCCCTGACTCCAAGAAGCCCCCATCCAGACGTGACACCCACCCAATGCCCTGGATCAAGCCATGCTCTCCTGTCCACAGAACTGATCCCTCCAGATGGCAAGATTCACTGCTGACTCCAGGGGCCCCCACCCCATGGGACCTCAGTCCTGCCGCACAGCCCCTCAGCCCTTCACCCATGACTACAAGAAATGGTGACTTGGGAACCAGCAGTTAGCATCATGGCTATGTTCCTGGACTCCCTCGTAGTAGACCGTGGTTCGCGTCCCAGACCCGGTGACTTAACACTCACGCCGGGCACGTGTGCGTGTGTGCCCAAGATCCTGAGAGGAGAATGGAGGGACTGCAGCGTGACCATCCTCCCTGGGGGGTGATTTCTCGCTTTCTGTCTCTATGTCTCTGTCTGTCTGGCGAGTGCACACGCCCTATAGTGAAAACCTCTCCAAAAAAAAAAAAAAAGAGAGAGAGAAAAAAAAAAGGGTGACTGTACACCTTGGAGTGAGGGGTGGGGCACCCACCTGGCACCAGAGTGGACCTGAGCACTTTAGGGGTTGGGTGCAAAGGGGTGGGTCACGAGGTGACCCCAAGGATGGGCTCTTAATCTGTCTCTGTCATAGCAGGTCATTCGGGGGGTGAGTAGGGGAAGGAGCCGAGTGGAGTGCCCTGCCAGAGGGTAGGGGGCTTGAGGTGTGAGTGTCCCTGTGGTGAGGCATGACATCAGGGTCATGTCTGGAAGTCATCTTGGGGTTGAGGGATGGGCTACGGATTACAGAGGAGGACACCCACCAGGGGAGAACTTGGGGTCAGGTCAGAGCCTGCCTCGTTGAGGGGCAGGATATCGAGGGCTGAGGGTGCTGGGGATAGCTCATTGCACCCCTTCTGCCCAGACTCCCTCTGCCCTTTACAAACGCTCTCATCACCATGTTACTCCACAACATCTCATGCCCTGATCACACTCACTGCCTTCCTGGCACCTACTTGTCCCAGCAAATTGACCTCCACCCTAGCATCCCCTGACTGGTGTCCCCTTCTTTTTCCAACACCCCCACTCAGGGCATAGCCCCTGCCCTTCCTGCTTCAAAGAACCACTGGCCCATCTGACATCCTTCCTGAGGTTAACCTGACTGAAGCCCCTTCCCATCTCCCATGCACCTCCAAAGCATCCCAGACTCACAACTGAAAGCTTTCGTTGTATTTGGGGGCCCAACTGTTGTTCTTGGATTTGGTCGCAAACTTGCGTTTCTTGTCACTGAGCTGGGGCCCGATGATGTTGACCTCGATGAATGGCCGGAAGATGCCAGACGTCTGCCACTTGAGGTCATTGGCGGCTACCACTGTTAGGAGTAGAGGGTAAGATGGATCAGGGTTCGCCAGTGTGATGAAATAGACATCTGTGGTTTTCAAAGCCTGACAAAGACTACATTTCCCAGAATGCTTGTGTGGTGAAGTGTGGCCATATCATTAAGTTCTGACCAATGAGATGGGAGAGGAAGTGATGTGTACAGTTTTGGGTTTGTAGCTTAAAAGGTATGGCATAAACCCTAAACTTTCTCCTTCTAAATAGCTGTAGGCTGAAATACTGAGAGGAAGGCAAGCTCTTTAGGACACTACAGAAGAGGAAAAACATTAGATGGCTGGGGCCCTGATCCTCTGATCCATATCAGCTTTAAACTGGCTGCTCTTGGACTGTTGATTACTTTGGAGGAAAAAAATGAACTCTATCTTAAGTCTGGATAAAATACTCCAGTTCGTATTCTAGTTCAAAAATTAAAGCCCAGAAAAGGAAAACAGAACTGAGAGATGAAGAAAATGGGACTGAGTCCTATAATGCTTTGTGCTCCTGGATCCAGCCATGCCTGAAGGTGAACTCTGTGAACTTTTCAATTTTATGAGACAGTAAACTAAAAAAAAAAAAAAAAAAAAAAAAAATTTTTTTTTTTTTTTTTTAACCAATTTTAATT
>NW_006159676.1:2714316-2734143 GCF_000334495.1 Tupaia belangeri chinensis | reverse complement strand
TTATTTTTTTTAAAAAATAAAAAAAAAAAAAAAAAAAAAAAAAAAAAAAGTTTTTTTTTTCTTGTTTAAGCCAGTTTAAGTTTTGTTTCTGTCTTAGAATCTAGTGACTCTTGGCTGATGCATGCTTCATCCTGTGTCACACCACTCACCTTTCACAGTGACCTTGTGTTCCCCAGTTCCTGGATGAGTGAAGAGCTCAACGTGGACAGAAACTTCACCCACAGGGTCTTCGACACCTGAGCCTGGGCGGGGCAGGGGAGGATGTTTGGTGTGAACTCTGTCTTTCCCACCCACCAGGAGAGACCTTGACTACCTTCCACCCACCATGTGCTGGCGGCACCAGGTCTTCAGCCTTGACAGGGAGGCACTGAGAGGGGCCAGGATGGTAGTACTATGGGGAAGCCAAGAATTCTGAGTTTTGGCCTTAGGGTGCCTTTGCTATGTGATCCCAGGTACATCCCTTAACTTCTCTGAGCCGAATGCATCTGCTTCCATTTTCTCATTCTGCTGACCACCTGGCTGTCAAAATTCAGTCTTCATCTGACTCTACATCTCAGCAGCCTCTGATCCTCTCCAGCCTCTGTGCCTCTTTTGGCTGCAACAAGGTCATGTTTTCTAGATTTTTATCCTACATCTGTGAGGTCTTCAAATATTCATGGAAAATGAGTATTAGGAGAGAGCTATGCTGAGCCAGTAGGTGCTGTGGAAGTTAAGGTGATTGGATCCACATGGCCGATATTGTGGTTCAAGTCCCAGGCCCAGCAACCTGAGAATCACATTGAATGCATGTGTGTGCATGCCCAAAATTCCAAGAGGAGAAAGGATTGCTGCATGACCATTCCCCCGGGGAGTGATTTCTCACTTTCCCTCTCTCTCTTTCTCTGGCAAGTGCATGTGTCCTATAGCAAACTAACTAATTAACTAACTAAATAAATAAAATTACAGGGCCAGGAGATGGCATGATGGTTAACACGCTGGACTTTCACATGGCTGACAATGGTTCAGGTCCTGGACCTGGTGGCTTGCTTTCACTCCCCGATTCCCACCCATCTCCCTCTGGCAAATGAACATGCCTTGTAGCAAATTTTAAAAAAATAATAATGATGACAAATAAAATAAAATTCTTTTTAAAAAAATAAAGTTAAGGGGCCAGCAGAAAGAGTAGAGATTAAAGTGCTAGACTCCCATATGGCTGACCGTAGTTTGAATCCTGGACCCAGTGACTTGAAACTCATGCTGGGCACATGTGTGTGCATGCCCAAAATCCTGAGAGGAGAGTGGGAGAGAAAAGATTGCAACAATGCCATTCCCACTGAGGATTGATTTCTCACTTTCTCTCTCTCTGTCTCTCCAGAGATCACATGTGTCCTATAGCCAAAATCTCTATAAGCAAACAAAAAATGTAATAGAATAATTCTAAATATATATATGTGTGTGTGTGTATGTATATGTATGTATCTGTATATATATATATATATATATACAGAAAGAGCAGGACCAGCAGATGGTGTAATGGTTATGTTGCCGGACTCCCACATAGTCAACTGTAGTTTGAGTCTTGGACCTGGCAGCTTGAGACGCATGCTCATGTCTCTCTGTTTTTGTCTCTCCAGTGAACACATGCACCCCATAGCAAAAATCTCTCTAACAAAGAAAAAAAAAGAGCTATGTATAGATTTCAATTTTATTTTATTTTTATTTATTTATTTATTGCTATAGGGTGCATGTGCTTACTGGAGAGAGATAGACAGTGAGAGGGAAAGTGAGAAATCACCCCCCAGGGGGATGGCCACGTCACATCCCTTCTCCTCCATTCCCATCTTGGTATCTTGGGTATGCACATACAAGTACCTGGTGTGATTCTGAAGCCACCTGGTCTGGGACTCGAACCACAGGAGTCCATGTGGGAGTCCAGCAACTTAGCTGCTATGCCATCAGGTGGTCCCACTCTTTTTTTTGTTTCTTTTTTTAGAGGTTTTTGCTATAGGTGTGTGCACTCACCAGCCAAAAAGAGACAGAGAGACAGAAAGTGAGAAATCACCCCCAAGGGGGATGGTCACACCGCAATCCCTTCTCTTTTTTCCTCTTGGGATCTTGGGCACACATACACACGCACCTGGCGTTAAGTTTAAGCCACCGGGTCCGGGACTTGAACCATGGTTGACTACGTGGGAGTCCAGGGACATAGCCATTACGCTAACTGCTGGTCCCCCTACTCTTTCTTTCCTTAACTCCAATCCAGCCCCCAAGGGCCTCTTTGCTGTTCCTCAACACACCACGATCATTCCACCCCTTCCTGAAATGATTTTCAGGGCCGTCTTTGCTTTTCCCTGCCCCTATATCCCTCCTAGTACAGAATCTCAAGTTTCCATTGGTATTTGCTCCCACCCTCAGCTCAGTCCTGTGGCTCAGGGAGAGTGGATTTCATCCCGAGCTTCGGGATAGCTAAATACACTGCAGTGGCCCAATCAGAGCATCCGTTCTCCTGGTTGCTGTGATTGGCTCAGGGCTAGTCATGTGACCCAAGCTGGGCCAATAGGATAGGAGTCTGGGACTTTGGTGGGAACTGTTGGGAAAATTCTTCCTCTAGTGTTAAACTGGTTATCTCTGCCCCATGGCGTGCTCAATGGAGGCTGGAGACCCTGGATCCAGGTATTTCTGATGCCGGATCAACCTGAAATCTTTTTATTCTGGAGCCAACCACTGTCGCTTGACTCAGGGTAAGGTGTTCTTCAATTTCTAGGCATTACAGGAGTCCTGAATGTTTGGTTCTGACGCCACTGAAGGGACAGCTTAAAAGCTTCTGCCTTGGACCTTACCCTGGTCTTGGAAGGGCATCTTGCTAGGCCTGTGACCTGTGACCGCCAGCACCCCCACCAGGCTCCTCCCCAGCCTCCCCCACACCCCTGCAGCCCCCTACTCCTGGAGCACCCCATGCACAGTCGAGAGGAATGGGGGAGAGTTGAGGTGGGGGATAAGGGAGTGGTAGGTCAAAGGTTGATCCAGGTAACATCCAGATGGTCAAGAAGTGAGTGAGGGTCTGGGAGCAGAAGGGTGTGGAGGACCCCGGTGACCCTGGGACTGGGGCGAGTACCCCTTGGTCTTCGGCGCCCATCCCGGACTGCCCTCCTTGCGGCCCCACCCCCACCAGTCACATGCTCAGCCTCGCCTCCCCCACCCCAGGCTGATGTTCAACAGCAAGCTCAATCCGGGGTGCCAGGGGGGAGTCGGAAGTGGTGGGTGGGTGAGGGGTCAGACCAAGGCCAAAGCTAGTAAGAAGGGGGTTGGGGGGCAGTGCCGGGCACCCCCATCCCGTGGTTTGCTGGCTCCATGGGGAAGGGTCTTCTGTGGGCCTTTCAGTGCTTCCCTGGCCCCGCTCCCCGCTCCCCACTAAGTCCCGGGTCCCCCCTGCAGGGATAACTCCTTGGGCAAGCAATTTCACCTCCTTTGATACTCAGAATCCTCATCTGTGGAATGTGGGACCCCTCATGGAGCAGCTGGAGAAAACTTTTAGAGATTCCCAACTTTTAGACCGGCACAGGGTTTGACCCAGAGAGAGTTCAAGCCTGATCAATGTGCAGGTGTTTTCTGCTCTGGGAAAGTGACATAATGAATAATAATAATAGTACCAGGACCAGCAGAGGGCCCAATGGTTATGCTGCTGGACTCCCACATGGCCGACTGTGGTTCGAGTCCTGGACCTCGTGACTTGAAAATCATGCTGAGTGTGGAACCAGCAGTTGGCATAATGGTTATGTCGCTGGACTCCCATGTAGTTGACCGCTGTTTGAGTCCCGGACCCGGTGGCTTAAACTCACGCTAGGTGCATGTGCGTGCGTGCCTAAGATCCTGAGAGGAGAATGGAGGAGAAGGGATTGTGGTGTGGCCATCCCCCCTGGGGGGTGACTTCTAGCTTTCTGTCTCTCTCTCTGGCGAGCTCAGGTACCCTAGAGCAAAAATCTCTCTAAAAACAATAATAATAACAGTACCAATGAAGCACTGGTATTATGAGCTTCTTCTGTGCCACAGATTGCTATACATTTAATCCCTTTAATCCTAAAAATAAATAAATAAAACGGCCTTAACTGAGCCCATTTTTCAGATGGGAAAACTGAGACCCATGGAGGTGGATTCTTGCCCAAAGTACCCAGACAAGGAGGAGCTGAGCTCTAAACTCAGCCATAAACCTCACAGGTGCCCCTCAGAGGGGGGTCCCAGGATCTGGTTTAAAAGATGCAATCCCCAGGGACCAGTTGTTGAGCTCCCACATGTCTGACAGCAGTTCGAGTCCCAGACCCGGTGGCTTGAAAATAATACCAGGTGCTTGTGTGTGCATATCCAAGATCCTGGGAGGAGAGTGGAGGAGAAGGGATTGCGGCGTGGCCATCCACCGAGGGTGATTTTTTTGCTTTCCTTCTCTCTGAATCTCTCTCTCTCTCCAGCGAGCGCACACGCCTAAGGCAAAAACCTCTTTAAAAAAAAAATGCAACCCTAGAAAAAGGGATTCTGACTCAAATCGCTTGGACTTCCCCATGTGGAACCAGCAAGCCGTCCTTCCCCCTCGCCCGCCTGGGCCCTCCAAGCTGGCCAGGCCTGGGCGGGGGCCCTGCAGGCCCAAGAGGCAGAAGGACCAGCGTTTTACTAGCCGGGCTGGGAGGGGTGCAGGCACCGGGCACCGGGCGCCGCTCCGGGGACACCAAAAGCAGGGAGGACTCAGAAGGAAAGTGGAGCTCAAAGACCCCACCCCCGTGTTGGGATCCATGGCAGCTCTCCTCGCGCCCCCCCTGCAGGAGCAAAGCCCGCCCAGCATCTTTCCCTTATCCGCACCACCTTACGACCCGTTTTAAAAAGGAGAGTCCTCCCCCCCACCTCCCGGGAGGGGACAGGGGACACAGGAGTCCTGCCCTCCAGCCCCAGCTTCTGTGTGCGAGCTCACAGACAGGAGACAAGCAAAAGGCAGAAAGAGAAAGCGAGTGAGAGAATTTGAGAACCGGAAACTCCCCACCCGATCCCCCTTCCAGGTCTGAGTTCCTCCCACCTCTGGGGCTGCCAATCATTCCTTAGTCCCTCCCACCCTGTGGGCTGTCAATCATTCCTTAGCTCCTCCCACCCTGCGGGCTGTCAATCATTCCTCAGCTCCCCCATCCTGGGGGTTGTCAATCATTCCTTAGCTCTCACCGAAGTCTCCACCCAGGTGATTTCAACCACTCCCTGCGCTCATGACGTCAGCGTCCCCGCTTGGCGGCGGGGGGGAGGGGGAACCTCAATCATTCTTTGGCTTCCAAGTTAACAGAGGCCCCGCCCACCCTAAGCTGTCAATCACTTCCTAGTTCCCTATGTCGCTTAAATCCCTTTCCCAGAGGTCACAAGTCTCACTCCTAGGAGTTGTCAGTCACTCTCCGATCTTAATTATTGAAGACGACCCGTCCCAAAGCTGCCAATCACCTCCCGCTCCTATGACATCACATGCCTGCCGACCACCCAGCCCTGTGACGTCAAGGCCCCGCCCCCACGAGCTGTCGATCACTCAGTGGTCAGATGACTTCGTAAAACTCGGGTGCACCGAGGACCCGGGCGTCTTTTCCTATTCGTTCCTAGCCCATGACGTCACGGGGGTGTGAACAAGTGGAATCTGCGCAGGCCCGGGCTGGGGCGGGAGGTGACGCTTGCAGCGCCCTTACCCTGGGCGGATTGCGTCTGCACGAAGGTCTTGATGAGCAGGTCGGTGGCCTGCGTGTAGAGCGACAAGGCGTAGCGCAGAGACTGCAGGTCCGGACTTTTCTCCAGGAAGGTCTTTTTGAGGCCCACGCCACCCGCGTGGAAGTATTGCTGCAGGGAATGGGGCGGGGGGGCGGGATGTTTTCTCTCCTCCCCTTGCTGCCCTTCCTTGCCGAGATGCACTGAATGATCGCGGGATTTTCAAAACACCCAGGTCGGATCCTGCTACCTCCCCATCTCCACTTCAGCCCCAAACCAGCCTGTGGCTCCCAGCACCCTAGGAGTTAACACCCATATCTCAGGCCCCTCTCAGCCTTCTCTTCAACTGACTTATCTAATCATTCCTGCCTGGGCCTTTGCACTTACTGGTGAGGTGGGCTTCCTGGTCCCTGTGCCCCTGTTTGCTTTGCTTGATGAACTCCTATGCATTCCTCAAAACCCACCTCCCATATACCCTCCATATACCCTCCAGAAAGCCCTGGATGGTCTCTCTCTGGGCTCCCCTAAGCCTCCATCTTTTTTTTTCTCTCATTTTTAAATGATTTATTTAATTATATATATTTTTCTCTGACAATTATCTAGTTTATTCATTCATTTTTAAAAAGTTATTTATTTTATTTTATTTATTCATTCATTTATTTTAATTTGGCCAGAGAGAGACAGAGAGAGAGAGAGAGATGGGAAGTAAGAAAGCAAGTCACCAGGTCTGGGACTCGAACCATGGTTAGCCATGTGGGAGTGTCCAGCACCTTAACCACCATACCACCTGCTGACCTTCAACCTCCATCTTTCCCTCTTCATTAAGTCCAATCATAAAAGGCAGAGGATGTCTGTACTGAGCTGGGACTTCTGAAGGCTCTGGTATCAAATAGCTTAGCTTTGGCACAGAAGGGAGAATCAGGGAATATTTATAAATGGAATGAATTCATGTGGGTTGGAGTTGAGCCTAGATTCATGTCCACATAAGCCACATCCTCTTTCCACTCCACCTGGGATGGTGTCTCACCTTGATAGTGTCCAGGGCCAGCTCGACCACTGCACACTGCTTTGGGGTCAAGCTCTTGGCTTCTTCTCGTACCATGTGGTCCTGGGTGGATGGAGAAAGGGGACAGAGGGTCATACCAGGCCCCATCTTTGGGATCTACCTATCTAAGGGTCTCATCCCTGTTAAACTTGGAGGATTTGGATTGAAGGTCTGTCTTTTCACCATTCCAGCACCCAGCATGTTTTTGGCACAGAACAGGAACTCAGTAGATACTTGTCAAGAATATTATTTGCACCTTGATCAAGCCATACCTGAAGCTGAACCATGCACATCTTTCCAACACATCGGAGCAAATAACCTGAGCTTGTCAGTGAGGGTTTCAGCAAATAGGGGTTCTGTCCCTTGAGACTGCAAGGTATGTCATGATCTTGGGATCTCTCCTCCCTCTGCCTCTGCCCAGTAATTTCCTATCTCTCCCACTCTCACCCCTCACCTTACCTTGAGTTTGGACAGCTGACCCAACTCCTTGGCTGCATTGAAAATCATCTGGGTCCCCTGTAGGTAATAACAGAGACAGCCAGGGTGAGGGTGGGAGTCATCCAACCCAGTCCCCAAGCACCCAAGTGACACCCTAACCCTAGACCCCAAATTGGTTCTTGTCCAAAGGCTCTGGGCAGGGAAATGGCTGTGTCCTGGGGCAGAGGTCTGGAGCTCCTAGAAAACGTGGAGGACAAGAAATCCTTGTCTCTGGATATCCAGGTCCCATGGAAGACACTACTTGCTTAGCCATTCTAAGCCTCAGTTTCCCCATCTTTTTTTAAAGAGGGTTTTGCCATAGGGCGCGTGCGCTCACCAGACAGACAGAGACAGACAGAGAGACAGAAAGCGAGACATCACCCCCAGGGGGATGGCCACGCCGCAGTCCCTTCTCCTCCATTCTCCTCTCAGGATCTTGGGCAGGCACGCACACGCGCCTGGCATGAGTTTTAAGCCACTGGGTCCGGGACACGAACCATGGTCAACTATGCGGGAGTCCAGCAACATAGCCATTATGCTAACTGCTGGTCCCAGTTTCCCCATCTTGATGGGGAAAATCATGTCCGTGTTTGCAGCTTAGATGAGACTAAATGTCTTTGCTCGGCGTTCACTACAAGCAGGTTTTTAAGGAAGACCAGGTCCCAGCGTCCTCTTTCACTGTGCTGGGTGACTTCAGCCATGCCCCTGACCCTCTCTGAGCCTTTTTTCTCAAACCTCACAATGTCCCTGGGTTTGTGGGACAGAGAATAGAAACAGGTAGGGATTGGTCTGTGAGGGGCAATGGATGGGGGAAGCCCCAAACTGCGGCGTGAACCCTGAGTTAATTAGGGTTAACCATGAATAGGGCTGGGTCAGGAAATGACTTTGGTGGAAAACCCTCCCTTTTCCCTCCCTCTGTGTGGAGAGAATTTCACTTATAATCTTGGGGGGGGGGGTGCTGTTCGTCTCAACTTTTTTTTTTTATAATAATGAATGAGGTTTATTTCTAAGCAGAATATGAGTGACCTAAGCCCGGAAAGGAGGCAAAACATGCCTTTTTCCAGTCTCACTTTTTAAAGAATCCTCCCCCCAACACTGGCTCCATACACACCTCCCACCGCCCCCCCCCCCCCAAAAAATAAAAACCAAAAAAAACAGACATTGGTGAGAGCCGATGTGGTTATGGCTCTGACAAACCACGTGGGCCTGGGTTCAAATTCCAGCTCTGCTGTGTGGCCCTGGGCAAGTCACCCAACCTCTCTGAGCCTCGGTGTTGCCATTTAGATGGGAAAACTTTATCCGCCATGTGGCTTAGTCAGGACTAAGCATGTCTTTACTTAGTGTTCATGATATACCAGCTGGTCTCAAAGTTCTGGGTGATGCTGAAGGGGACAAGGTCCAACTTCATCTCTCTATGTGCCAGGTGACACCAGACAGGTCCAGAACCTCTCTGATCCTTGGGTCTTCCTAGGTCGGACAAGGGTACCCACACTAGCTTAGAGGGTGGGCTAGAATGCTGTACTGATGAGGGACAGTCTTGCATTACTGGTCCTGGGGTGGCTTGGGGATCCCCAGTGGGGCTGGGTGGGGAGAGGGAATATTTAGAATGACATTCCCAGCCTTCAAGCTGGCCAGGGCAAGCCAGACACCTGCCAGTAACATGTTGCAACATTTTTTTTTTCAGTAGGATGTTTGCGCATGCTGGAGAGACAGAGAGACAGAGAGAGAGAGGGAAAGTGAGAAATCACACCCCCCCCGGGGGGGATGGCCACGCTGCAATACCTTCTCCTCCATTCTCCTCTCGGGATCTTGGGCACGGACGCACACGTGCCCGGCAGGTCCGGGACTTGAACCGCGGTCGACTACATGGGAGTCCAGCGACATAGCCATTATGCTAACTGCTGGTTCCCCCTTCTCTTGGTGTTTTGAGCACGCACACACATACACACATGCCCAACATGATTTTCTCTCTCTCTTTTTTTTTTTTCATCTTAAGGTTTTTGCCACAGGGCACATATGTTTGCCAAAGACAGAAAGCGATGGTGAGAGGGAAAGTGAGAAATCATCCCCCAGGGAGGATGGCCGCACTGCAATCCCTTCTCCTTCATCATCCTCCTAGGATTTGGGGCATGCACGCACACACGTCTGGCCTGAGTTTCAAGCCATCAGCTATAGGACTCAAACTGCAGTCAACCAACCAT
Source organism: Tupaia belangeri chinensis (assembly GCF_000334495.1). NCBI lineage: Eukaryota > Metazoa > Chordata > Mammalia > Scandentia > Tupaiidae > Tupaia > Tupaia belangeri. The sequence goes on along the minus strand of NW_006159676.1, from coordinate 2,724,723 downwards.
GTGGGAGTCCAGCACCTTCCCCACCATGCCACCTGCTGGCCCCCTGGCATGCTTTTTAAGCCACTAAGTCTGGGACTTGAACCCGTACAGTCAGCATGTGGGAGTCCAGTGCCTTAACTTCCAAGCCACCTGCTGGTCCCAATTCTTATCCTATTGTTATTCTTTTTTTTTAAAAGAATTATTTATTTAATTTTATTTGTTCATTCATTTATTTTAATTTGATCAGAGAGACACAGAGAGAGAGCGACAGAGAGAGAGACAGAGAGAGAGAGAGACAGAGAGAGAGAGAGACAGAGAGAGAGAGAGACAGAGAGAGAGAGAGACAGAGAGAGAGAGAGACAGAGAGAGAGAGAGACAGAGAGAGAGAGAGACAGAGAGAGAGAGAGACAGAGAGAGAGAGAGACAGAGAGAGAGAGAGACAGAGAGAAAAAGCAAGCCACCAGGTCCAGGACTTGAACCATGGTTGGCCATGTGGGAGTGTCCAGCACCTTAACCACCACACCACCTGCTGGTCCCGCTATTGTTATTCTTTGCAATTCCCTGAGGTGGTCACGAAGCACAGTTACCCAGGACCTCAGCTGTCTGGGCTTCAGTTTCCCTACTGCACCCACTTGAGTCTGGCAGGAAGCAGGAGCCCTCCTGGGCACCCTCCACCCTGCCCACCATCCCACCATCCACCCCCACCCAGCCCCACGAGCAAGCCAGACAGACAAAGGAAGAAGAGACCAACAGACAGGTTCACGATACGGCCCCCGGATGGCACGGACCACAGAGGTAGAAGGAGGCACAGAGGCAGGGGCAGGGGAGGGAGTAGGAGCCAGACAGACAGTGAGAGGTCGGTCTTACGTCTGAGTGGCTTGGCAATTTCGCCCTGCCCTGTGGAGAGAATCAGGCAGAGGTCAGAGTTCCGGTGGCTGCTGGGAGAATTAGTGTGACTTCCCTGACCCCTCTTAGCACAGTCCCACTCTCCAGCCCACCAGCTCCCTCCCAAATCCTGGATCTAAGGCCAGCACCCTCCCAAGCTAGGCGCCTTGACTTGTCCCCCAGTAGGGGATTTGGGACCAGTCTTTTTTATTTTTATTTTTATTTTTTTACTTGCAGCATGTCCTAGGAGTGCCCAGGACCTGAGGACAGGTGCCCAGACCCACAGTCAGCCTGCCCCTAGTGTATGTGGCACTTAGGGAGAGGGAGAGAAGGGAGAGACCTCCGAGTCTCTCTCCTCCCCCCGTCCCTAAGACCGTACCTGGCAGGCCTGACACTGCAAGGGACAGACTAACAGCTATACTTCAAATACACTGAACATATAGACACACACCCGGGCACCTCCACGCATGTGCAGAAAGTGTATGCATAGTCACACCCAGATCAACACGGAAATACAGAACTACATGTAGCAGAACGCACACACTAAAACACACAAATGCATTCGTAAACGTGTGTCTGTGTATGCACAATCACACACACACCCTTGCCTCCCTAAGGGTGCACATGCTTGTTGCTATATATGTATATGTGTATTTTTTTTTATGTTTTTGCCATAGAGTGTGTGTGTTTGCCAGAGGAAGACAGAGAGACAATGAGAGGGAAAAGTGAGAAATCACCCCCTAGTGGGGGATGGACACACTGCTGTCCCTTCTCTTCCAGTCTCCTCCTGGAATTGTGGGCATGCACACACAAACACACTGACACACAGTGTGAATTTCAAGCCACTGGGTTCAGGATTCGAACTGCAGTCGGCTATGTGGGAGTCCAGTGACATAACCGTTATGTCACCAGCTGGCTTCAAGATGGGTGTGCTTGGGTACAGTGCCTGGACTATCAGATGTGCTCTGCAAAGGGCTGGCTCAGTGATCAGGAAGCTCTATGACCCACGATCAGAAAGCTAAGGTCCTGCTTGTGGGTATGTGGCTGCATCTTTTTTCTTTTTTTGAAAGTTTTTTGCTATAGGGCGCGTGTGCTCACCAGAAAGACAGAGAGAGATAGAGAGACAGAAAGCGAGAAATCACCCCCCAGGGGGGACGGCCACGCTGCAATCCCTTCTCCTCCATTCTCCTCTCAGGATCTTGGGCACACATGCACACACGCCCAGCGTGAGTTTAAGCCACTGGGTCCGGGACTTGAACAGTGGTTGACTACATGGGAGTCCAGTGACATAGCCATTACACTAACTGCTGGTCCCTCTCCTCTATTTCTCTTCTTGGGATTTTGGGCATGCACACACATGTGTCTGGCGTGTTTTCCAAGTCACCAGGGCTAGGACTTGAACCACACAGTTGGTCATATGAGATCTAGCTGCCTTAACCCACACCATTGACTGGATTTAGTTTTTTCATAATATGCATTTTCCACAAGATTTTGGAAGACCCCCTCATACACTTCGTGTTATGTGCCTGGGAAATCACCTCATTTCTGACATCTGGCTTTGTAGAGCTTGGTTAGAAAATCCACCTCCTACCCATGACCCTCTGTTGATCTTTCTGTCCATGCACACAGACAAACAAACACACACATGCTTAGACACCAGAGCTGGGGGCCTCAGTGACATGAGGCCCTCATTACCTTTTCTAATCCCTTGCCATGTTTTCTCAAGAGGGTGCCCTGCAGAAATAATTTCACAGGGTGATCAACCTGGCAAGCAGTGCAGGGTGGAAACCGGAGACGCTCATACATGTACTTGTTGCAGTAGGGAAACCTACAGTGTACTGGGGCACCTGGTAACTGGGCTGCATGGAGACAGTGTGTGTATGCCTTAATGACTAAATTTCAAAAGGTGTGAGAGTCCAAGAGACTGAAAAGAGAAAGAGACAGAGAGACAGAAATGCACAGCCAGAGAGAAAGTGAGAAGTCACTGCCAAAATATATTCCATTTACATTTAGTGTACAGATGAGGTTCTTGGTTCTTGGGTTAACAGAAGAGTAAATGGGTTCCATATTCAGACAAATGTAAATTTGAATCTTGACTCTAGCATATATTTACTCTATGGATTTGAACAAGTGACTCCTGTTCTCTGAATCTCACCTTCCCTCATCTACAAAATGGTAATAACATCGACCTCAATCAAAATATTGCCTTGAAGGTGAGCTAAAACAGTAGCTACAAAAAAGCCTGGCATATACAGTCACTAGTAATTGTAAATTATTTTTATCTCCCTGCCTACAAATGTTTTGCTGTGATTAGGTACACCGCCACCAGGTGGTTACAGTCAAAGACCCAGGCTGTAGCCACTGAGAAGTGAAATAGACACTTTTAAACTTTTTAAAAAAAGGCTTTTGACATTGGGCATGTGCACCCACTGGAGAGACAGACAGAGATAGAGAGAGAGAAAATGAGAAATCACACCCCAGGGGGTTGGGGGATGGCCACACCACAATCCCTTCTCCTCCATTCTTCTCTCAGGATTTTGGGCATGTATGTACACACACTTGGTGTGATTTTCAAGCTGCTGGGTCTGGCACTAGAACTATGGTCAGCCATGTGGAAGTCCAGTCCCTTAACCACTATGCCACCTGCTGGCTTCATACTTGTAACAGCCTCATCTTACCCAAAGAGGTGGATGGAGACCTGAAGTGGTTTGATGGACATGACTCTGACCTTACAACTGTCTGCAAACTGCCCTCCACCACCACCACCAGCTCTGATTTTGTGAGCCCTGCCTCTGGGCCCATCATTGAGACAAGCTTTAATGAATCATCCCATTTGATTCTAACAACAGCCCTTAAAGAGTTGTTGCAATCAATCCTTTTTTTTCTTTTTTTTTTTTTTAAGTGTAAGGAAAAGGTAGTTTATTAAGTAAGAGTAAAAGTACACTCCTGAGAGGTAGGAGTGGGCCTAAGCAAACAAAAGGTAGCTTAAAAGGCTCCCCACCCCACTCCCTTTTTTTTAAGAGATATTTTTGCTATAGGGTGTGTGTACTTGCCAGAGAGATAAAGAGAGACAGAAAGTGAGAAATCACCCCCCAGGGGGATGGCCACATCACAATCCCTTCTCCTCCATTCTCCTCTTGGGATCTTGGGCACACATGCACTCACACCCAGCATGAGTTTTAAGCTGCCAGGTTCGGGACTCGAACCACAGTTGACTACATGGGAGTCCAGAGATTACAATCATTACACCACGCAGGGCCCAATGTTTTGCATTTTCCAGACAAGGAAAAGGTGGGGAGGTAAAGTGACTTCTCAAGGTCACAGGGAGTGGCTGGACTAGGATTCCCCCCTTCCAGTCTGCCTGACCCTCAAACCCACCAAGTCAGCTCCCACCTGGGCTTCTGTGTGTCTGTGTGAACAGCAGGAGCTGGGTGGACAGGGTGGGTGAGGGCCAGAAAAAACAAATCAGGCTTCAGGACAGACAGAAGTGGGGCCTTGCTCTGGGGAGTGGAGTAGGGACCCACGTGATGAGAGTCTCCAAGGGGAGACCTGAGGGGTCTCCTTGACTTTGAACCTCGTTAGAGCTTGGGGAGAGACCCCCCCCAAGAGACAGGAGTGAAGGTAGATTCTAACCAAAGGGCAAGACAGATGCTAAGGGTCAACTCTGGACAAGGGCCCAGAAGAGTGGCCTTCTCGGTACTTAGAAACGCTGGGTAGGGAAGGGGTGCAGCCACAAGGTGGGCCGAGTCCAGACACAGAGCGGACGGACAGACAGACGGATAGACGGGCCTCTACTTACGATCATCTGTCAGCCATGATGGGGGCGGGGCATGGGGGAGGGGGGAATAAGGCACCATGAGTCTCCAGGGGTGGGAGAATGAGGCTAGGGAAGGGGGTGAAGACGGCACCGAGGGGAGGACCCCCCTGCCCCAGCTCAGCCCAGTGGAGCAGGAAGGCTGGGACCTTGGAGGCATCCCTACCATCCTCGTCTCTCTGAAGCCCACCCACTCTTCCCAAGCCTCCCTTGTCCACCCAGGAATGTCCTCCCACTCCTTGAGCACTGTGTCCTCAACCTCAAGTCATCACTGTCCTCAAGGGTTCCAATGCCTCCTGGAGGGACCCACACTCAGGGACCTACAGATGCCTGGGTTCCTGTCCCTGACTGGGTGGCTTGATCCCTAGAAATGAGGGTCTCTGGGCTATTCTCAGAAGGTTCTCAGCCTGCAGGGTGTTGGTATGGGGATGACCTCTGACCTCTGCTTGACCTCTCTGACTCTGGATCATCTTCATGACCTCTGACTGAACTGGGGGAGCCCTTTGCCTCTGGTCTCAATCTTTGAAGCCCATGGTGTCTCCCCTCTGTCTCTTGATTGATCTTCAAGGTCCTTGGATGACCCCACTGACCCCTATGACCTCCATGACTTGTGGATGGTCTTTCTTTATTTTCTCTCTTTTTAAGATTTTTGCCCTAGGGCACATACATTTGCTAGAGAGAGAGAGACAGTGAGAGGGAAAGTGAGAAATCACCTCCCAGGGGGGAAGACCACGCCACAATCCCTTCTCCTCTGTTCTCCTCCTGGGATCTTGGGCATGCACGCGCATGCGCCCGGTATGAGTTTTAAGCCACCGGGTCCAGGACTTGAACCATGGCCAGCCATGTGGGGAGTCCAATGACGTAACCTCTACACCATCTCTTGGCCCCTAGTGGATGGTCTTGTTCCCTAGGCAGATCTTTCTTTTCTCAGTGCTCTCTGACCTTTGAATGAATGATCCTTTGGCCCATGTGAGACTTGACTCTCTTTCGATATCAGAATAAGCCCAACTGATCACTGAATGACTTCTCTGACCCGTTGATGGTCCCTATCTGTGACCTCTCTGACATCTAACCTCTGGTGGCTTCTATGCCCAGTCAACCTCAATGGCTTTGACCCCCAGAGTGTAGGCACCAAGTTCTCAAGGCTCCCACCGGGGAGGTGACCCATGTCCCCGCTGGCTCCTTGCAGGCCTCACCGTCTGGTCCGTGAGGGGTGGTAGGACGATGGTCTTCTCCATGGTGTTCATGACCAGCTTCCACAACTCCTTCAGCACCCGCTTCAGCACTGTCTTCTCACAGATTTTGGCAAAGAGAGTCAGGCTGGGGACAAGGGGAAAGTCTGAGGGAGGGCCCAGCTGGCCTCAGCCCCCAGAACCCCCTGTTCTGAACACATGGTCACACAGGTGAGAAGGCATTTCGTGCATGTGAAGAGGACACATAGCCTTTACCGGGCCCCATGGGAGATCTGGTGAGGGTAAGATGTGTAGTCATGTGGAGAAGGATGACTTGTGGCTCCACAGTCCAGCAGGGACTGGACTGGAAGGGGCTTCAGTGACTAAGAGGCTTGGGCCTTGGCATGAGTATGTGGGGAGTGAGAAACCATGGAGTGTTCAGGAGAGAGACACAGCCAGACTTTCAAATATAGGGATGAACTGGAACAGGAATGCTGGAGAAGAGACTACAAAGGGATAGAGTTTTGTCCAGGAGACAAAGGAGGGAAAACAGCAAAGAATTCATGACTTGGATGTACAAGAGTTGAAGAAGAGTGGGCAGTCTACCATCATGCATCCACCAAACATCTTTCCTCCAAGTTTCTTTCATTTTCTCTTCATCTCTTTTTCCATCCATCCAACCATCCAACCAACCACCTGGTGTACTCAACAGAGAGTGGGAGGGACAGACACAGAGAGAGGGAGAGAAGAAAGAGCACTCCCCATAGGCCATAGTCATGCCACGATCCCCTTGCCTCCATTTTCCCTCATAATTATCCACCTACTCACAGACCCACCTAATTATCCACCCACTCAGTATTCATGTATCCACTCATACAGTCATCCAACCAACCATCCACCCACCAACCTATTTACTCGCCCACTCACTATCCATCTATCCAAACGTCCACCCATCACTTCTTTATCCACTATCCATCCATTCATCCCATCCATCCATCCATCTAACCAACCATCCATCCATCCACACAACCATTCAACCATCCATCCACTCACCTATTTATCTACCCACTCACTAGCCATTCACTCACTCAAACATTCATCCATGTACCCAACCATCCATCCATCCATCCTCCCATGCATGCAGGTAACCATCTAACCACCCACCTATCTACCCAACAATCCACTCATCCATCCATCCATCCATCCAACCATTCATTCATCAATCCATCCACCTCTTATTCTATGTATCCATCCCTCCAAACATTTGTTCATCATCCAAATATATACTCAATTGTCTATCCGGACATTCTTTGAAACATCTCTTGTCCATCTAACCTTCTAAGTATTTATCTTTTTTTTTTAACTTCTATAGGGTGCATGCACTCACCAGAGAGGGGAAGAGACAGGCACAGAGAGAGGAAGAGAAGAAAGCACCCCCATAGGGCATGGTCATGCCATAATCCCTTTGCCTCCATTTTCCCTCCTTTCAGGATTTTGAGTACTCATGCACATATGTCCAGTGTGTTTTTCAGGTCACTGGGTCCAGGACTCGCACCACTCAGTTAGCCATGTGGGACCCAGGTGCCTTAACCATCAGGCCAGGGGCTGGCCCCTAAACATTTATCTTTTAATCCACACATCCAGTCACCTACCATTCTCATGTCATCTATCCTTCCAGCATCATCTATTCATTTATCCAGATATTTACCCATCAGTTCTCCCAATTACCCATCCATCTTTCCATCTGTTCATGCCCTCCACCTATTCACTCATCCAACCAATACTCAGCAAACATGCCCTCAATGTCCTCTCCTAGTCCCTCCCTGGCCAGCCCAGTCCACCTGGCCCAGCTCACTTGCTGTCCAGCAGGTCCATGATGGGCTGAAGCACGTTGTCAGCATCCTGGGCCACACTGCTGCAGGCACTGGCTGGCACATTGCCTGTTCCCTTAACCTGGCTGAGGATGTCACCCATCTGTTTGACACACTCCTCGATGTGAGGCTGGAAGCTGGGTACATAGAAGGGAGGAGTTTAGACTCTCCTTGTCTCCTAAAGCAGGGGTTACCAATTCCATTCAAGTGCCCTACATTTGTTATGCATGTTATTTCTATTATCATTATACTGGAATACATAAAGAAATCATTATACAACACATCCTAATGCAGTATTGGCAGCCACTCCCCAGTGCTAGCGTCACTGCCTCCGCTCCACCTCAGATCATCAAGCATAGATTTTCATAGAGAGCACACAACCTAGATCCCTCACATGTGCAGTTCACAATAGAGTTTGTCCTCCTATGAGAATGTAATGCCACCACTGATCTGACAGGAGGCAGATTTTCAGTATTGGTCTGTGGCCTGTTCAGAATCAGGCCACACAGCAGATGATGAACAGCAGGCAAGCGAGTGAAGCTTCATCACTCAGTATTTACAGTCGCTCCCCATCACTGGTATCACGCCTGAGCTCTGCCTCCTATAAGACCAGTGGTTGTGTTAGATTCTCATAGGACCACGAGCTCTACTGTGAACTGTGCATGTGTGGGATCTGGGTTGTGGATTCTTTATGAAAATCTAATGCCTGATGATCTGAGGTGGAGCTGAGGCAGTGGTGCTAGCACTGGGGAACAGCAGCCAATACTGCATTATGGTGAGTTGTATAGTGATTTCCTTATGTATTACAATGTGATGACAATAGAAATAAAGTGTACAACAAGTGTAATGCATTTGAGTCATCCAGAAACCAACTGTGTGCTGCTACCCTTTCCCCTGTCCATGGAAGAATTGTCTTCCATGAAATGGTTTGGGGACCACTGCCCTAGAGGACCTTGAGCTTATATCATCAGCACCTGGGAGCCACAATACATAACTGAGCAAGAGTATGGAATAACAACAGCACTATGCTAAGATCTTTTCTTTTTCTTTTCTTTTTTTTTTTCCCCTCTAGGGCATGCACAATTGCTGCAAAGAAACAAAGGCAGAGAGAGAGGATAAGAAAGGAAACGCCCCACATGGAGAATGGCCACTTCACAATGCATTCTCTGCCATTCTCCTCAGAATTTTAGGCACACACGCACACATGCCCTGTGTGCTTTTCAAGCTGCTGGATCCAGCACTTGCATGCTCAGTTGACCATATGGGATCCAATGTCTTTTTTTTTTTTTTTTTAAGATAATTTATCGGGGCTGGCAGGTGACGTGGTGGTAAAAGGCACTGGGCTCTCACATGGATAACTGTGGTTTGAGTCCCAGACCTGGTGACTTGCATTCTCACTTTTTCTCTCTCTCTCTATTTTTTTCTCTCTCTTTCACCCTCTCTGGTTTAAATATAAATAAATACATAAATTAAATTAAACAAAATAATTCTTTAAAAAAGAGTAATTTATTTAATTAATTAATTTATTTATTTATTTGGAGAGTTTTTTGTTTGTTTGTTTTGCTATAGGGTGCGTGTGCTCACCAGACAGACAGAGAAAGAGAGACAGAAAGCAAGAAATCACTCCCCAGAGGGGATGGCCACACCAAAATCCCTTCTCCTCCATTCTCCTCTCACGATCTTGGGCACACATGCACACACAGCTGGCCTGAGTTTTCAGCCACCGGGTTCGGGACACAAACCACAGTCAACTACATGGGAGTCCAGCAACATAGCCATTATGCTAACTGCTGGTCCCTTTATTATTATTTTTTAAATTTGCTATAGGGTATGTGCACTCACCAGAGAGAGACAGAGGTTGAAGGTAGTGAGAAAACAAGCTGCCAGGTCTAGGACTCGAACCACAGTCGGCCATGTGAGAGTCCAGAGCCTTAACCACCACACCACCTGCTGTGCCCAGATCCAATGTCTTAACCTTCATGCCACCTGTTAACCTTGTGCTAAGACCTTTGCATGCATTATTCATTTCATTCTCACAGTCCCACCCAGGTACTATTATTCCTATCTCCACTGTACTGATAAATAAACTAAGGCTCAGAGAGGTCAAGTGGCTTGCTCAAGGCCACACAGTAAGCAGCAAAGCCAGGGTTCTTTGTTTTGTTTTGTTTTTGTTTTTATGGGGGAGAGGTTTTTGCTATAGAGTGCGTGCTCACCAGAAAGACATAGAGAGACAGACAGAAAGCGAGAAATCACCCCCCAGGGGGGATGGCCACGCCACAATCCCTTCTCCTCCATTCTCCTCTCGGGATCTTGGGCACGCACGCACACGCACCCGGGGTGAGTTTAAGCTGTCGGATCTGGGACTTGAACCATGATCGACGACATGGGAGTCCAGCGACATAGCCACGATGCTAACTGCTGGTCCCCAAAGCCAGGGTTTTTAACTCTGAGCCTGAAGTATTTGCCTCTGTATCAGTTGAATGTCCCAATACCCCAGGCTCAGAGGTCTAGGAATTGTTCCCTCCCACTGTCCCCATCCCTAGCGATGCCCCCACCTGGTAGCAAACACCCGGCTGAGCTCATCCAAGACATTGTTGAGTTTCACCTGAAGCTCCTTCAAGATGTCACTGGCCTCAGCATCCAACTAAGGAGGGAGAAGGGATGCCAGATCAGGTTAATTAATATA
>NW_006159676.1:2709281-2714244 GCF_000334495.1 Tupaia belangeri chinensis | reverse complement strand
TTTTTTTTTTGTGAGAGGTGTGTGCACTTTCCAGAGTTGGGCAGGAGAAGAAAAAGCACCCCTCCTCAATGAGGCATGATAACACTACAAACCTTTTTCCATTTTTCTTTCCCATCAGGATTTTGGGCATGCATGCACATGTGCCTGGTGTGTTCTTCAAGTCACCAGGGCTGGGACTAGAATGGTAGTCAGCCAGGTGGGATCTGGCTCCCAAAGCATAATGCTTAACCACTGCACTACAGGGCCAGGCCTATACTAGGCATTCTCTCATCTGACCCCGGGAAAAGCATTCCAAGGAGCTGAAGAGAGGAAACTGAAGCACTGATAGTTAAGCACGAGCTTGGGTTTGAAGGAGGGACTGATGTGAAATGCATCTTTCAGCTTTTTGATGTAGGAATTCTAGGTCTACAGGGATGCAGAGATGCAGGCGTCCCTGTCCCATCACTAGCCCCACCCCTGCCTCACCTCCTTCCCTCCCATGGCTTCGAACATCTTCTCCAGCTGGACTCGAAGTTGCTGTGTGTTGTTCATGAGGATGCAGGGCTGAGGGTGAGAAGGAACAGAGATGGAGTTAGGCCTCAGCACCCCTCCCCAGGGCCTCCCCCACCCACTGCCAGGGACCTTGGGAGGTTTCAGGGTCTGGGTCTAGAGGTAGCTAGGGTCCTAAAGGGTAATCTGAGGATGGAAGGCAGTATTGGGGCTCAGGTTCCTGGGAGTAATGAGAAGGAGGGGTCTCTGGGGAGCAGTGGGAAAAAGTAGGACTACTAATCCCCCCAGACCTGGACTGGGTCTAGGAGTGTCTAGGAGAAGGGGTTGGGAATTCTGGGAGCACCAGACGGAGGTCCTTGTCAGACATACCCATGTAATCTAATCCTACGGGGCTCAAAGCTTTGCACTTACACACACCCTAAGGCTATACTAACAATGACCAGACTGTGACACGCTGCAGGTTTGTACCCTCAGACACACACACACGCTCACACTATGTCCATTCAATACAGCAAAAGCATGGTGAGACAGAAATACTAACATGCATAGTTGGACTCACATACACAGACTCACACCATACCCAATAAAACACAGAGACAGGGAACCACACACACACACATGCACTTCCACTATATCCATTCGACACAGCCTGATAAAACACAGCGAGATGCACATACACACTCTGATATGTAGTCACACACACACATGCATTCACATTACCCCTAATCAGACACACATAGATAGATAGACACATACATTATATCCATTCAACACAGCCAGACAAGATACCGTGAGATATACATGCCCAAATGTGCAGTTACAAGGACAGACAGATACACATTTTTACACTCGACACACAGTAAGACACACACACCTAACATGCACACACATATACACACTCACAGTAAACACAGTTAGATAATACACAACCAGACACACACACTCAGACCCCATACACCCAAACACAGTTAGACACATGCACACTGAGCATATATTGGGTCATCAGAAAAGTCATGATGCCAGGGCCGACAGGTGGCATGGTGGTTAAGGGCGCTGGACTTTTACATGGCTGATCATGGTTTGAGTTCCAAACCCAGTGGTGTGCTTTCTCACTCTCCCAGCCCTCTCTCTCACTCTGTCCCTCTCAGGTCAAATTAAAATACATAAATAAATAAAGTTAAACAAACTAATTTAAAAAGTCATGGTGCATTTTTGCATAGAAAAACATAGAGGGGCCAGCAGTTAGCATAATGGCTATGTCGCTGGACTCCCACGTAGTCGACCGCGGTTCGCGTCCCAGACCCGGTGGCTTAAACTCATGCCGGGCGCGTGTGTGTGCGTGACCAAGATCCCGAGAGGAGCATGGAGGAGAAGGGATTGCAGCATGGCCATCGCCCCCCGGGGGTGATTTCTCACTTTCTGTCTCTCTGTCTCTCTCTGTCTGTCTGGCGAGCGCACGCGCCCTATAGCAAAAACCTCTCAAAAAAAAAAAAAGAAAAAAGAAAAAGAAAAAAGAAAAACATAGAAACCTATGTCATGATTTTTCTCATGACCCAGAACATTCCAACATGCAATCTAGTCAGCCTACGCACAGCTGGACACACACACAGGCCCACTTGTCAGAGCCCTGGGAAGGACGGAGCCCTGGAGATGCTGAATAGGGGTGGGGGTAGGAAAGGAGCCCCCCCAGGTCACCACTTTCTCCTTCTCCTTGGAGCAGTAGGAGGCGAAGTCCTTGGAGATGATGTCCGCATACTGGAGGAGCACATTACTGATGGTCTGAGGAAGACACCAAGGGAGGATAAGAAGAACAGCTCGGATCAGGGCTGGTCCTGGTCACCACATCCCATCAAAAGCCACTACTGTGGGGCCAGCATATGGACTCCCACATGCCCAACTGCGGTTCGAGTCCTGGACCTGGTAGCTTGCTTTCTCAGTTTCCCTCTCCCCACCTCGTGTCTCTCTCTCTCTCTCTGGTGAGTGCACGGACCCTATAGCAAAGTTAAAAGATAATATCAATAAGCTAAAATTTTTTTGCTATGTAAAGGCTTGTGGAAAAATGTAAAAATAAATAAATGAAAGAGAAAAAAAAAGAAAAAGAAAAAAATAATAATATCAATAGGGGCCAGGAGGTGGCATGGTGGTTAAGGGCACTGGACTTCCACATGGCTGACTGTGGTTTGAGTCCCAGACCTGGCAGTTTGCTTTCTTAGTTTCACTCTCTCTCTTTCTCACTCTGTCCTTCTCTGGTCAAATTTAAATAAATAAATAAATACATTAAAAAAACAATTATTTAAAAATATTAATACCAATAATAAATCAAACTAAATAAATAATTCTCTTTTTAAGAATTATTTTATTTAACTTTATTTATTTTAATTTGACCAAGGAGGGACAGAGTGAGAGAGAGAGAGAGAGAAAGCAAGCCTCCAGGCCCAGTACTCGAACCACAGTTGACCATGTGGGAGTCCAGCGCCCTCAACCACCTTGTAGGCCCCAATAAATAATTCTTTAAAAAAAAAAAAAAAGAGCCACTATTGTGATTAGAGATGAACCTCAACCTTCGTAGCACCTAAGATGGACCATTGGGCTGGGTATAAATTATTCTCCACCCAGGCTGACCATCGAGACCCAGGGGAGACATAACCAGATGGAAATGGTCCTTTTATGCAGACTCAGCTCTTTTTCAGAGCAACCAAAAATTGTATATTTTTAGAGGTTTTTGCTTTGCAGAGCATATACTCATCAGAGAGAGAGAAAGAGACAGTGAGAAGGAAAGTGAGAAATCACCCCAACCCAGGGGGGATAGTCACGCAGCAATACCTTCTCCTCCATTCTTCTCCTGGGATCTTGTGCATGCACGCACATGTACTTAGTGTGATTTTTCAAGCCACTGAGTATGGGACTCGAACCATGGTCAACCATATGGGAATCCAGCAATGTAACCATTATGCAACCTGCTGGCCCCACAACCAAGAACCATATTAACCCAAACCGACCACAAGCATGACCAATTCCTACCTTCAATCCCTCAGATCAATCCAACCTAACACCAATCCAATCCACCTCAACGCCAATCCAATGATCCCAACCCACAAACTCACCCCAAGATCTACTCAAATTCTACATAAATCCCACCATTCATTCCATCACCAATGCCAAATCAACATAACAGCTGGAACAGCTGGATCTGAGTCACACAACAGTGACCTTTAAACACAAGCAGTGATACGGTCCTTGTACTGATGCTGCAGGGCCAGCAAAAGTTTTAACAAGGAAATTTACGGACCTGTATTTCTTGTGTCAACACTGCAGGGCAGTGTTGGTTAAAGAAAACTCTGTGTTAGCCAGAGAAGGCCTGAGAAGATAAAGAAAGTTCATATAGGACCACATGACACCAGAGGGTCCACATCTTCAGTTAATAACATCAGAAAACAATTGGCTTTGTATTCTGCTTCTCCCTCCATCTTGGCCTCATTCCCAATGCTGACCCTCTCTTCCACACTTTCGCACCTTGGCAAAGCGCCTCATGTAATGCCCCACGATCTGAGGGTCAGGGCACTCAAGCTTCTTGATGATCTCGAAGCTCTGGTTGAGCTGAGAGAAGACGTCCACCACAGAGCAGGAAAACAGGGCATGCTCTGAGGTTTGCTGGAACTGCAGCAGGAAGAAAGCCAAGAAGGAGAAAGGGTTAGAACTGATGGCTCCTTGGGCTGAGATGGACAGAGCATGGGGTTGACTTGAGAGGCCATGGGGTGGGGTGGAGGGGTTGAGCTTGATAAGCTCACATTCCATTGTGGTAGAATGAACAAAAGACTTCCAATACCATGGTCAAGACAAAGATGGCGGATACAGATCACCTATGAGGTTGGCCTTCTTCCAAAGGCAACAGGCAGTGAGGTCATGAAGGGGAGACTGAGAGCTTGGTTATGGGGAAGGATTCTCACCCCATCCTTCTTGTCTCGCTCAAGGGCACCATGTAAGAAATCCCGGGACACCTCCTCGTTCTCATCCAGCCACTGTATGACGAAAGGCTCGAACCATCTAGAAAGAAGAGTCAGGGTGAGACCCTGTATCAATTAGCCCTTTATCCTCTAATGGTTATTGCTATTTTCTTTCTCTCTTTCTTTCTCTCTTTCCTTCTTTCTTTCTCTCTCTCTCTTTCTTTCTTTCCTTTCTTCCTTCCTTCTTTCCTTCCTTCCTTCCTTCCTTCCTTCCTCCCTCCTTCCTTCCTTCTTCTCTCTCTTTCTTTTTCTTTCTTTCTTTCTTTCTTTCTTTCTTTCTTTCTTTCTTTCTTTCTTTCTTTCTTTCTTTCTTTCTTTTTCTTTCTTTCTTTCTTTTTCTTTCTCTCTCTCTCTTTCCTTCCTTCCTTCCTTCCTTCCTTCCTTCCTTCCTTCCTTCCTTTCTTCCTTTCTTCCTTCCTTCCTTCCTTCCTTCCTTCCTTCCTTCCTTCCTTCCTTCCTTCCTTCCTTCC
>NW_006159676.1:2701912-2709062 GCF_000334495.1 Tupaia belangeri chinensis | reverse complement strand
TGGTCACGTCGCAATCCCTTCTCCTCCATTCTCCTCTCGGGATCTTGGGCATGCATGCACACGCGCCCGGCGTGAGTTTTAAGCCACTGGGTCCAGGACGTGAACCGCGGTCGACTACATGGGAGTCCAGCGACATAGCCATTACGCTAACTGCTGGTTCCCTCTTTTTTAAAAGAATTATTTCATTTAACTTTATTTATTTATTTAAATCTTGACCAGAGAGGGACAGAACAAGAGAGAGACGGAAAGTGAGAAAGCAAGCCGCCAGGTACAGGACTCAAACCACAGTCTAGCACCCTTAACAACCATGCCACCTATCAACCTCATCTTTTTTTTTTTTAAGAGAGATTTTTGCTATAGGGTGTGTGAGTTTATCAGAGAGACAGAGAGAGAAAGTGAGAAATAATTCCCCAGGGGGGATGGCCACACCACAATTGCTTCTCCACTCTCCTCTCAGGATCTTGGGCATGCACACACACAGTGAGTCTCCTTCTATAGCTGTCACTGCTACAGTTCTGGCTTGGCTGACTCGGGCAGGGGACTTACGCGGGGTACTCAGGCACGCGGTCCTTGAAGGCAGGAAGCTCAGCCACATACTCATTGTACAACCACTTGACCTTGAAGTGGAGGTTCATGTAGTCCGCGCTCTTGCAGAGGCGATGTTTGTCATGCTCTGTTGGAGGCCGGGAAGGAAGGGAGAGGCTCAGCTGGGAGGATCTGCCACTCCGTGTCTCAGCAGAGAGGCTGCACGCTTTGGCCATCACTGGATCCAGGACTCTTGCATCCCAAAGGGGACACTGAGGCACCATGACATATTGAAATGAGGCTGGGGGACATGGGGTTGGGGGA
The DNA here is from genome assembly GCF_000334495.1 of Tupaia belangeri chinensis. Classification (NCBI taxonomy): domain Eukaryota; kingdom Metazoa; phylum Chordata; class Mammalia; order Scandentia; family Tupaiidae; genus Tupaia; species Tupaia belangeri. The sequence goes on along the minus strand of NW_006159676.1, from coordinate 2,708,213 downwards.
CTCACCCTCCATGGCATACTTCATGTCTTGGGCAAAGAGATTCCACATCACTTCCGCGCTGATTTTGCCCACATTCAGCTCTTGGGGAAACCTGGCAAAAGTCAGGGAAGAATGAAAGCGTGGCAGGCAGTGACCATGTGGCCTGGGCTGCTTTGTGCTTCCTGTCCCAGTGCACGTAGGACAGAGGTGTCTGCATTCAGTTTTCTTCCTCACCGCTGACTTGCTGGATGATTCTGGTTCTCCCTCAGTAACTATCTATCCACCCAGTCAGCCCTCCCTCCATCCACTCATTCATCAACTTGTCTGCCTAGCCTCCCATCCATCCACCCATTCTTCTATCTCTGCATTTATCCATCCATCTTTCCACCCATTCGCCCACTCATCTGCACATCTCTTCATCCATTCACTTACCTACCACTCATTCGCCTATCTGCCCATTCACTTAAGCACCTACCCATCCATCCATCGAGCCAGCTATTCATTTGTCTATCCATTTGCCTATCCATCCGTCCCTTTGTTCATGCATCCATTCATCCAAGCATCCATCCATCCATTTGTCCACCCACCCATCCATCCATCCACCCTTCCATCCATCCATCCACTTGTCCATCTATCCATTCATCAAGGCATCCATTCATCCATCCATCCACTTGTCCATCCATTCATCTTTCCACCCATCCAACCGTTTGTCTATCCATCCGTCCATCCACCCATCCATCCATTTGTTCATCCATCCACACATCTACCCACCCATCCATCCATTTGTTCATGTATCCATTCATCCAGGCATCCATCCATCCATTTGTCCATCTATCCATTTTTCCACCCATCCATCCATTAGGTCATCCATCCACCCTTCCATCCATCCATCCACCCACTTGTCTATCCATCCAGTCATCCAGGCATCCACTCATCCATCCACTTGTCATCCATTCATCTTTCCATCCATCCATCCATCCATCCATCCATCCATCCATCCTTCCATCCATCCACCCTTCCATCCATCCATCCATCCACTCACTCGTCCATCCATCCAGTCATCCAGGCATCCACTCATCCATCCACTTGTCATCCATTCATCTTTATACCCATCCATTCATTTGTTCATCCATCCACTCATCCATCCATCTGTCCACCCATCCATCCATTTGTCCATCCATCCATCCATCCATCCATCCATCCATCCATCCACCCTTCCATCCATCCATCCACTTGTCCATCCATTCATCTTTCCACCCATCCAACCATTTGTCTATCCATCCGTCCATCCATCCATCCATTTGTCCATCTATCCATTTTTCCACCCATCCATCCATTAAGTCATCCATCCACCCTTCCATCCATCCATCCACCTATCCACCCACCCATCCAGTCATCCAGGCATCCACTCATCCATCCACTTGTCATCCATTCATCTTTCCATCCATCCATCCATCCATCCACTTGTCCATCCATTCATCTTTCCACCCCTCCATTCATTTGTTCATCCATCCACTCATTCATCCATCTGTCCATCCATCCATCCATTTGTCCATCATCCATCCACCCACCACTCTTAGATGCATATCCCCAATCTTAACTCCATAACTAAGTAACCAGAAAATGTTAGCACCCCCAAGTTAGGAGACCCTCTAGCACTTACCTTGGGAAGAAATAAAACATAATAATTCTTTCAACTAACTCAGATTAAAATGACACTGACACATAAATCCCCACATTCGCACGTAATTATACCATACACAATATTATAGATTGACTTCTATTTCACAGTCAAACACATACACACAACCAAATTCACAGACTAGAACAATACATCCATATAGCTAAGACATAATGTGATTTTTTTTTTCTTTTAGGTTTTTGCCATAGGGTGTGTGTGTGCTCACTGGAGAGACAGAAAGGGACAAAAATGGAGGAGAAGGGACATAATCCCTTCTCCTCCATTCCCCTCCTAGACTTTTGGGCATGCATGCACACATGCCCGGCATGATTTTCAAGCCACCGTGTCCAGGACTTGAACCTCAGTTGGTTATGTGGGAGTTCAGCACCTTAACCACCATGCTACCTGCTGGCGCCTAGACACAATCATCTTTACACACAAAGTTGTGTACACAAAACATGGGAAGACCCCAAATGACACAGACACACACTCACTGGTTGAGGCAGGGAGTGTAGGAGTTCTTGTCTTCCTCAATGATAGACACTATAAGAGTGATCAACTTGGACCAGAAGTCGAGGTTCTTGATGCTGGGTCCCTGCTCTTCTGGGGGAACTTCCCCCTTCTTGGCCTGAAAGGGACAGTACAGATATTGGTTATGTGGGATCCAGGGGTTGGTCTTACTCTTTTTTTAAATTTTTTTTTGGAGAGGTTTTAGCTATAGGGTGCATGAGCTCGCCAATAAGACAGAGAGAGACAGAGAGACAGAAAGTGAGACATCATCCACCAGGGGGGATGGCCACACCACAATCCCTTCTCTTCCATTCTCCTCTCGGGATCTTGGGCACGCACGCACACGCGCCCGGCATGAGTTTAAGCCACCGGGTCCGAGACTTGAACCGCAGTCGGCTACATGGGCGTCCAGCGACATAGCTATTACACTAACTGCTAGTCCCAAGGATTGGGCTTACTTCTGAGAGGTAGGAAATGACTGAGGAACAAGCCCATTAACATGTATGTCCAGTGACGTAACCATTACGCCATCTGCTGGTCGCCTTCACTATGTTTTATTTAAAGCTTAGATCCCATTAAATCATCTTCCCATCCTGAGATGTGAGTTTATGACCCCATTTTACAGAAGGAGGTACTGAGGCTCAGAACAGCAAAATCCCTTGGGAAGGGCTAGAGCTAGGGACTTGAGCCGATGTCGGGCTGGTGTTCCCATTCCTTCTGGCCCATCTGGGGTCCTCACCGGGTCCGTCTGATACTCCCGGCTGTAGAGTTCATGACAGTTGTTGAAGATGTACTCGTATGTTGAGTTGAGGCAGGCTTTCACACAATCCTTCACCACCTGGCTGGCTCGGGGCGGACTCTGGAGTTCTTGTACCTGAAGGGAAGGAGACAGACATGAGTGGACACAGCTGGGATGGGATACCCAAGAAATGCCGGGATCCAGCAGTTGGCGTAATGGCTATGTCGCTGGACTCCCACGTAGTCGACCACGGTTCACGTCCTGGACCCGGTGGCTTAAACTCATGCTGGACGCCTGTGCGTGCGTGCCCAAGATCCCGAGAGGAGAATGGAAAAGAAGGGATTGTGGCGTGGCCATCCCCCCTGGGGGGTAATTTCTCACTTTCTATCTCTCTGTCTCTCTCTGTCTTTCTGGCCAGGTCATGCGCCCTATAGCAAAAAAAAAAAAAAAAAAAAAAAGGAATTCTACAAGAGACTGTTGTAGTACTGTCTGGGTTGACTCTGTAGCCCACTGGTTAAGAGAGCTAGATCTTGGGACCAGCAGATGGTGTAATGGTTCCACCGCTGGACTCCCATGAAGTTAACCATGATTCAAGTCCCAGACCCGGCGGCTTAAACTCATGCCAGGCGCATGTGTGTGCGTGCCCAAGATCCCAAGAGGAGAATGGAGGAGCAGGGACTGAGGCATGGCCAACTCTCCGGAGGGTGTTTTCTTTCTTTCTTTATTTTTTTAATTATTTTTTAATTTGACCAGACAGAGAAAAAAAGTAAGAAAGCAAGCCATCAGGTCTGGGACTTGAATCGCAGTCAGCCATGTGGGAGTCCAGCCCCTTTAACCACCACGCCACCTGCCAGCCCCTGCAGAGGGTGCTTTCTCATTTTCCCTCTTTTTTTCTTTCTGTCTCTCGGGTGAGTGCATGCACTCTATAGCAACAACAACAACAAAACCACCAGGAAATAAAGATACATTGTTTGGGGAGCAGCAGACAATGTGGTGATTAAGGTGTTGGACTCCCACATGGGTGACTGCAGTTCAAGTCCTGGACCTGGGAGCTTGCTTTCTCTCTCTCTCTTTGTCTCTAATAAACACACATACCCTATAACAATCTTTTAAATAATAAATAAAATTAAATAACTCTTAAAAAAAAAAAAAAGATCTATTGTGGTCACAGTGTGAAGGCAGAAAGTCACCAAGAAAAAACCACTCCTGGGACCAGCAGTTTGCGTAATGGCTATGTCACTGGACTCCCATGTAGGCAACCGCGGTTCGAGTCCCAGACCTGGTGGCTTAAACTCATGCCGGGCGCGTGTGCGTGTGTGCCCAAGATCCTGAGAGGAGAATGGAGGAGAAGGGATTGCGGCGTGACCATCCCCCCTGGAGGGTGATTTCTCGCTTTCTGTCTCTCTGTCTCTCTCTCTTTTTCTGGCAAGCTCACGTGCCCTATAGCAAGACCCTCTAAAACAAAACAAAACAAACAAACAAACAAAAAACTCTCTAGGAGGAGGGTCCTCGTCCTGAAAGCTGAGTGTCCTGCAGAATCCTTCTCCTCGGAGAGCTGATAGGACTGGTCCCCCTTTTCCTACCTTCATCCGAAAAAACGTGATGCTGGTGAGCAGGTCCACAGTAGATTTGAGGTCTTGAAGTCGCTCGGGGCTGCTGGCTGGGAAGTTATTCTGTTGGAAGTGAGGAGAGAGATGGGGTTAGGGAAGAAGCGCTGGGGGAAGAAAGGAGACAGCGTTTTGGGGGGAAGGAAGAGCCCCCACGTTTCAGGAGGTAAGTGGGAGGGGGCTGCTGAGAACACCTCGGAGCATCTGAGGGTCTGCTTGTATGTGCCAAGCATTGGGGAGTAGGTATGGCCCGTACACGTGCATACGTGTCCAGAGCAAAGAGCATCTTCCACGCTTTAAGATGGGTTTTTTCATGCACATGCCTGCTGGAAGCTGTCCCCTCTGGACACACGCATGTGCGAGGGGGTACACAGATCCTCATGCATGCACGTCTCACCCGGTACATGGAGAGGTCTATCCGCAGGGAGTTATGGAGCTGGTCCAGGAGTTTGACAAAGCGCTCTTTCTGGGGAGGCAGGACTTGGTGGTTAAGGAAAGCAGCCCATGGGGGCCATCGCGTGGCCGGGCGCTTTCCCGTACATTAAGGAGGACCCCATCCATCATCGAACTGAAGCCCCATCACATCCATCTCAAGGCCAGCGAGTGGCATAGCAGTGACGTGGTTAGACTCACATGGGAAAGACCCTGGGTTCACGTCCCGAGACCTCCCAGGAGCACACCAAGCACACACATGCCTGCCTATAATCTGGGCTAGCTGAGACCTGGGGTGGATGACGGCGTGTAGACCCTGTTGGGGTGTTTGTCTTTCTTTCTCTTTCTTTCTTACACAGAAGTAAATTAAATGAGGGGCCGGCAGGTGGCGTGGTGATTAAGGGCACTGGACTCCCACATGACTGACTGTGGTTCAAGTCCCAGACCTGGCAGCGTGCTTTCTAATTTCTCTCTCTCTCTTACTCTGTCTCTCTCTGGTCAAATTGAAAAATAATGATAATAAAGATGGGGCCGGCAGGTGGTGTGGTGATTAAGGGCGCTGGACTCCTACATGGCTGACCACGGTTCAAGTCCTGGACCTGGCAGCGTGCTTTCTAATTTCTCTCTCTCTCTTACTCTGTCTCTCTCTGGTCGAGTTAAAACAAATAAACAAATAATTTTTAAATAATTATTTATTTGACTTTATTTATTCATTTGTTCGTTTTAATTTAACCAGAGAGAAAGAGTAAGAGATAGAAAGTGAGAAAGCAAGCCACCAGGTCCAGGACTTGAACCATGGTCCGCCATGTGGGAATGTCCAGCGCCTTAACCACCACGCCACCTGCTCATCCCCCAGCAAATAAATTGCTTTAAAAAGTTAAATAAAATAAATTTTAAAAAAAGAAAACTAATGACAATAAATAAATAAATAAACATTGCTTATATAATGTTAAAGAAAGAAAAAATTACATGAAATAAAAATAAACAAACAAGAGACCAGCAGTTGGCGTAATGGCTATGTCACTGGATTCCCATGTAGTCGACCGCGGTTCGTGTCCCGGACCCGGTGGCTTAAAACTCACACCGGGCGCGTGTGCGTGCATGCCCAAGATCCCGAGAGGAGAATGGAGGAGAAGGGATTATGGCATAGCCATCCCCCCAGGGGGTGAGTTCTCGCTTTCTGTCTCTCTGTCTCTCTCTCTGTTTTTCTGGCAAGCACATGCGTGCCCCATAGCAAAAACCTCTCCAAAATAAATAAATAATAAACAAAAAGGTGTCAGGGGAACCAGCAGGTGGCGTAATGGCTATGTCGGTGGGACTATGTAGACGAGACCACAGTTCACATCACAGACC
>NW_006159676.1:2700990-2701865 GCF_000334495.1 Tupaia belangeri chinensis | reverse complement strand
AGAAGGGATTGCGGCGTGACCATCCCCCCTGGGGGGTGATTTCTCGCTTTCTGTCTCTATGTCTCTCTCTGTCTGTCTGGCGAGCACATGCACCCTATAGCAAAAAAAGAAAAAAAAAATACCTCTCAAAAAAAAAAAAAAGTTGTCAGCAGGTGACATGGTGGTTAAGAAGTTGGACTCCCATAGGATCAACTATGGCTAGAGTCCTGGACCCAACGGCTTGAAAATCATGCTGGGTGCACGTGTGTACATGCCCCAAATCCCAGGAACAGAACGGATGGGAAGGGTTTGCGGCATGGCCATTCCCTCTGAGTGGGGCCGAGGGGTGATTTCTCACTTTCCCTCTCTCTGTCTCTCTCCAGTAAGCGCATACGCCCTATAGCAAAACCCTAATAAAGAAACAAACAAAAATGAAGCCCTAAAAACCTATCTAGGAGCTGGTAGGTGGCATGGTGGTTAAGGCACTGGACTCCCACATGGCTGGCTGCAGTTCGTGTCCGGGTGGCGTGCTTTCTCATGTTCCCCCTCTCTCCGGTCAAATTAAAAAAATAATGATGATGGTGAAGGAAATGAAATAAAGTAATTCTGTTTTTAAAAAAATTTATTAAATTTTATTGTTATTACATTTTAATTTGACTGTATATATATATTTATGTGTGTGTATGTGGAGAGAGAGAGAGAGAGAGAGAGAGAGAGAAAGTGAGAAAGCAAGACACCAGGTCTGGGATTCAAACCATGGTTGGCCATGTGTGAGGCCAACACTTCAACCACCATAGCGCCATGCCACTGGCTGGCCCCAATAAAGTAATTCTTTAAAAAAATAAAAGTGCTGGGGTTTGGGTTAGGGTTTGAGTTTAGGGATAGTGTTGAGGTTA
>NW_006159676.1:2681265-2683750 GCF_000334495.1 Tupaia belangeri chinensis | reverse complement strand
TATATATATATATATATATCCATTTCCATTCTATAGCATTATTTAAACATTTTTTTCATTTAACTTTATTCACTTATGTATTTATTTGTTTTTTCAGTTTGACCAGAGAGGGACAGAGAGAGAGAGAGAGAAAGTGAGAAAGCAAGCTGCCAGGTCCGGGACTCGAACCGCAGTTGGCCATGTGGGAATCCAACGCCTTTAACCACCACGCCACCTGCCGGCCCTCCATCCTATAGCATTCTATAGAGGGGTAAACTGTGGCTCAGAGAGGAAACATGACCAAGACAAAGTGACACAGGAATGCAAGTCCACATGAGGAACCCAGAAATCACACATGGTGGGACCCTCTTCTCCCCCAACCTCCAGCCCTGGTCCCTGGGACTGACCCCAAAGTTGGAGGCGGCAAAGCGGTCGGAGGCAGACACGTTGGTGGACGCAGTGGTGTGCGCGTAGTAGGCGTTGATGTTGGCGAGCAGGGTGCTCATGACAGCGGGCACCCCAGGGCACATGTACTTGGACGAGAGGCAGGCAAAGTGGCTGGCGAGAGGGAATGGGAGGCACTGGGTCTGGGGTCCAGCCACCACCCCAGAACACTTCCATGACAACATCCCTAAGTGGCTCCCCTTCCCCCCAACCCCAACGACCTCCTGCCCGATTCTGTTCCCTCGGTTTCTCTGCATCTCCTCTCTGTCCCTCCCTTTCTCTCCGTCTGAGTTGCCCTATCTCTGTGTCTCACTCCACTCATTGAGAATGGCACCCTAGGGACCAGCAGGTGGCGTAATGGTTATGTCACTGGACTCCCACACAGTCGACTGCAGTGTGAGTCCCAGACCTGGTGGGTTGAAGATCACGCCAGGCGCGTGTGCATGCATGCCCAAGATCCCGAGAGGAGAATGGAGGAGAAGGGATTGCGGCATGGCCATCCCCCCTGGGGGGTGACCTCTTGCTTTCTGTCTCTCTGGCGAGTGCATGCTCCCTATAACAAAAATCTCTCTCTAAATAAAAGAATGGCACACGGGCTATCAGGTAGCATGGAGGTTGAGGCACTGAACCCCACATGGCTGACTCCACAGTTCGAGTCCCAGACCTGAAGGCTTGAAACTCACACCGAGCACGTGTACATACATGCCCTAATTCCAGAGAGAATGGAGGAGAAAGGATTGTGGCATGGCCATCTGCCCTGGGGAAGGGGGGTGATTTGTCACCGTCACTTTCTCTCTCTCTCTGTCTCTCCTGAGGAGAATGGAGGAGAAGAGATTGAGGCGTGGCCATCGCCCCTGGGGGGTGATTTCTCGCTTTCTGTCTCTCTGTCTCTTTCTCTCTGGCTGGCGAGCGCACGCGCCCTATAGCAAAAACCTTTCCAAAAAAAGAAAAGCAAAACAAACAAAAGAACAGCAGCTAGTCATCTCCAAGGTAATTACATCATTCCACCACACCCACCTTTCTCTGGCTTCTCTTCCTAGGAAGCCCTCCTGCCCCAGATCTGCCAACGCCCCTCAGTGACCACCCACCTCCTGTTCTCTGCACCTCACCCTCACGTCCACCCCCGTCTACTGTCTCACGTCATGGCTTGGTAGATGGACTCGACGCCGTAGCGCATGGCGAACTCATCCACAATCTCCTGAGCCGTCTCATCGTAGTACACCTTCCAGGCATCGTCGCCCTTGGCATCCGGGATCTTCACAACCCCGTTGTTCTGCACGTCTGTCACGAAGTGGAACAGGTTCTGCCACCACAGGGAAGAAGGTGTCGTCATGGGGCGAGCGAGGGGGCAAGGTAGAGGGAATGGCATGGAGGACGATGTAAGAGGCCCCTGAGAGTGTGAATAGTGTGGCTGGTAAGAGGCAGGGGAGCAGTCAGGAGTGGAGAGTGGCGATGGTATGGGAGGTCCCAGTGAGCTTGGAAGGCCAGGCTGAGCAGTGTCTCACCTCGTGCAGACAGGTGTACTGGACATGGTAGGGGGCCACTTTCTCCTCGCCTTTAATCTCTACACTGATGTGTAGCCGGATGGCACCCGACACAGCAGATTTGTCAGTTCGCTTGTCTACAGGGAAGAAAGGGTTAATAGCATCAGACCTTCTACTATCAGCCTGGACTATTTTAATCTATGCATGTCTCTGAAGTCCTTCCAGACTCTCTTCAGATTGCCTGATGGGAGGATGGGTGAGGGAATAAATGGTCTCTTCAGATTTTCTGATGGGTGTTGCATGGATAGATGGATGGATGGATGGATGGATGGATGGATGGATGGATGGATGGATGGATGGATGGATGGATGGATGGATGGATGGATGGAAGAGTGGATAAATGCTCTCTCTTCAGATTGCCTGATGGGTGATGGGTGGATGGATGGATGGATAAATGGTTTCTCTTCAGGTTGCCTGATGAGTGCTGGCTAGATGGATGGATAGATGCATGCATGCATGTGTACATGCATGGATGAGTGGGTAAATGGTCTCTCTTCAGATGACCTGATGGGTGATGG
>NW_006159676.1:2665273-2681222 GCF_000334495.1 Tupaia belangeri chinensis | reverse complement strand
GAGAGGCAGGCAAAGTGGCGGGCGAGAGGGAATGGGAGGCACTGGGTCTGGGGTCCAGCCACCACCCCAGAACACTTCCATGACAACATCCCTAAGTGGCTCCCCTTCCCCCCAACCCCAACGACCTCCTGCCCGATTCTGTTCCCTCGGTTTCTCTGCATCTCCTCTCTGTCCCTCCCTTTCTCTCCGTCTGAGTTGCCCTATCTCTGTGTCTCACTCCACTCATTGAGAATGGCACCCTAGGGACCAGCAGGTGGCGTAATGGTTATGTCACTGGACTCCCACACAGTCGACTGCAGTGTGAGTCCCAGACCTGGTGGGTTGAAGATCACGCCAGGCGCGTGTGCATGCATGCCCAAGATCCCGAGAGGAGAATGGAGGAGAAGGGATTGCGGCATGGCCATCCCCCCTGGGGGGTGACCTCTTGCTTTCTGTCTCTCTGGCGAGTGCATGCTCCCTATAACAAAAATCTCTCTCTAAATAAAAGAATGGCACACGGGCTATCAGGTAGCATGGAGGTTGAGGCACTGAACCCCACATGGCTGACTCCACAGTTCGAGTCCCAGACCTGAAGGCTTGAAACTCACACCGAGCACGTGTACATACATGCCCTAATTCCAGAGAGAATGGAGGAGAAAGGATTGTGGCATGGCCATCTGCCCTGGGGAAGGGGGGTGATTTGTCACCGTCACTTTCTCTCTCTCTCTGTCTCTCCTGAGGAGAATGGAGGAGAAGAGATTGAGGCGTGGCCATCGCCCCTGGGGGGTGATTTCTCGCTTTCTGTCTCTCTGTCTCTTTCTCTCTGGCTGGCGAGCGCACGCGCCCTATAGCAAAAACCTTTCCAAAAAAAGAAAAGCAAAACAAACAAAAGAACAGCAGCTAGTCATCTCCAAGGTAATTACATCATTCCACCACACCCACCTTTCTCTGGCTTCTCTTCCTAGGAAGCCCTCCTGCCCCAGATCTGCCAACGCCCCTCAGTGACCACCCACCTCCTGTTCTCTGCACCTCACCCTCACGTCCACCCCCGTCTACTGTCTCACGTCATGGCTTGGTAGATGGACTCGACGCCGTAGCGCATGGCGAACTCATCCACAATCTCCTGAGCCGTCTCATCGTAGTACACCTTCCAGGCATCGTCGCCCTTGGCATCCGGGATCTTCACAACCCCGTTGTTCTGCACGTCTGTCACGAAGTGGAACAGGTTCTGCCACCACAGGGAAGAAGGTGTCGTCATGGGGCGAGCGAGGGGGCAAGGTAGAGGGAATGGCATGGAGGACGATGTAAGAGGCCCCTGAGAGTGTGAATAGTGTGGCTGGTAAGAGGCAGGGGAGCAGTCAGGAGTGGAGAGTGGCGATGGTATGGGAGGTCCCAGTGAGCTTGGAAGGCCAGGCTGAGCAGTGTCTCACCTCGTGCAGACAGGTGTACTGGACATGGTAGGGGGCCACTTTCTCCTCGCCTTTAATCTCTACACTGATGTGTAGCCGGATGGCACCCGACACAGCAGATTTGTCAGTTCGCTTGTCTACAGGGAAGAAAGGGTTAATAGCATCAGACCTTCTACTATCAGCCTGGACTATTTTAATCTATGCATGTCTCTGAAGTCCTTCCAGACTCTCTTCAGATTGCCTGATGGGAGGATGGGTGAGGGAATAAATGGTCTCTTCAGATTTTCTGATGGGTGTTGCATGGATAGATGGATGGATGGATGGATGGATGGATGGATGGATGGATGGATGGATGGATGGAAGAGTGGATAAATGCTCTCTCTTCAGATTGCCTGATGGGTGATGGGTGGATGGATGGATGGATAAATGGTTTCTCTTCAGGTTGCCTGATGAGTGCTGGCTAGATGGATGGATAGATGCATGCATGCATGTGTACATGCATGGATGAGTGGGTAAATGGTCTCTCTTCAGATGACCTGATGGGTGATGGGTGGATGGATGCATGGATGGATGGATGGATAGATGGATGTATGAGTGGGTAAATGGTCTCTCTTCAGATGACCTGATGGGTGATGGATGAATGGATGGATGGATGGGTGGATGAGTGGATGGATGCATGGATGTATGAGTGGGTAAATGGTGTCTCTTCAGATTGCCTGATGGGTGATGGGTGGATGGATAGATGGATGCATGCATGGATGGATGAGTGGGTAAATGGTCTCTCTTCAGATGACCTGATGGGTGATGGATAGATGAATGGATGGATGGATGGGTGGATGGATAGATGGAATGATGGATGGATGGATGAGTGGATAAATAATCTCTCTTCAGATTGCCTGATAGATGACCGATGCATGGATAGATGAGTGGGTAAATGATCTCTCTTCAGATGATCTGATGGGTGATGGATAGATGGATGGATGGATGGGTGGATAAATAGTCTCTCTTCAGGTTGTCTAATGGATGCTGGCTAGATGGATGGATGGATAAATGAATGGGTAAATGGTGTCTCTTCAGATGACCTGATGAGTGATGGACAGACAGATGGATGGATGGATGGATAAATAGTCTCTCTCTTCAAGTTGTCTAATGGATGCAGGCTAGATGGATGGATGGATGGATGAGGGAATAAATGGTCTCTTCAGATGACCTGATGAGTGATGGATGGATGGATGGATGGATGGATGGATGGATGGGTGGATAAACAGTCTCTCTTCAGGTTGTCTAATGGATGCTGGCTAGATGGATGGATGGATAGATGAATGGGTGAATGGTGTCTCTTCAGATGACCTGATGAGTGATGGATGGACAGATGGATGGATGGATGGATGGATGGATGGATGGATGGGTAAATGGTCTCTCTTCAGATGACCTGATGGGGGAATGAATGAACAAGTGAGTAAAGGGTCTCTCTTCAGATTGCCTAATGGGTGAAGGATGGATGAGTGGATAAACAGCCTTCAGATTGACTTCCTAGACTGCAACTCCCTTCTTAGACCAGAATTCCTTAGGCCCTGTCTCTCCCTTCCAACTATGATTCCAGGCCTTGCTTCTTCACTCGGGTTACATTCCTGGACCTCTGTCTTCCTACTTAGACTAACACCTCTAGGTCCCACCTATCTCTAAGACTGAACTCCCATCGACCACACTTGCCAGCATCATCTCCTCATCTTCGTAGATAGGACTGCTGGGTCTACACCTCTCTCCTCAGACTGGGATCCCCAGGTCTTGTTTCTGCTTCCCTCACCAGCATGGAAGAGCCATATTCAGAGGTTCCTGGACTCCTCTCATTTCTCTCAGATTAGGTTGGCACATCCTTCTCCCCCATCAGATGGGGCTCCTCAAATTCTATTCATCTTAACATTCTTGGCTCTGCCTCACTCCTCTCAGATTAAGATTCCCAAACAAGGCCTCCCACCTTAGACTAGATTCCTGAACCTCAATTTTCCTTCTTAGACTGGGTTCCTGAGTCTGTGTACTCCCCGTCAGAGCAGGATTCCCAGGATTCCTGCCTCTCTCATAAGAGTGCAATATGATGGCCAGCAGGTGGCGTGGTGGTAAAGGGTGTGGGACTCCCACATGGTCAACTGCAGGTTCGAGTCCCAGACCTGGCGAATTCTTTTCTTATTTTCTCTCTCTCTCTCTCTCTTTTTGTCCTTCTCTGGTCAAATGAAAATAAAATAAATAAATGGATAAATAAAGTTAAATACAATAATTCTAAAAAAATAAAAAAGAGTAGAATATGGAGATTCTGTCCCCTCCACCTGCCCTCATAAACTGAGCTAAGATGTTCTTGGGCTCTGCTCACCCTCTCTTATTTAGAAGCTTCTCCTCCCCCCATCATCACACTGGGCTCACAAATTCTCCCTCCCTCATCAGATGGGGTTCACAGACCCTGCCTCCCCCATCAGATTAGGCACACTGTCCCTGCCCCCACCATTAGATCGATACCAATTTTTTTAAAAGATTTTTTGCTATAGGATGTCTGTGCTTGCCAGAGAGACAGAGAGATAGAAAGAGAGAAATACTCCCTCCAAGAGATGGCCATACCACAATCCCTTCTCCATTTTCCTCTCGGGATCTTGGGCATGCATGCACACGTGTCGGGGTTAGTTTAAGCCACTGGGTCCGGGACTCGAACTGCGGTCAACTACATGGGAGTCCAGCAACATAGCCATGATGCCAACTGCTATTCCCAAGATTGGCACCAATTCTGCCTTCCTCATCAGACTAGAGTTCACAGATCCTGCTTCCGCTATCAGGCTTGGCTCTTTAACCAAATGCCTCTGAGCTGAGCTCCTCTCTCTGGCTGGCCCGCTGGCCCCTCCTACCCCAGGCCCCTCCCATCCCAGGCCCCGCCCCAGGCCCCGCCCCCAGAACCCCCATCCCTGCTCACCCAGGTTGTACCACACGTCCATCTCGCCGCTGAGCGTCCGCACCTCGATGATGGTCTGTCCCAGGAAGTCGTCCGATTCCCTCTTGAACCTCTGCTTCACGCGAGACTTGATGTCGTCGTCCTCATCCCAGACACGCACCTTAATGCGGTCGGAGGAGTTGTGGCACTCGCTGCGGGGTGGGAGGAAGGGCAGGGGCCGCAGTCAGCAGCCAGCCTCCTGGTCTTGGCTACCCCTTGGCTACCCCGGCGGGGAGCCCCACGTGAGGCTGCAAACCCAGCCTGACACTCACAAGTGGAAATTCTCTTCCCACACGGGGTTGAGGTTCCCATAGATCGTTTTCGTGCGTTTCTTGGTCTTCCCAACCTGGACGGTGACATAAGGGTCGCTGGATCCCGTCTTGTCCTTTGCCTGCAAGCCCTGGGCACAGACCACTGGAAGACACAGGACTCACATAAACATACACTCAGGGGCCGGCAGGTGGTGTGGTGGTTAAAGCGCTGGACTCCCACATGGCCCACAGCGGTTCAAATCCCAGACCTGGTGACTTGCTTTCTCACTTTCCCTCTCTCTCTCTGGCGAATGCATGTGCCCTAGAGCAAATGAAATAATAATAATAAAGACATTTAAAATAATAATTCTTCTTTTAAAATATATCTACTTAATTTTTAAAAAGAACTATTTATTTAATTGTATTTGCCATTATTATTATTTTTTCCATTTGGCCAGAGACAGAGACAGAGAGAGAGAAAGAAAGTAAGAAAGCAAGCGGCCAGGTCTGGGAGTCAAACCATGGTCGACCATGTGGGAGTCAGCATCCTAACCACCATGCCATTTGCTGGCTTATTTATTTACTTATTTTTTAATTTGACTGGAGAGAGAGAGAGGGAAAGTGAAAAAGCAAGCCACCAGGTCCAGGACTCGAACTAAAGTCAACCATGTGGAAGTCCAGATCCTCATCCACCACGCCACCTGCTGGGCCGCTAAAATAATAATTTTTAAAAGAAAAAAATGCATTCAAAAGCAAAGTGTGCTGAGACCTGTCACAGGGTCAAGGCTGCTTACTGGAGACACCTGCGACAGGGCACGATGGGGCTGGCTGGCAGCTAGCGAGTTACCACGGAAGGAGGTCTCAGCCAATCAAGAGTTAGGAAGTGCCCAGTCTCCCTCCCCACCGCCTCTAGGGGAGACCACTCTCAGGCGCATGCTCCATGCTGTCCCCCTGAGCTCCCCTGCGGTACTGAATCAGGGCTCATGGGCGTTTCCCGCAGGACATATTTTCACCTTGTCCACCTCCCCCAGGGCAGAACCCTGAAGGCCCCATTCTAGGGCCTGTTCGAGGGAAATTCCAAATGACATTGGGCGTGGATAAGTACCCCAATGTCCTGGCCTCCCCGTGGGGACAACTCTGAGCTGCGCCTTCAACATTGTCTCAATAACAATGCTCGCTGTCTCTAGGATCCTGAGCTCATTAGCGCCCCCTGCAGGGCTCCTCAACTAGGGCTTTCTGGGGTCACCCCCTAGATAAGCCACGTGGTCTCAACTCCTCCGTGAGGTCTCCTTGAGCATGCGCACACGGTGAGCAGGCACACATGAGGATGGTATAGACACGAGGACGGTATAGACGCAGACACGGTCAAGTGCGCGCAGCAAGTGGGAGGGTCGAGGGTGCGGGATGCAGCACAGCGGGTCGAGGAGGGACCTCGGCCACCCGAACCCCCTCACCGGTGATGCTGATCTTGGCTGACCACTTGGACGTGCCATCCAGCACGCTCTGTTTGACCGCCTTCATCTGCTGCGTGTGCGCGGTCTTGGTCACGGCGAAGATTTCCTGGATGAGCTCAAAGATTTCCGGCTTGTTGCGCTCCCGGATCTTCATGCGATCCTTCAGCACCATGATGATGTTCTGCGTCCGGTCCTCGGCTCCGTGCTTGGAGCTCTTCTCCGCAGCCCCTGTGGACACAGGACCGCCATCACTGTCCCTAGGACGCCCTTCTCCCGAGCGAGAGCCGGGCTTCCCCACGTCCGTGGCTGCGGCCATGCGCACTTTAAGCCTTGGGGGCCCAGGGAAGTCACTCCCAGAAACTAGCCCCCTACAGGCTCTGCAAATCCTCTGCATCCTTCGGAGTCTTGCTCCTTTCCGAGTTTGACCTTCTTGGAGCCCCGCCCCCAAGTCCCTCCCCCTTTAGTCTGATCCCCCCACTCTGAGTCCTCTACCTTTTCTGAGCCCCACCTCTCCAAGCCCCTGCCCATTCTCTACGCTCCTCCCCTCCTCCGAGCCCTGCCCTGAGTCCCCGCCCTTCTCTGAGCCCCACACAAGTTCCCACCCCCCCTCTGAGCCCCAACCCTGCCAACTCCCCACCTTTTCTCTGAGCTCATCCTCCTCCTCCTCTGAGCCCCTCCCCTACGAGTCTCCACCTTTCTCTGATCCCCTGACCTCCGAGGTCTCTCCCTTTTCCTAGCTCCACCTCTCCAAACTCCCCTCCTTCTCTGAGCCCCTCCCCTCCTCTTGCCCTGAGGCCCCACCCCTCCTCTGAGCCCCTCCCCTATGAGGCCTCGCCTTGCCCTGAGCTCCACCCAAGTCCCCCACCCCACCCTTCATCTGAGACCCGCCCCTCCACAGGCTTCTTAACTTTAAGCATCTTCCAGTCTCAGGTCCCTTCCCGGACGTCCCCTACCCTCTGAATCGCCTCCCCTCTTTGACTTCCCTCAACGTTACCTCTTCCCTACTTTGACTCCCCTCTCCTCTGATTCTCCCCTTCTCTGTCCCCACTCTCTCCCACGCCTCTTGCAACACCATGCTCTTCCACTCTGAGCCCCTTCTCCCCGAGACCCCCTCTGCCCTCTGAGCTAACCCAAATCTAACCCCTTTTCCCCCAGGAGAGCCACCTCTTGGTATACCCGGCCCTAACCCCCACCCCCACCCCACCTCCACTCTTGCACGGTCTGGCTCCACCCCACCCCTTTCTGGCCGCCATGCATCTCCTCTCCTCTCCCCTCCACCTGCAAAATCCTCTCCCTAGTCAGCCCAGCTTCCCCCGACCACGCCCCTAGCTCCCATTGCCCCGCCCCTTGGAGCTCCGCCCCAATGTAATCCCGCCCCCACGAAGCTCCACCCCAACGGAGCCACGCTCCCATAAAGCTCCGCCCCCATGAGGCCCCGCCCCTAGCCCCGCCCCTTCTGCCTGGCCGTCCTGGAGGCAGCCCTGCACTCAGGCCCCCCGCTCACGCTGGAGGCAGTCGGCGTTGAGCAGGTCCTGGCACTTCTCGTGGCACTTGACGCCACACTCGGTGCAGCGCATGCCCTGCCGCGCGATGCCCCAGAGCAGCCCCTCGCACTCGTAGCAGTAGGTGGGCGTGGTGGCCGTCCACACCTCAAAGTTGTGCGGCGTGGTGCAGGAGATGGGGTAGATTAAGGCTTGCAGGGTCTTCTTGTAAACGTGGTTTTTCTGCAAGGGCAGGGCACGGGGCACGGCTTAGGGGTGCAGCGGAGCTCATGTGTCCTTGTCCGGTCCCCTTAAGTCCTAGGCCCCGCATCCCTGTGCCCACCTTTCCCTAGGGACTTCAGAGGCTCAGATGCTCCAAGGAGCCTCCCCCCCACGCCAGCCCATCCCCTCCACCCTCAATAGAGGGAGGCTCCCCACGCACCAGCTCCTCGTTGTTCAACGTGCTGGAGGCCAAGGCGGAGGTGATGCCGGCTTTCCGGGACTGGACCAGGGACTGGGGGGCAGAAGGCGGGCACAGAGGGGAAGTCCCCGGGATTGACACCCATGGAAACATCACCGGAGTCACGGTCACCCACACATCGGAGCCACCGCGGCGCATTGGAAACAGATCCCAGGCGGCAGCCGGAGCGGACCCAGTGGAGAATCAGGAAGTGACAGATGTTCGAGGTTAGAAGGGACCCTGGGAGGTGAGCACCCTCGACCCACCCCTCAACCCACACCCCGCCACCACCCACAAGATTTGGGTCCTGCTTGGTGATGGTTATCAGCCACAAAGCAAAACCATCAGCCACATCGTGAACCCAGCTCAGGGTCAGGGTCATTTTTGGGGCCAGCAGGTGGCATGGTGGTTAAGGCGCTGGGCACTTCCACATGGCTGGCCACGGTTTGAGTCCTGGACCTGGTGGCTTGCTTTCTCACTTTCTCTTCTCTCTCTCTCTCTCTCTCTCTCGTCAAATTAAAATAAATGAATGAATAAATACAATGAAATAAATAATTTTGGGGACCAGCCGGTGGCGCAATGGTTAAGGCGTTTGGCACTCCCACATGGCCGACCACGATTCGAGTCCGGAACCTGGTGGCTTGCTTTCTTACTTTCTCTCTCTCTCTCTGTGACTATCTGGTCCAATTAAAAATAAATGAATGAATAAATAAAATTGAGTAAATCATTCTTCTTAAAAATTAAATAATTTTCAAAAGAAAAATTAAATAATTTTCAAAAATTTTTAAAAATCCCTAAATTTATGAAAACAAAAGAAAAAGTGAGACACGACAAGGTTCCCCCAGGACCCGTGGATTGGGGGGCTCGTTGGAAGGGCCCCGTGTAGGAAAGGAGACCCCAGCCATCACTCACCATGGCCTGAAGTGTCCACGCAGCACGTGGGGTGGGAGGTAGAAAGGAGATTTCATTAGTCCCAGGAAATGCCTAGCCAGCTCCCAGCCCCAGGTTTCTCTGCGGGTCGAGTGAAGGTGACAGTACTTTGAAGGTGACAGTACTTACCAAGTCGCTCACGAGGGGGATAGGTTTCCGCTTGCGGATGTCCGGCATGCTGTCGATGATAATGAGACCACCCCCAGGGCTACAAGACAGAGAAAGTCAATGATGGGGGTGGGGGGGACCTTACACGGACACCCTCTGAGGCTTAGACAAGATCTTAGCGCTTCCCAGGTGTTAAGGGTTGATTTTTGTCTCTAGTATTGAAGTCCTTTTTTAAAAAAAAAAAGAATTGTTTATTTGATTTATTATTATCATTTTTATAATTATTTATTTTATTTATTTATTCTTTTTTTGAGAGGTTTTTGCTATAGAGTACATGCGCTCACCAGAAAGACAGAGAGACAGAAAGCAAGAAATCACCCCCCCAGGGGGGATGGCCACGCCGCAATCCCTTCTCCGTTCTCCTCTTGGGATCTTGGGCACGCACGCACACGCGACCGGATTGAGTTTAAGCCACCGAGGCCGCGACTCAAACCGCGGTCAACTACATGGGAGTCCAGTGACATAGCCATTAAGCCAACTGCTGGTCCCCATTCATTTATTTTAATTTGACCAGAGAGAGACACAGAGAGAAAGAAAGTGAGAAAGCAAGCCGCCAGGTCTAGGATTCGAACCATGGTTGGCCACGTGGGAGTGTCCAGCTTGAGTTTAAGCCACCGAGGCCGCGACTCAAACCGCGGTCAACTACATGGGAGTCCAGTGACATAGCCATTAAGCCAACTGCTGGTCCCCATTCATTTATTTTAATTTGACCAGAGAGAGACACAGAGAGAAAGAAAGTGAGAAAGCAAGCCGCCAGGTCTAGGATTCGAACCATGGTTGGCCACGTGGGAGTGTCCAGCACCTTAACCACCATGCCACCCACTGGCCCCCATTATTATGGTTTTTTAATTTGGCGAGAGAGAGAGAGAGAAAGGGAAAGCAAGAAAGCAAGCTGCCAGATCCAGGAATTGAATCGTAGTCGACCCTGTGGGAGTGCAACGCCTCAACCACCACGCCCCCTGCTGGTCCCATCAAGAATTGAAGTCCTAAACCTAGTATGTGAAAAACAGGCCTTGGGTCCAGCAGGTGGCGTGGTGGTTAAGGCGTTGGACTCCCACATGGCCAAGCGCAGTTTGAGTCCTGGATCTGGCGGCTTGTTTTCTCACTTTCCCTTTCTCTCTGTTTATCTCTCCCTGGTGAGCGCACGTGTCCTATAGCAAATTAGAAAGAATCATAATTAATCTTTTTTTTTAAAAAAAAAAAAAGGGGGGAGATTGGGACCAGCAGTTAGCATAATGGCTATGTCACTGGACTCCCACGTAGTCGACCGCAGTTCGAGTCCTGGGCCTGGTGGCTTAAACTCAAGCCGGGCGTGTGTGCGTGTGTGCCCAAGATCCCGAGAGGAGAATGGAGGAGAAGGGATTGTGGTGTGGCCATCCCCCCTGGGGGGGTGATTTCTCATTTTCCTTCTCTCTCTCTCTCTGTGTCTCTCTGTCTCTCTCCAGTGAGTGCACATGCCCTATAGCAAAACTAAAATAATAGTAATAATAATACTTTATTATTAAAGTCTGTCTGCTTTACAGAAGGGGCCCCGTTGTTTGGCCCCTTGTCAATCTGTCCCCTTTCTAAGTGGGACCTCCCCTCCACACTATGCCTAGGCTTGAGGCTCGGATGCACATCAGCCTTAGGCTCTGGGTGCAAACCTCCCCCAGTGTTCCATTACTCACCTGCCTTTGAACCATAAGGATTTGGACATCTCTCCTTCTCCCCGGGCCTGCAGGACAGACAGACAGACATGGTCACTATGGCCACCCTTCCCTTCCCAGTGGAGGCTTCACACCCAACTTCTGTCTTCTCTTTGGGCTGGGAGTCGGGGGGGCCTCAGTCTTCATCCTGGCTGTGTCTTTGGCAAGCTCCCTGGCTGTCTCTGAGCCTTGGTTTGCCCATTTATGAAACAGGCTGGGGATGATGGGAGGCTCTCACTGACGCCCACCCCAGTGGGCCTGGGTCTCCTCATCGATCAAACAGGGATTCATTTTATTTTATTTATTATTATTCGATTTGACTAGAGAAAGCAAGGTACCAGGTCTGGGACTCGAACCATAGTTGGCCATGTGGGAGTCTAGTTCCTTAACTACCAATCCACTTGTCCAACTCGAAACGGGGACTCATCAGCGTCTTCTCCAGCTAGTGCTCATGGTCTGCAGTCCCAGGATTCTCAGGGACTATCATTTTTCTGGTTGGGCTGGCAAGTGACGTGGTGGTTGAGGCGTTGGACACACACATTGCCAACTGCGGTTCAAGTCCTGAACCTGGCAGCTTGCTTTCTCACTTTCTCTCTCTCTCTCGCTCTCTCTGGTCAAATGAAAAAATAATAATCAATAAAATTCAATAACTAGTTCTTTTAAAAAAATGTTTTCTGGGTCTAACGCTTGAAAGATCCTGTCATGGGGCCAGCAGGTGGTATATGGTGGTTAAGGTACTAGACTCCCACATAGCCGACCATGGTTCAAGTCCTGGACCTGGCAGCTTTCTCTCTCTCTCTCTTTCTCTCTCTCTCTCTCTAGGAAAAGCACAAACCTTGTTGCAAACTACAAAAATAGTAATAATGAGGGGCTGGCAGACAGCATGGTGCTTAAGGGGGCTAGACTCCCACATGGGCACGGTTTGAGTCCTAGACCGGGAGGCTTGCTTTCGCTCTCTCTCTCTCTCTCTCTCTCTCTCTCTCTCTGGTCAAAATTAAATAAATAAATAAAGTTAAATAAAAAATAATTATGTAAAGAAATTGTAATAATGATAAATACAATTACGTAATTCCTTAAATTAAAAAAAAAAAAGATGAGGCCGGCAGATGATATGGTGTTAAGGCACTGGACTCCCACATGGCTGACCGTGGTTCGAGTCCTGGACCTGATGGCTTGCTTCCTCCCTGTCCTTATTTCTTTCTGTCTCTCTCTGGTTAACTTCAATAAAGAAAGAAAGAAAGAAATGAACAAAAAAAACACAACTAATTGTCACTTTCTATCTCCCTCTGGCTCTCTCTGGTCCAATGAAAATACATAAGCAAATAAAGGAAGAAAGTGAAATAAGATAATTCTTTAAAAACGCCGATCATCTTCTAAACTTCTCTCAGCCTCGCTTGTTCATCGGCTTGGCTGCTCAGGAGCCTTGAGGACTTTGCCCACATGGTGTCTCCATCTCGTGTGGCCTTTCACCTTCTGCACCCAACTAGCATCCTGTTATTACACACCGTACACAACCCCCTTGACCTTCCAACTAAACGGTTAATGTGGGAGTCATGGGTAGGGGGAAGTGGACAGTACTTGCAAAACATGGTCAAACTGCTTTACGTATCACTTCCTAAGTGTCACCTCCTCCAGGGAGTCTTCCTGATTGCCTCGGGTCGGTTTTATACCTCTTCTCTGAAACCCGGAAGGCCTGTCCATATTTTGCTTTTCCCATCACTATTCCATTTGCAAGGGTAGTTGCTATGTTTACATTTAATTTGCTGACTTACTGAAAGTGAATAGACTTTTCACACTCAGGGCTGGGTGTAGGAGGGCTGGGTTGAGTGTGCGCAGGGCAGACTGGTTGTGGGTGGAGTACTGACTGTGGGCGTGGTTAATTGGGTGTGGGCGTGGCCTCCATTGCTGCTGGGGTGCGATAAGATGTGAGCAGGGCATTGGGAGACGCCGGTTGAGTGTGGGCGGGGGCAGGTTGGGTGTGGGCATGGTCAAGTGGGTGTGGCCTGGGGTACTGCTGGGCTGAAAAAGGTATGAGCAAGACATTGGGGGGGGGACTAGAGTTCAGTGTGGGCGGGGCCAGGGTGGGTGTGGGTGGGGAAGATTGGTTGTGGGGAGGGGGCGGGTGGGCGGGGCCAATTGGGCGGGGGGGTGGGGGGGGGCAGGGTGGGTGTGGGTGGGTACGATTGGTTGTGGGGAGGGTGCGTGTGGGCGTGGCCAATTGGCTGTGGGCGTGGCATCAGGTGCAGCTGAGCTGGGTAAAGTGTAAGTAGAGCATTGGGGGCCAGGATTGAGTATGGGTGGGGCCAAGTGGGTGGGCATGTGGCCTCGGTTGCTGCTGGACTGGACAAGGTGTGAGCAGGGCTTTGGGGGCTTGGGCTGAATGTGGGCGGGGCCAGACTGGGCGTTGAGTGTGGGCGTGGCAAAGTGGGTGTGGGCGTGGCATCAGGTGCAGCGTTTAAGTAGAGCATTGGGGGGCCTGGACTGAATGTGGGCGGGGCCAGACTGGGTGGAGGGTGGGGCGTTGCATGTGGGCGTGGCTAAGTGAGCATGGGCGTGGCATCAGGCGCAGCCGAGCCCGGTAAGGTGCGAGCAGACTATTGGGAGACCGGGTTAAACATGGGCGGGGCCAAGTGGGTGTGGCCAAGCCAGGGCGGCCTCTGTCACTCACCTCCTGCAGCTGCATCCGCACCTTATTGAAGGCTCGGAGCCAGTTGGCCTTGGCTCTGGACATGGAGTCCTGACCCTCCTGTGCTTCCTCATTCTCCTGTGGCCTGAAACTGAAGCAGGGACTGCCATGAGGCTCCAGGGCGGCTCTCCGTAACCCCCGATCTTCCTGCTAGCCCTCCCCTACCAAAGCGATGCACAACCCTGCATGGCCTCTCTGGCCCCTCCCAAGTGACCCACCTATTCCCCTCTGACCCGCCACAGTGCCCTTCAGTCCCTCCCACACCCATCTTTTCTGCCCCGTCATGGTCCCCAAGTCCCTTTTTGGCATTCTCAGTCTCTCTGGTCATTTGTCATTTCCAGGATTCTTCTAAAGCCATTGTGACCTCTCCGGCAACCCAAAAGGGCCTCGTGACCCCACTGACACCCCCTTTGACCTCCCCAAGCCTGTCACCTTTGATCCCTTTAATAGTCCCATGGTCCCGAGACACACGCTGATGGGTGACAATCCCTCTGACCCCCTCCGTGCCCCCACCCCGTCTCCTGCTGTTACCTCTCTTCAGTCTTGGGGGGCTCAGGCTCGGGTTCTCGCTCAGCTGCAGGCACCTCTTCAGGTGTGGCCGGCTTAGGGACCACTTTGGCTGTGTCAGGGACCTCAGGGGGCAAGCTGGGGGGCTTGTCTTCCTTCTCCGGGGCGGCTGGGGGGAGGCTAACACGCTTGAAGTCCTTGGGTTCAGCCACCGTGGTCTCTTCATGCTGCGCGTAGCTGGTCAGATCATCAGGCACCTCTTCTTCCTCCTCCTCCTCCTCCTCCTCTTCCAGCTCCTCCTCATCCTCGGGGAGCTCCTCCTCCTCCTCCAGGAAGTCCTCCAGGTCCTCATCCAGCTCCTCATCCAGCTCTTCATCCAGCTCCTCCTCATCCTGGTCCCAACGTGGTGAGTCCTTGTGGTAGCTGACCGAGCTGTGGCAGGAGTGATAAGAATCCCGGTCCCGTTCATCCTCCAGCTCCGACCCCTGCAGGCTCTGCTCCTCCGGGTCGAAGTCCTCACTCAGCTGTGAGCTACCCTGGCTCAACTCCCCCGAAGAGGCGTAACGGCTGCTGCCCGTGGGGCTGTGGGGAGAGACAAGGGCTCAGGGACTGAGATGCCAGGTCACTGCCTTCCAGAACCTTCATTGCAACAGTTCCATCACCCAGGCGGTCACTCAACATTTATTTATTTATTTTGATTTTTAAAGAATTATTATTGGGGCTGGCAGGTGGCGTGGTGGTTAAAGGCGCTGGGCTCTCACATAGTCAACCATGGTTCAAGTCCCGGACCTGGTGGCTTGCTTTCTCACTTTCCCTTTCTCTCTCTCTTTCAACCTGGCCCTTCCTAGACAGATTAAAATAAATAAATAAATTTGAAGAATTCTTAAAAAAAGAAAAAAAGCATCATTATTATTATTATTATTATTATTATTATTATTATTATTAGTGGCTTATGGTCTTCAACAATTGGTCTTTTAAAATTTTTATATATCACTCCAACTCAATACCTCCTTCCATTTTATTTTTTTACGGGGACCCAGCGACATAGCCATGACACTAACTGCTGGTCCCAAATAATTCTTTTTTAAAAAATGCCAGGAGGAGAATGGAAGAAAAGGGATTGTAGTGTGACCATCTACCTAGGGAGTACTTTCTCTCTGTGTCTCTGTGTCTCTGTCTCTCTCTCTCTGGTGTATGCATACACCTTATAGCAAAAATTGGAAAAAAAAAAAAATCCGACCATGCCCTCCCAATCTAAATTCTACCATTTCCCACGAAGTTTTGAAATACCTTCCTATTACTTGGCGGGAGTGGACTCAGAGCTCCCCCTGCTGGTGGATAACTGCAACGTCCACTCCATCATTTTCTGGGGAACCGGACGGGGGTTCAGTCTAGGGCTGAGATCCCCACAGAAGCCTGGATATACCCACCTGCAACCTCGGGCACCGTTTAAACGGCTCCAAGCTCTGCTTTATCTTCTCAAACTGAGAGGTGGGGCCTGGTGATGGCCAATACTCTCTCCACCCCCAGCTCTGACATTTAGAATCTTTAGTTTTCCCCTTGGAGAGGGTTTTGCTGTAGGGCGTGTGCACTCACCAGAAAGACAGAGAGACAGAAAGTGAGAACTCACCCCCCAGGGGGGATGGCCACGCCGCAATCCCTTCTCCTCCATTCTCCTCTCGGGATCTTGGGCACGCACACACACACGCGCCCGGCGTGAGTTTAAGCCACCGGGTCCAGGACTCGAACCGCGGTCGACTACATGGGAGTCCAGCAACATAGCCATGACACCAACTGCTGGTCCCTCTCCCTTTTTTTCTTTTAAGGTTACTTTAAAATTTTTTTTTTATTTATTATTCATTTTATTTTAATTTGACCAGAGAGAGAGAGAGAAAGTGAGAAAGCAAGCTGCCAGGTCTGAGACTAGAACCATGGTCAACCATGTGGGAGTGTCCAGCGCCTTAA
>NW_006159676.1:2662581-2665242 GCF_000334495.1 Tupaia belangeri chinensis | reverse complement strand
CTTGCTGTCCCTCAAGATTACCTATGTATCCCTTCCATAAGGAAGCGAGACAGAGACACCCCCAGCTCCCTGTCAAGCCCCTCCACTTCCCCCTCCACCCCAGCCGACAGCAGGGGCCTCTCGCACACACCCCATTCCACGGTGACTACCTGAGGGCCCGAGGCTCAGAGAACTCCTCGTAGCTGTGCATGGAGTCACTGTAAGATTCCCGGGAACCTAGGGGTGGTGGGCGGACGGAGTACTGGTGGACAGAGGCGTTGGGCTGCGACGTCGTGTAATAAGGTGGCGGGATGCTGTTGCTTGTCTCGCTGCGGTAGTCACTGTCGCGGTCATCCACTGCACTGTCGGGGTCATCGTCTGGAAGAGTGGAGGTGAGAGGAGAGGCTGAGGAGGAAGACCGCACACAAAGGGAGCCCACGGAGTCTTCCAGACTTGGGGGGGGGTCTTCACTGGCTGCTAACCCACAAAGATGCATTTTTACCAGAATGAAGGATTGTGGGTCATGTTAACAGAGGTATAGGCTTTAGAACAAGGGAGGTGAAAACCCTGTTTTGCCCTGTGTGTGCCACACTGGGCCTGGAGTCTGAGGTCTAGGGTACATCTTTCAATGTGAGGAGGACAGAGTCAAATGAGAAGGCATTTTTCAGCTCAAATGTGAGGATGCATGACTAAGAATGCTTCACTAGAGTCTGGACTTTCTGAAAATGAGATGGGATTTCTTTATCAGGCAATACATTTCCTATAACAGGAATCATCCAAACACTCTAGGGGAAGGTGGACGGAGGTGAGGAGGAGGACAAGGCACAATAAAAGTTCTTTAGCTCTTAGCGATGTCTTCATACCCAAAGGGTGAAGACCCCAGACGTGAATTTACATATAGAAGAACAGAGAAAGAGATGCGGTAAGGTGTGGTCTCCCTCAAAATAGGATTCAATTCCTTTTTTCTTTCTTTTCTTTTTTAAGAGAGGTTTTTGCTACAGGGCATGTGCGCTCACCAGAGAACCAGAGAGAGACAGAGAGACAGAAAGCGAGAAATCACCCCTCAGGGGGATGGCCATACTGAAATCCCTTCTCCTCTACACTCTTCCTGGGATCTTGGGCACTCATGTCCATGTGCCTGGACAATATGGGAGTCCAGAGAGGTAACTATTACACCATCTGCTGGTCCCTTTCCTACATTGATTTCTTTCTTTCTTTTTTTTTTTGGAGAGATTTTTGCTATAGGGTGCATGAGCTTCCCAGAAAGACAGAGAGAAACAGAGAGACAGAAAAGAAAGTGGAAATCACCCCCCAGGGGAGTTGGCCACACCATAATCCCTTCTCCTCCATTCTCCTCTCGGGATCTTGGGCATGCACGCACACGCACCTGGCGTGAGTTTAAGCCACTGGGTCCGGGACTCGAACCGCAGTCGACTACATGGGTGTCCAGCGACATAGCCATGACGCCAACTGCTGGTCCCTTTGCTTCATTGATTTCTAATGGGCTAGTGTTTGATACACTGTTGCAAAACAGTGTTTGTAAACACTTGCCCTGAGTCAGCCTGTCCACCAGGTGGTGAGGAAGGGGTGGGGGGCTCTTCCTTAGCGGAAGACAGAGGAGTACTGGATCCCTGCTAGAACCCCAGACTAGAGGGCTGGATTTCTCCAGAAGGGACAGAGTAAGCAGGAAAGGAAGGTGATTCCTTAGAGAGAAAGCTGGATGTTCCATTAAGTAGCCATAAAGTCTGGGTGAGAGGAAGGAAGGGGGTGCTTTGGGAGCTGAGGTCCCTGGAGTGAGAGCTCCCTAAGGGTCCATGCCCAGCTACAGAGACCCACTCCCCTCCCACTTACCACCCTCTCAGCGACATGGCCCGTTTCCAGGTGGATGGAGAAGATGGGGAGACAAAAGGGGGTGGGGGTTGCAGGAGGGGAGATGAGGTTATACATGGGGGGGGCAAGGGAAGGGGGATCACAGTGCCCAACTGGAGACAGGAAGGTCTTGGTCTACATGCCCAGCACCCACCCCAGAGACGGTGTTCCCAAGACTGTGGCATTAATGGATGTGAGGCAGGAGGGCCCAAGAGATTGGGGGTCCTGCCGACCTTCTGGCTCCAACGTGCCAGCCGTGGGCCTCCCCCCAAATCAAGCTGAGTACTTACTCTGTTGCTCACCCCAGCCAAAATAATTCCAGTTGCCTACAAAGAGAAGGAGCAGAGATAAAAAGGGGGAGCAGACAGGGAGTGGGCATGGGGAGGGGGGGCTCCCCTGTCTTTACACTCCCCATCTCCTCCCTCAAACCCTAGGACCCAAGCCCCTCCTCTCCTAAGTCTCAATCTCAAGGATTGCTTTCATTCCTGGCATTCGTCTCGCACTAACCACCTTGGGAGGAAGATGGGATATCACCATTTTTGCTTTCGTTCCTGACACCTGTCACGCCTTCACTCACCACCTTGGGAGGAAGACGGGATATCACCATTTTTGCTTTTGTTCCTGACACTTGTAACGCCTTCACTCACCACCTTGGGAGGAAGATGGGATATCAGCATTTTTGCTTTCGTTTCTGACATTCGCCACACCTTAACTAACCACCTTGGGAGGAAGATGGGATATCACCATTTTTGCTTTCGTTCCTGACACCTGTCACGCCTTCACTCACCACCTTGGGAGGAAGACGGGATATCA
>NW_006159676.1:2645011-2661336 GCF_000334495.1 Tupaia belangeri chinensis | reverse complement strand
GCCCCCGTTGGGTGGGTTTTGTCATCCTTCTCCTTGAATGGGTGAAGACGTAGAGCTCAGAGAGGTGGAGTGAGTAGCTTAAAGTCACACAGCATTGGAGTGGAAGAGCCTCTCCTCTTTATCTCCAGTACTTGACATCTTAGAAAAATATCTTGGACCAGAATCTGGCTTCTCTGTGAGATGGGGATGATGAAAGATTCCCAGAGTAGACTCAGAAATAAATGCTAAGGAGTGTCTCTATTTCCCAAATCGGTCCCTGGCTTCCATTCCCCTCTTCAGGTGCTCTTTGTCACTCTGGTACCCATCCTGTGTGTTGGTGTGCCCATCCTATGTATGTTGGTGTGCCCATTCTATGTGTATGTGTGTTGGCATGCCCATTCTATGTCTGTTGGTGTGCCCATCCTATGTGTGTTGGTGTGCCCATTCTATGTGTATGTGCCCTGGACCATGGAGATCTATCTGGTCTGGGTGCACTTGAATGTCCGCAGGGCCAAGGGAATGATTGTGACAACTCCAGCCTGGATAGAGGGGCCGTAGGCAGCAGAACGTGATCATCTTGTAAAGACAAGACGTGGTGCCGTGGAAAGAGGAGCGAATTTGAGATCTCTTCGACCTGGGTTCAGATCCCGACTCTGCCATTGGCCAGGGGTGTGGCCTTGGGCCAATCATATCTCTTCTTGGGCCTCAATATCTTCAGCTAAGAAAACGGGCAAATGAAACAGCCTTCATCCACGGTATGTTGTACGCGTGCCTACTGCACTCTTATTGCATGTTTGCGCTCCACTGTACATGCATTGCCGTGCCCACTGTATGTGTATTGGCATGCCCAGTGCATACATGTTGGTGCTCCCACTGTCCGTGTGTTGGCACGCCCATTCTATGTGCTTTGGTATGCCCATTCTATGTGTATTGGCATGCCCATTATACGTGTGTTGGTTCTCCCACTGTATGGTATGAGTGTTGGCATGCCATCCTATGTGTGTTGGCGTGCCATCCTATGTATGTTTGCGTGCCCATCCTATGTGTGTTAGCACGCCCATTCTATGTGTGTTGGTATGCCCGTTCTGTGTGTTGGCATGCCCGTTATATGTGTGTTGGTGCTCCCACTGTATGGTATGAGTGTTGGCATGCCCATCCTATGTGTGTTGGTGTGCCCATTCTATGTGTATGTGTGTTGGCGTGCCCATCCTATGTGTGTTGTCTTCCCATCCTTTGGTGTTTGGTGTGCCCATTCTATGTGTATGTGTGTTGGCGTGCCCATCCTATGTGTGTTGGCATGCCCATCCTATGTGTGTTGGTGTGCCCATCCTATGTGTGTTGGCGTGCCCATCCTATGTGTGTTTGCATGCCCATCCTAGTGTGTTGGTGTGCCCATTCTATGTGTATGTGTGTTGGCGTGCCCATCCTATGTGTGTTGGCATGCCCATCCTATGTGTGTTGGTGTGCCCATCCTATGTGTGTTGTGTGCCCATTCTATGTGTATGTGTGTTGGCGTGCCCATTTCATGTGTGTTGACATGCCCATTGTGGGTGTCACGGCACACCCATTGTACGTGTGTTGGCATGCCCACTGTGTGTGTTGGTGGGCCCACCCACTCTATGTGTGTTAGCAGGACCACCCACTGTACACGTATTGGCACATCTCCAACATGTGTCTCTGTCATTGTCCATCCACACCATCTGACCGGCCGCCTGGGGCCTGCGCTGACCCATGAACACTTGGGGGAATGAGTCCCAGGCCCCATGGGGGAGCCGACGGATAGGAATGAAGAGTCTCCCTGGTGTTTTCAGCCCTTTGGAGGCACCAGATGTCCCCAAGAACCCTCTGAGAGAGGGGCTCTCGCATGCCCCACGTCACAGAGAAGGACGCCACCACACCTGGGGCCAGACAGCGAGGCAGGACTTGAACCCAAGCCCCAGATCGCCCGTTCTCCTTACACTGTAAACGGACTCTGTGCTTACAGGACTTGTTTCGGGAAGGGGGCGATCCTTTAGACGGGGCAGACGCAGGGCCGGGGAGGACGAGGGCGTTTGTGGGTACCCGGAGAAGAACGGAGAGTACTTACAACACTGGTTGCTGGGGACAGGGAGAGGCTTGTCTTGCTCATCTTGGAATGAATACTGAGGGAGAGGGGAAGAGAGGAGAGATATCTCAGAGGGGCCGGAAGCCGGGGGCCCCAGTCACCCCCTGTCCTGTCCCGTCCTGACTCCTCCCTACCTCCCAAATCTCCTCCCTCTGGGAAAAAAAAAAAAAAAAGGAGATGCGTGTTTAAAGAGAAAGAGGGAGACATACACGAACACAGAGACAGTGAGAGTCAGAGACATAAGAGACAAGAGTGGGACAAAGAAGCAGAGAAGACAGAGACAGAGAAGAGGAGACAGAGAGGAAAGGAGGAAGGGAGAGATGAGGGTAAGTCAGGGAGTTCAAGAGAGAGGAAGAAAGGGAGATTGGACAAAAATGATTTTTTAGAAGACTTATTTATGGGGCCAGAAGGTGGCATGGCGGTTAAGGGCGTTGGACTCCCACATGGCCACCCCGGTTCTGGTCCCGGACCTGGCAGCTTGCTTTCCTACTTTCTCTCTCTCTTTCTTTCTCTGTCTCTCTCTGTTGACTATGACAAGTTGAAAAAATAATAATAATAATAGGAGAAACAAAATAAATATATATTTTTTTTACTTTTTAAAAAATTACTTTATTTAACTCTATTTATTTATTTTATTTTAAAGAATGATTTATTGAATTTTATTTATTCAGTCAGTTATTTTAATTTGACTGGAGAGAGACACACAGAGAATAGGGAAAGTGAGAAAGCAAACCACCAGGTCTGGGACTCAAACCGTGGTCGACTACGTGGGAGTCCAGCAACGTAACCATTATGCCATCTTCTGAGCCCTATCACTATTATTTTTTCAATTTGGTACAGGGCACGTGTGCTCACCAGAGAGAGACAGAGAGAGAAAGTGAGAAAGCAAGCTGCCCTGGTCTGGGATTTGAACCATGGTTGAGCATGTAATGAGTCCAGTACTGTAACCACCACACCACCTACCAGCCCTGAATGTTCTAGACTTGCCTAACTGTAGTTCAAGTCCCAGACCTGGCGGCTTGCTTTCTCACTTTCTCTCTCTGTCTCTCTCTCTCTCTCTGTGTCCCCCTATGGTCAAATTAAAACAAATAAATAAACAAATGGATAAGAGATTAATAGGTGGCGTGGTGGTTAAGGGCACTGGACTCCCACATGGCTGGCCATGGTTTGAATCCTGGAACTGGAGGCTTGCTTTCTCACTTTTCATGTCTCTCTCTGGTCAAAATAAAATAAGCAGAGGGGGAACCAGCAGTTAGCGTCATGGCTGTGTCGCTGGACTCCCACGTAGTCGACCGCGGTTTGCATCCTGGACCCGGTGGCTTAAACTCACGCCAGGCGCGTGTGTGTGTGCGCGTGCCCAAGATCCCGAGAGGAGAATGGAGGAGAAGGGATTGCGGCATGGCCATCCCCCCTGGGGGGTGATTTCTCGCTTTCTGTCTCTCTGGTGAGTGCACACGCCCTTTAGCAAAAATCTCTCAAGAGAAAAGAGAAAGATAAATAAATAAGATAAAATTAACCATGTAATTCTTTTTTGAAGAATTATTTTATTTAACCTTATTTATTTATATATATATATTTTTAATATAACCAGAGAGGGACAGAGTGAAAGAGAAAAAGAAAGTGAGAAACTAAGCCGCCGGGTCCGGGACTCGAACTACCGTCAGTCATGCGGGAGTCTAGCACCTCCTGCTGGCCCCAAACAAATCATTCTCAGCATAGGGCAGACTCAGAGAGAAACAGAGACAGCAGGTGAAGGTCTCGGGGAGAGAAAGAGACAGACAGGGAGAAAGAAAAAGGGCCCCCACGCCAACACCCACCTCGTCCTGGTCTCGCATGGCGTTCAACTGCTCCAGCTTCTTGGCCCAGTAGCGCGCTTCCTCCTCCGGGATGTCTGCAAGTAGAGTCCATCCTGAGAGTCTGGGAGCCTCTGCCTGCCCCTCAGCCTCCTTTGGGGGGGTCCTATAGGGCTTACCGAGCTCCAGCTTGGCCCTGCTTTCCGGGGTCTTTAGCAAAGGCTGGGGTGAGGCGGGCTGGTCTTGGTGGGTAGGGGGAGATGGGAGGGAGACAGCACAGACTCTGGGAGCCGCCTTGGGAGGGGAGGAGATGGGTGGGTGGTCTTACGAGGGTGGGGACGCCAAGCGCTCTTGGAAGAATAAATGGAGACCCCTAAGATTTTTTTTTTTTTTTGAGAGAGGTTTTTGCTGTAGGGCGCATGCGCTCACCGGACAGACAGAGAGAGACAGAGAGACAGAAAGCGAGAAATCACCCCCCAGGGGGGATGGCCATGCCGCAATCCCTTCTCCTCCATTCTCCTCTCGGGATCTTGGGCACGCATGCACGCGCGCCCGGCGTGAGTTTAAGCCACCGGGTCCAGGACGTGAACCGCGGTTGACTACGTGGGAGTCCAGCAACATAGCCATTACGCCAACTGCTGGTCCCAAGACCCCCTAAGATGTTTTCAGGAAGGGCAGAGAAGCCTTTTGTCTTCCTTCTCTGTTTACCACTAAACATCTCTCAAAATGTTTCCATCCACTTCGCTCTCAATGTTTCTTTCTTTCTTTCTTTTTCTTTCTTTTTTTCTTCCTTTCTTTCTTTCTTTCTTTCTTTCTTTCTTTCTTTCTTAATTAAGTCTTTTGCCATAGGGTGCATGCGCTCGCTGGAGAAAGATGGAGACAGAGAGGGAAAGTGACAGAGGGGATGACCATGCCACAATCCCTTCTCCTCCAGTCTCCTCCTGGGATTTTGGGCATGCAAACACACACACCCAGTACGATTTTCAAGCTGCCAGGTCCAAGACTCGAACTGCAATCAGTCATATGGTAGTTCAGTGCCTTAACCACCAGGTCAGCAGGAGTCCCTTACCCACCACGCCACCTGCTGGCCCCAGCCCTAAATGTTTCTTTGATTCTGTCTCTGAATTTCTTTGCCTCTATTTTTTTTTTCCTTTTAGATTTTTGCCATAGGGCATGTGCACGTGCTGGAGAGAGACAGAGAGAGACAGAGAGAGACAGAGACAGTGAGAGGGAAAACGAGAAATTACTCCCCAGGGGGATGGCCGGGCTGCAATCCTGTCTCTTCCTTTCTCCTCTTGAGATTTTGTTTCCGGCACACGCAGTTGGCGTAATGGCTATGTCACTGGACTCCCATGTAGTCGACCACGGTTCGCCTCCCGGACCCGGTGGCTTAAACTCATGCCTGGCGCGTGTACGTGTGTGCCCAAGATCCCAAGAGGAGAATGGAGGAGAAGGGATTGCGGCGTGGCCATCCCCCTTGGGGGGTGATTTCTCGCTTCCTGTCTCTCTGTCTCTGTCTGTCTTTCTGTCGAGCGCACGTGCCCTATAGCAAAAACCTCTCCAAAATAATAATAATAATAAATAAATAATACTAGCAGATCGCATAGTAGTTACGTTGCCGGACTCCCGCATGACTGACCATGGTTCAAGTCTCCGACCCAGTGACTTGAATCTCATGCTGGGCGTGTGTACATGTGTGCCCAAGATCCCAGGAGGAAAATGAACGAGAAGGGATTGTGATGTGGCCATCTCCCCTCGAGGAGTGATTTCTCACTTTTCCTCTCAGTATCTCCCTCTCTCTCTCTAGTGAGCACACGCCCTCTGGCAAAAACCCTCTAGAAACAAAATAAATAACAATAAATAAATCAAATTAAATCATTAGGGGCTGACAGGTGGCATGGTGGTTAAAGGTGCTAGAATCCTACCGTGGACAACCGTGGTTTGAATCCTGGACCTTGGCGACTTGCTTTCTTAGTTTCTCTCTCTCTCTAGCTAAATTAAAATGAATTAACGAATTCTTTTTAAAAATTAATTATTTAAAAAAAGAAGAAGCATTTGGTACTTGTCGATGACCTACGGAGGCTGGGGCATGCATGTCACACAGTAGGTTGGCATCTCCGCTGACTGATACAACCTGGGAAATTCTCACCTCTGGGTAGGGAAACTTTATCCTTAGTCTGAAGAGTGGGCTGGGCCTGGTCAGGTCCAATCAATCCCTCTCCTGGACTGGCTGGTGAGTCCCCGACACTCACCTAAAGGCAGCTCGAAGCGAGTGTCCAGGAGGATGCGGTGGAAGGTGGGGTCCTTGGTGCCACAGATCTCGCTGTCCGCCATGATGACCTGCGAGTCCAGCGTCAGCCACTCTCCAGGGCCCTCCTGGGGGTCGGGGAGGTGCGGGACAGGGCTCAAGGACCCAGCAAGGCGGGGAGAGTCAGCTGCTCTCTCCCCTCGCGGGAGATGTCCCTCTCCTCCCGTCTGCTCTACTCTGAAAGCGTCATGTCCCCACTTTTCAGATGAGGAAACTGAGACTCAGTGCCGGGCCACCTTAGGGGTCCAGGAAAGCAAGGACCAGCCTTGTGTGGCTACCCCCACCCCGATGAGAGGTTACAGGAACTCTGACTTCAGAAAACTCTGACCGTTCCACTACCCAGGGAGGAGCCCCAGAGAGAGTGAGCCTGTTTCCCCTTGATCAAGAACCATGAGATTTTGGAACAAGCAAGGTCCACTCTGAACCTCTGTTTCTTCATTCCCCTCATGCCAGCACATCTGTGGAATTACTTTCTACAGCCCTGGCGGACGGAGCATGGCTCACATGTGGGGGGCCACTGAGGACATTTTGGGTCACCCTTCAAGGCTTCTTCTTCTTCTTCTTTTTTGGAGAGGTTTTTGCTATAGGGCGCGTGCGCTCGCCAGAAAGACAGAGAGAGACGGAGAGACAGAAAGCGAGAAATCACCCCCCAGGGGGGATGGCCACACCGCAATCCCTTCTCCTCCATTCTCCTCTCGGGATCTTGGGCACGCACGCACACGTGCCCGGCGTGAGTTTAAGCCACCGGGTCCGGGACTTGAACTGCAGTTGGCTACATGGGAGTCCAATGACATAGCCATGACGCTAACTGCTGGTTCTATCCTCAAGGCTTCTTTTTGGACTCCCTTCCGTGGCCTCCTGCACCCATTCCTCCCTTCCATTATGTAATTCATTCATGCATTTGAAAACAAACCAACCCTCAAACTTCATTCATGCTAGGTGAAGTCAGGAGCCCCCAAGAGGACCCCCCCTGCTCACTTGGCTCCTGAGCAGACCCCTACTGTGGGAGACAGAGCTGGTCCCATCACTCCTTCTTTCTTTCTTCCATAATAATATATTTATAACTGACCCACGGTTGCTCAAGGTAGGACTACATTTCCCAGAATCCCTTGCACCTAAGTGGAGTCATGTGACTAGGGTCTGACCAATGGGATGTGAGCAAAGTGCTATAAGCTGCTCCCCCATGGGGCCCTTGACTGAAAGGATGAACCCTTTCTGCCTTGCTATTGTTTCCCTGGCTGGAATGCAGATGCAATGGTCTGCTTCAAGCAGCGATTTTGGGCCATAAGGTAGTGCAACACAATGGAAGGAACTTAGGTCCTGGTGACTTTGAAACGGTCACAGCAACCCCAGATGTCCCCAGGGATGAATGTCCACCTGGTTTAGGCCACTGCTCTCTGGGCCCTTCCTCCTCCTCCACCCTCGGCCCACTGGCGGCTCACCTCATTGGACTGGCGGATAGTCCTCAGCGGGATCCACACAGTGCCCACCATCGTGTCCCAGATAAGACCTTTATTCCACACCTCCACGGTTAACCCCAGATCCAGGCGGTTAATCTCACTGTAGAAAGAGGAGGGAGACATTGACACAGGAGTGAGAAAGCAGATGATCTGAGGGGTTAGTTCATTGGTCATGCACAGGCAGCACCCTGCAATGAAAGCTCAAGCCTAGGACCAGCAGTTAGCGTAATGCCTATGTCACCGGACTCCCATGTAGTCGACCGCGGTTCGAGTCCCGGACCCGGTGGTTTAAACTCATGCTGGGCGCGTGTGCATGCATGCCCAAGATCCCGAGAGGAGAATGGAGGAGAAGGGATTGCAGCATGGCCATTTCCCCGGGATGCGATTTCTCGCTTTCTGTCTCTCTGTCTCTGTCTTTCTGGCAAGCACACACGCCCTTTAGCAAAAACCTCTCCAAAAAAAAAAAATGAAAACAAGCCACCAGGTCCGGGATTCAAACCACAGTCACTCACGTGGGAATCCAACGCTCTTACCACCACGCCCCCTGCTGACCCCAATCTGCAGTTTTAAAAATAGCCCCCTGGCTGCCTGGAGGAGAACAGATTGTGGGAGGGAGGCGGCCGGCGGCGGGAGGCCAGGGTGGAGGCTGGCAGACAGAGAGGCCTTGGCTGCTGGCCTCGGCCACACGGGAAGGGGGTGGATTCTGCAGGCGCTTTGGCGGCCAAGGTGCTCAACTGGATGCGGGAGGGCGAGGGAGGAAGGAGGACGGTCCCGGAGGACCAGCTGAGCCCCGGGGCTAGGGGAGGCCATGCAGGGCGCGACGCGGCGGACTCACAACATGAAATCCTGCTCCCAGCTGGGCTGGCTGCCCCGCACGGCGATGGTGGTGCTCTTCACATTCTGAACCTTCAGGGTCACGTACGTGTTGAATTTCTCTGCGGCGGCGAGAGGAGGGTCAGTGCTGGGGCCCGGGGAATCGAAGCCCTTGGAGTTGCAAAGGCCCCAGCTCCCATCCCACAGTCCAGGGGGAGCCTCCCACCTCCCTGCCAGCCCTGCCCTGGCCCCGCTCCCCAATAGCACCACAGAGGAGCCCTCCTGCAGGGACACGTGGGATGTGGGGGTGCCTCGTCTGCATGCCTAGAAACAACTACGATGGGGCAGGCAGGTGGCGTGGTCAGCTAAGGTGCTGAACTCCTACAGAGACTACCGCAGTTCAAGTCCCGGGTTTGCTTTCTCACTTCCCGTGTGTTTCTCTCTGTTGCTCTGTCCCTCTCTGGTCAAATTAAAATACGTAAGTAAATAAATAAAGTTAAGTAAAATCATTCTTTTTTTTGGGGGGGGGGTTTGGATATAGGGCATGTGGGCTCGCCAGAACGACAGAGACAGAGAGACAGAAACAAGAAATCCCCCTCCAGGGGGGAAGGCCATGCCGCAATCCCTTCTCCTCCATTCTCCTCTCGGGATCTTGGGCACGCATGCACACACGCCCGGCGTGAGTTTAAGCCACCGGGTCTGGGACTCGAACCACAGTTGACTCCATGAGAGCCCAGTGACGTAGCCATGACGCCATCTGCTGGTCCCATAAAATAATTCTTTAAAAATAAAAATAAATTTAAAAAAAAAAGAAAGAAACGCTATCTCCTGGAGCAGGGTGACCCTCCCACCTGTCACTAGGGTCACTAGGATTCCCCCAGATGACAGGGACAGGAACTGCTGGGATCTGAGCTAAGGTCTGACTCCTCATTGAACCCTCTGACACGCCTCCCCACGATCTCCACGGACATAGAAGCTCACGTCTGAGTGTCGTCTCAGATCCCCTCCCTAGCCCCTCCAAGAGACAGACGGACGGACAGACAGACAGCACAGGACAGTGCGAGAAGACAGATCACTTACCCTGGGCACCATCGAACTTGGCTTTTTTGACTGTGGAAAGAGACAGGAAGAGGGATGGGAGACGGGGAGAGAGGCAGGGAGGAGTGAGACCGAGACAGAGAGATGTAGAGACACACGCCGAGATAGAGCGATCGCGAGAGAGAGGCAGAGGAGAGAGGCTCAGAGTTCAAGAGACAGTGAGAGGGAGAGAGAGAGCGAGAGACCGTAAAAGAGACCAAGACCAAGAGAGAAGAAGCAAAGCCAGAGACAGAGATGAAGAGATAAGGAGAGGAGGGGAGATAAGGAGAATAAGGAGGTAGGGATGAGAGAGAGAGAGAGAGAGAGAGAGAGAGAGAAGCCGTCAGAGACATGAATACAGACAGACCTAGGGCCAGAAAGAAATTTGGACCCTGGGACAGACCCCGTCCCTCCCTTCTCCCATCCTCTGTACCCATCAAACTCCCTCGAGGCCTCCCACAATGACGAAGCCTTGACTCAGCCTTTTTTGATATTGCAAAGAAAAGAGGTAGCCAGGTGGTAGGAAGAGGCCTCCTACGGGGAGCCCTCCAGGATTGCCTCAGAAGGAGGTATGTTAAGGAGGAAGAAGAAAGTGGGTTGAGGGAAAAGACAATCACCAACGTCTCCTATCAGGTCAGTGGGACCCGCCCCTCAATGATCCAGTTCTGTCCTAACAAGGCCTTGCGGAATTTGGGGGGTCCATTCAAAAGAGGCTGATGAAGGCAGGATGGGAGCAGCCGAAGAGCTGGGTCCTGTTGTGCACAGGGAGGTACCCCACTCCTGGGCTGGAGGGCTGTTAGAGATCGTCCGAAGCAACTTCCCTGTGGACCGCGCACCCCGAATATATCCCAGGGCCCCGGGAGGTCCAGTCTTCTCATGGTTCATAGCATCTCACAGCCCAATGTGTTTGGAAGCAGTAAGGAGGCCAGCAGGTGGCGTGGAGGTCAGGGCAGCTGGATCTCACAGGGCTGACGGTGCGGTTCCAGTCCTGGACCCGGCAACTTGAAAATCACACCGGGTGTGTGTGTGTGCGTGCGCTCCGAAAATCCTAAGAGGAGAATGGAGGAGAAGGGATTGCAGCGTGGCCATCCCCCCTGGGGGGTGATTTCTCGCTTTCTGTCTCTCTGTCTCTTTCTCTTTCTGGTGAGTGCACGCGCTCTATAGCAAAAACCTCTCCAAAGGGGGGGAAAAAAGTCTCTTGCATCCTATGGCTGTCCCCAACATTTTCTCCACTATTCACTCTTCACCCAAAATATGCTCCTAAAAGGAATCTATACCCCCTTTTCCTCCTCTGTTTTTGTTCCCAGTTTTCTTTTCAAATTAATGTCTTCATTTGTACGGGCAATTTAAAATCCAAACCAACTAGATGATGCAATAAAAATAAGGCTTTCTTTTTTAGTTTTGCCACAGGGCACGTGCTCTTACCAGAGAGAGAGAAAGCGAGAGAGAGACAAAGTGAGACATCTCACCTCCTACCCCCGCCGGGGGATGGCCACACGGCAATCCCTTCTCCATTCTCCTCTCAGGATCTTGGGCACGCACGCACACGCGCCCGGCGTGTTTCTCAAGCTGCTGGGTTTAGAACATGAACCACACAGGGACCAGCAGTTGGAGTAATGGCTATGTCGCTGGACTCCCACGTAGTCGACTGTGGTTCGAGTCCCAGACCTGGTGGCTTAAACTCACGCCGGGCGCATGTGTGTGCGTGCCCAAGATCCCAAGAGGAGAATGGAGGAGAAGGGATTGTGGTGTGGCCATCCCCCCTGGGGGGTGATTTCTCGCTTTCTGTCTCTCTGTCTCTCTAGCGAGCACAGGCACTCTATAGGAAAAATCTCTGTTAAAAAAAAAAAAAATGGGAGAAGAGGCAGCAGCCAGTGGTGTGGTGGTTAAGGCATTGGACTCCCACGTAGTCGACTGTGGTTCGAGTCCCAGACCTGGTGGCTTAAACTCACGCCGGGCGCATGTGTGTGCGTGCCCAAGATCCCAAGAGGAGAATGGAGGAGAAGGGATTGTGGTGTGGCCATCCCCCATCGGGACTGCTTTCTCACTTCCCTCTCTGTTTCTCGAGCGAGCGCATGTGCCCTTTGGCAAAAATCTTATAAAAAGAGAGAGAAGGAGAGAGAGACAAAAAAAGGCAGAACTGAGGAGGAGTAAGGGGGGGGGGTAGGAAATTTCAGGGCGGTGGAAGATGCCAGGCCCTGGAGGGGGAGTAAAAAGTCTAGTCTGGGCCAGCACGTGGCGTGGTGGTTAAGGGCACGGGACTCCCACGTGGCTGCCATGGTTCAAGTCCCAGACCTGGCAGCTTGCTTTCTCACTTTCTCTCTCTCTCTGGTGAGCACACATGCCCTATAGCAAATTAAATTGTGACAATAATAATAAAGACAGTCAGGGACCGACATGTGGTTAAAGGGCACTGGACTCCCACATGGTCAACTGTGGTTTGAGTCCTGGACCTGGCAGCTTGCTTTCTCACTTTTTCTCTCTCTGTCTCTCTCTCTGTCCCTTCTCTGGTCAAATGAAAATAAATTAATTAATTAAATTAAATTAAAAATAATTATTTTATTTGTTTTGTTTTTTTGGAGAGGTTTTTCGCTATAGGGCACGTGCGTTCACCAGATAGACAGACGCCAAGGGCCCTTGGAAGAATAAATGGAGACCCCTAAGATTTTTTTTTTTTTTGAGAGAGGTTTTTGCTATAGGGCACGTGTGCTCACCAGACAGACAGAGAGAGACTGAGAGACAGAAAGCAAGAAATCACCCCCCCAGGGGGGATGGCCACGCCACAATCCCTTCTCCTCCATTCTCCTCTCGGGATCTTGAGCACGCACGCACACGCGCCCGGTGTGAGTTTAAGCCACCGGGTCCAGGACTCAAACCGCGGTCGACTACGTGGGAATCCAGCGACATAGCCATTACGTTAACTGCTGGTCCCAATAAAAATAATTCTTTAAAAAATAATAGAAGACTGTATTCATCTATCCCAGCAGCTCCCCCACCCATCCCTAATGGTTTCTCTTGGGATCAGGAGGGAGCCTGGAGCTTCTTGGGGTCTCTCTGTCTCTCACTCTTTGGGGGTCTCTCCCTGTCTCCTTCTGCATCTCTGGGTTTCTCTCCGCCTTTGTCATGTTCTGTCTCTCTCTGTCCCTCTTCTTGGCCCACTCAGCACCTTCCTTCTCCCAAAGCCTCAGCCCCTCACCACAGTTTGAAGGGCTGGAAAGTGAAGGCAGGGTCGGGGTTCCGGGGTGGGACGCAGGGCCTGGGGTTACTGAGGGCTCCACCCCGGATGGCAGAGGCCCAGCTCCATCTTTGCATTCACTCATCCCTGATGACCTCAGAGGGAAAAGGGGAAAGGGAGGGGCCAGCAGGTGGCGTGGTGGTTAAGGAACTGGACTCCCACATGGCTGACCGTGGTTCAAGTCCTGGACCTGGTGGTTTGCTTTCTCATTTTCCCTTTCTCTCCTCTCTGTCTCTTCCTGGTCAGACTTTTAAATTATAATAATAACAACTAAAATAATTTTTTTTAAAAAAAGGGGGAGAGGGATCGGCAGGTGGCATGGTAGTAAAGAGTGCTGGACTCCCACATGGCCCACCTTGGTTCAAGTCCCAGACCTGGCCGCTCGCTTTCTCACTTTCCCTCTTTCTTTCCCTCTCTGGTCGATTAAAATAAATAAATAAAGTTAAATAAAATAATTCTTAAAAAAAAAAAAGGGGGGGCGGGGAAGGGTCCCAAGGTGGGTGGTGGTCTTCAGGAGTCATGCAGCTTGGAGTTGGGGAGGGACCCCAGGAGGGTGGCCTGGGAGGAGGGGCTCCGAGAAGGAACTGAGTCACCCTCCGTTTGTCTTTCCCAGCCAGTAAAGAGTCCCTGAGTCCCGAGTCACCAGCATGGAGTCACCAGCATCATAGCATCCTGCCACCTTCTCCCGCTGGGTTGCGGTTTCGGGTTGCGGTTTCGGGGTCCCGCGTCTGGCGGCGCCACCCCTCCCCAGCGGGCTCTAGGTCACGCACGAGGCTATTTATAGCGTGAGAGAGGACAGCGTGGGCGACGCGACAGCGGGGAGTGGCCAGGGCAGAGAAAAGGGAGCTGCTGGTGTCTACGGACCAGCGGGTGGAGACGCTGCTGCGGGTGGAGACGCCGCGTCTGGCGCAGCCCGAAGCACGAGCGGCCTCCCGGGCTGGGTCAGCGCAGGCTGGTGAATGCGATTCCAGAGACAGCTGCTGCGGGCCAGACCCGGCTCGATGGAGAAGGGGTTCGAGCCCCGGGAACGCCATGGGTGAAGCCCGGCTGCGGGTCTCAGTTTCTGCCTCTGAAAAATAGGAACAGCTGGCTGGCTTCCTTTCCCTTGTCTTTTTTTAAAAGAATGATTTTTAAACTTTGTGTATTACTTAT
Source organism: Tupaia belangeri chinensis (assembly GCF_000334495.1). Lineage (NCBI taxonomy): Eukaryota > Metazoa > Chordata > Mammalia > Scandentia > Tupaiidae > Tupaia > Tupaia belangeri. Next base: position 2,647,415 of record NW_006159676.1, on the reverse strand, counting down.
TTATTTTAATTTGACTAGATTGTGATAGAATGGGGGAGAGGGAGAGAGAGAGGGAAAGTGAGAAAGCAAACTGCCAGGTCTGGGACTCGAACCGCGAACCGCGGTCGATCACTCACGTGGAAGTCCATCGCCCTTAACCACCGCGCCACCTGCCGGCCCCTTCCCCCTCCCCTTTTCTTCCCTCTGCTCTGCATCGGCTTCTCTCCCTTCTGCATCATCGTTATTGTAGTTAATACCATTGTCATCACTACTAGTTTTATGACAGTTAAATTTTTTTTTTTATTGTATGCTTGTTGGAGACAGAGAAAGAAAGAGTGAGAAATCACCCCCCAGGGGGGATGGCCACGCTGCAATCCCTCCTCCTCCATTCTCCTCTCGGCATCTTGGGCATAGGTGCACACACACACGTGCCCGATATGATTTTCAAGCCACCGGGTCGGGGACTTGAACCGTGTAGTCAGCTATGTGGGAGTCTAGTGCCTTAACCACCTACTGGCCTCAGATGTATTGCATTTTCTATTTAGCTAAGTGTACTCCAGGTCTGGATTCTAAGACCTTGGGGAATTTTTTTTAAAAGAATTATGTTATTGGGACCAGCAGTTAGCATAATGGCTATGTCGCTGGACTCCCATGTAGTCAACCGCGGGTCGAGTCCTGGACCCGGTGGCTTAAACTCACGCCAGGTGCGTGTGTGTGCGTGCCCAAGATCCCGGGAGGAGAATGGAGGAGAAGAGATTGCAGCGTGGCCATCCCCCCTGGGGGGTGATTTTTCACTTTCTGTCTCTCTGTCTCTCTCTGTCTTTCTGGCAAGCGCACGCGCCCTGTAGCAAAAACCTCTCAAAAAAAAAAAAAAAGGAATTATTTTATTTAATTTTATGTATTTATTTTCATTTGACCAGAGAGAGAAAGGGAAAGTGAGAAACCAAGCCACCAGGTCCAGGACTCAAACTGTGGTCAGCCATGTGGGAGCCCAGCGATCTTAACCACCACGCCACCCGCCAACCCAAGACCTTGGATTCTCATTGAGGGGGACCCTAGTCTTAGGGCATTTGGCTTCTAACTAGGGCTTCTAACTAGTAGATCCAGCCACCCAGAGGAGCGTCTGCAAAGCCTACCGCCCCATCAGAACCCGCTAGACTGTCCAAGATCTCAAATAATGAGACCAGCCTGGCCCTGGCATGCAGGAAGGAGGAAGCAGAGAGAATCCAAAAATAGATTCTAGGCTATTTGATAACTTGGCGTGTGATGTCGGGCCGGAGAACATTTCAGCGGCAGATAAATGGACTTTATAATGAAGAACGTTGGCCCCACTGGCTTCGGATCTGGGAGAGAATAAATGAAGAATTTTATTCCCCCATTGACAGAAAGACATCAAAGGCCAAAAGGCACAGATAGCAAGAATTTCTGGGGCACTCCAGGGAGCAGGGATTTCTGCCTGGGCTGTTTAGCGGGTACCCCCTTAGAGTCAGACCCCAGCAAATACGAGGTGCTCTCATGAAACGCACAGTGGGTCAGGGAAGGAATGACGTCATTCACCGCTCCGGCTTCCTGGCTGGGTCTCGCTAGGACACGCCCCCTGGCCAACGCGGGCGCTGTCCACGGTGCTGAACGGAACGTCTCCTGCTCCTGTACCCCAATGGGCTTGACTTCCCCCTTGTGCATGGACTTGGGGAACCCTCTTGGGGCCCGTTTTAGGCTGGAGCACGCCGTGGACGCTCAGGAAGTATTCTGCTCTCTGATTCTTCTTTTGGAAAGCTTCGAGTCCTCATTAGTAAAAGCACCATGATTAGGGCAGACAGATGATGTTAAGGGTACAGGACTCCCACATGGCAGACCGGGGTTCGAGTCCCAGACGTGGCAGCTTGCTTTCTCACTTTCCCCCTCTCTCTCCTTCGCTGGTTAAATTTAAAAATAAATAGGAGACGGTAGATGGTGTGGTGGTTAAGGGCACTGGACTCCTACATGGCAGACTGTGGTTCGAGTCCCAGATCTGGCAGCTTGCTTTCTCATTGTCTCTCTCTCTCTCTCTCTCTGACTCTGTCCCTCTCTGGTCAAATGAAAATAAATACATAGACATAAATACAGTTAAATAAAATAATTCTTTAAAATATAAATAGGAGGACCAGCAGTTAGCATCGCTGGACTCCCATGTAGTCGACCGCGGTTCGAGTCCCGGACCCAGTGGCTTAAACTCACACCAGGTGCATGTGTGTGAGTGCCCAAGATCCCGAGAGGAGAATGGAGGAGAAGGGATTGCAGCGTGGCCATCCCCGCGGTGGTGATTTCTCACTTTCGGTCTCTGTCTCTCTCTGCCTCTCCAGTGAGCACATGTGCCCTATAGTAAAAATATCTCAAAGGGACCAGCAGTTAGCGTAATGGCTATGTTGCTGGACTCCCATGTGGT
>NW_006159676.1:2641284-2644937 GCF_000334495.1 Tupaia belangeri chinensis | reverse complement strand
GTGTGCGTGCGTGCCCAAGATCCCGAGAGGAGAATGGAGGAGAAGGGATTGCAGCATGGCCATCCCCCTGGAGGGTGATTTCTCGCTTTCTGTCTCTCTGTCTCTCTCTTTCTGGCGAGTGCACACGCCCTATGGCAAAAACCTCTCCAAAAAACAACAACAACAAAATAATAGTAATAAATACAATTAAATAAATAATCCTAAAAATAATGATAAAATTAAATATAATAATTCTAATGATGATAATAAAATTAAATGATAATAATATTTAATACAATGATAAGACAAAGAAGAAACTAATCCCAGGACAGAGTCTCCACCTCTGTATGGGACTTGGTCATCTCCCAGGTCCTGGGGGCTGAGAGGAGACTCCCCCTTCTCCCTTCACCTCCCAAGTGGCTAGGGACTCCTGTCAGCTCTACCTCTGGCTCTGTGACACCAGGCAAGTGACTAAACCTCCCTGAGCCTCAGTTTCCCGCATCTGTAAAGTAGGACTGCTGTATGGCTTAGAGACAGCAATGGCACAGAAATCCTCAACACTCCCTGTAAAAGGCTGCAGAGGGACCAGCAGGTGGTGTGGTGGGGTTAAGGTGCTGGACACTCCCACGTGAGCGACTGCAGTTCAAGTCCCGGACCTGGTACCTTGCTTTCTCATGTTCTCTTTCTCTCTCTCTGATCAAATTAAAATGAATGAATAAATAAAATGGAATAATTCTTTTTTTAAAAAGGCTGCAGAAATAGGACTTCTTGTTGATCTTATTATGGAAGGCAAACCCACACTCACACACATAGTTCAATGGATCATATATTCATTCATCAACTATGGATAAGCCTTTTATTTTGAAGGGGTTTTTTTAAAAAAAAATTATTTATTTATTTAATTCCATTTCTTGTTATTATTGTTATTTGAATTCGACCAGACAGTGAGACAGAAAGAGAGAGAGAAAGAGAAAGTGAGAAAGCAAACTGCCAGGTCCAGGATTCGAACCACAGTTGACCATGTGGGAATCCAATGCCTTTAACCACCAGGCCACCTGCCAGCCCCTATTTAGAAGGTTTTTTTTTTTGGGGGGGGGGGAGGTTTTCACTATAGGGCACGTGGGCTTGCATCCAGGACGCAAACCGCGGTTGACTACGTGGGAGTCCAGTGACATAGCCATTACACTAACTGCTGGTTCCCTATTTAGAAGGTTTTTAAAAAAATTTTTGGAAAGGTTTTTACTATAGGGTACATGTGCTCGCCCGAAAGACAGAGAGAGACAGAGAGACAGAAAGAGAGAAATCACCCCCCAGGGAGGATGGTCACGCCGCAATCCCTTCTCCTCCATTCTCCTCTCGGGATCTTGGGCACGCACGCACACGCGCCCGGCGTGAGTTTAAGCCACCAGGTCTGGGACTCGAACCACGGTAGACTACATGGGAGTCCAGTAACATAGCCATTACGATATACGCTGGTCCCTTTAAAAATTTTTAAAGAGTTTTCTTCTATAGGGCACATGCACTCACCAGAGAGATAGAGAGATACAGAGAGACAGAAAGTGAGAAATTACTCCCCAGGCAGGATGCCCATGCTGTAATCCTTTCTCCTCCATTCTCCTTGCAATTTTGGGCATGCACACACGTACACCTGGTGTGAGTTTCACGCCACTGGATCCAGGACTGGAACTGCATGGGAGTCTAAAACCTTAACCGGTACACCACCTGCTGACCCCTATTTTGAAGGTGTTTGCCACAAGGCACATGGGCTCGCCAGAGAGCGACAGAGAGAGGGAAAGTGAGAAATCACGCCCCCTGGAGGGGCATGGCCACCACACAATTTTTCCTTCTCCATTATCCTTCTGGGATTTGGGGCATACACACACACATGCCCAGTGTACGTTTCAAGCCACCGGGTCCAGGACTTAACTGTGGTCAGCCACGTGGGAGCCCTGTACCTTAACCACTAAGCCACCTACTAGTTCTTTGGAGCCTTTTAAAACTTCAAGTTGCTTGTCCAAAATACCCTGAAATATAAAAAAGTCTGGAACGTTTCTTTAAAAAAAATAAAAAATAAAAAACTACTGGGACCAGCAGGTGGCATGGTGGTTAAGGCACTGGACACTCCCACATGGCCGACCGGGGTTCAAGTCCTGAACCTGGTGGCTTGCTTTCTCACTTTCCCTCTCTTTCTCTCTCTGATCAAATTAAAATAAATACATAAAGTTAAATAAAAAATAAAATAAATAATTATTGAAAAAAAAAGAACTACTTAATTTAATTTATTTGTTTTCATTTGACCAGAGAGGGACAGAGCAAGAGAGAGAGAGAGGGAAAGTGAGAAAGCAAGCTGCCAGGTCCGGGACTCAAACCATGGTCAGCCATGTGGGAGTCCAGTGCCCTTAACCACCATGCCACCTCCCGGTATCAGCTTCATCCTACCACCAAGCTTTTCCCTGTGTTGTTCCCTCCATCAACAGCCCCATCTCCCTTCTTCTTAGCTCCCTTTCATCCTCTGAGCCTCGGGGCCATGGTGGTGCTAGGATCAGGGCAGGCTGACCAGAGGAGGAGCCCGGAGGTCCCTTCCCCATCTTTCTCACTGTAACTCCGGGGGGCTGTGTGGTCAGAAGTCGGGCTGGATCCCCAGAACCAGGAACATGCCTGGCATATAGCAGGTACTCAGCGAATGCTTGTTAATTTTCATTTTCTTTTCTTTTCCTTTTTTTTTTTTTTTTTAGGGCACGTGCACTCGCCAGAAAGACAGACAGAGACAAAGAGGCAGAGAAAGCGAAAAAAATCCCCTCCCTTCACCCTGGAAGGATGGCCACGGCACAATCCCTTCTCCTCCATTCTCCTCTTGGGATCTTGGGCACGCACACACACGCGCCAGGCATGAGTTTAAGCCACCGGGTCTGGGACTCGAACCGCGATCAACTGCATGGGAGTCCAGCAACATAGCCATTATGGTTTCTGCCGTTCTCAGCCTGGCCTGAGTTTTAAGCCACCAGGTCATATACGCCCTGCGTGAGTTTTAAGCCACCGGGCCCAGGACTTGAACCATGGTCAACTACGTGGGAGTCCAGCGATGTGCCATCACACCATCTGCTGGTCCCTCATTTATTTTATTTTAATTTCACCCCGGCGGAGAAAGACAGAGACAGAGAGAGAGAAAACAAGCTGTCAGGGCCAGGACTCGAACTGTGGTCAGCCATGTGGGAGTCCAGAGCCCCTAACCACGGCGCCACCTGCTGGCCCCTCCTCTCTGAATTTTGGATATGCTCCGTGGTGTTTCTCAAACTGCCAGATCTGGGACTCGAACCCCTCACTCAGCCATGTGGTGTCCAGCCGCTTTTACCACGCCATTGGCTAGCCCAAAGGCATGAGATGACCCTTCTGCCCATGCCTCAAACACATGTGGACACATCCACAGACGAGCCTGTGGCCATGCCTGCCTGGTGGAGCTGACCGCGTCTGGTACACACGTGTGTGCGTGTGTTCACGCGGCCAGCTGGTGTGTACGTGCGTCCGTGCGCGCGGGTCCCAGACACAAGGTTTGCCTGGAGTGCGGCGGCGGCGGCGCCTGGGGACCATTCTGGATACGGATGTGTGTAGAGGGGGCCCCTGGGGAGAGGCAGGTGTTTCCTCCACTGCAAGGAGGAGCTCAGACGCCATGGAAA
>NW_006159676.1:2623418-2628463 GCF_000334495.1 Tupaia belangeri chinensis | reverse complement strand
TCCCGACCCCCCCCCCCACCCCTCCCCGGCTGGCTGCACCCAGCTTCCCTCCTCCTCCCCGCCCCTCCTGGCCTCGTCCTCCACCTCCCCTGCACCTCGCGCAGCCCCACCCCAGCGACGCCCCCCTCCTCCACGCTGCCGCGATCGTCCTCCACCTCCCCTGCACCTCACCCAGCCCCACCCCAGCGACGCCCCCCTCCTCCACGCTGCCGCGACTCCAACTTTCCCAGGGAGGTCCGCAGAACCCTCCAACCTCCCGGCCTCGGTTTCTGGAAGCCTCGGCCCTCTTCCCACCCCCACTTCGCACCGCCCCCGCAGCCGAGCCTCCAGCGTGCGTCAGAGTGCGGGGTACGATTCCCCCACCCCCGGCAGCCAGGCGGACCTTCCAGAGAAGCCCAGCTTGCAGGATGGGAGCGTCAGCCCCGTGGTTCCCCCTCCTCCAGGACCTCCCCATTCCCCCCAATAAAATCTAGTCAACTTAGAGGAACGGGAGAGGTCACTGGAGGTCTGGTCATGTCATTTCCCGGCCTCTAACGCCATAGGTCAGGAGGCCAGGGTCTAGACAAGTTGACCTTTGAGTTTAGGGACTCTTCTTTCATCTCCCCCAACCCTGTAGGGTTGAAATGAGCCCCTTAAGAAAAGTGGCTCCTGGGGCCGGCAGGTGGCGTGGTGGTTAGGGGCGCTGGACTTCCACTTGGGTGACCACGGTTCACGGTTCGAATCCCGGATCTAGTGGCTTGCTTTCTCACTTTCTCTCGATCTATCCCTCTGTGGTCAAATGAATAAATAAAGCTAAATAAAATAATTTGAAAAAAAAAAGAAAAAGAAAAGGCAAAGAGACTCCTGTTCCTTTAAGAACGGTTCCCGGCTCCGGGGTCCAGATCCAGGCCCTGAGGCTTGGAGTGCAGGGCGCTCTACCACACGCACGTAGACACGCACCCTCGCTCGCCGTCGCCCGAGGTCCGCCGACGCCTGAGTTCTCTCTCTCCGCCGACACACCCCTTCCCCCACCCCAGCTTCTTGCAGTGACTCCAAAGGAGGGAGGCGGACCCTACTCCATCAGACCCAGGGTTCTGACTTGGGCAGGCCTAGAACCCGGGTCCCCAGCTACCTCTGCCGCCCAAGGTCTCCCGAAGCCCTAGTTCTTAGCAGCAGTGCTGCTCAGACGCCTGGGTCCCAGTGGGCTGGCTCGTCCCCCTACCCCAGCCATGAAGGGGGGAGAGGGGGGAGGGTCATGCCCTCCAGCATCTCCCTCCCCCCACCACCCTGCTAAACGTGGGCCTGGGCGTGGGCCTAGGTGCAGATGGCGTCCTGGCCCCAAAATAGCTCCCCCCCCCAACAGCGCAGAGTGGGTGAGGTGAGGAAGGGCAGAGGAGGTGTGGGGGGGGGGGAACCAGCTTTTTTGCAAAGGGTCGTTCCTGCCGCGAAGGCCAGATGCGTGTTTGCAGGGAACAGAGGGGGCGGGAGAGGAAGAGCCAGCCCCCACTGGCGAGGCCAAGGACTTACGGGAAAAGCACCCCCAGACCCCCTGTCATGGCCCTTCCTGGACGTTGGGAGGGGTCGCCCTGGCTCTCCCCACCACGACACCTCCATACCCAGGGCTGGAGGATTCCTAGAACTCCCGATTTTAAAACAGCCAAGCGTTCCCAGCCCAAATCTTCCAGCCCCCAGGCTCGGAGACCCCTCCCACTTAAATCCTCTCTGAATTCCGAAACCGGTCCGCGTCTGAAAAGACCCGCAGCCTAGACTCCTTCCGAAATTCACTTAAATTGCCCAACCCAGCTCCTTCCACACAAGTCACCCCAAGAACCCAGGCTACACAACGCTCCAGTCTAAACCGTTGCCAGATCCCCGCCCGCGTCCACACGGGCCTCCGCGTTCAGCCGCGTCCATACGCTCTCCCCGAGGAGCAGCCACCAGGACCCCCAGGGAGCCCAGCCGCGTCTGCACGGGTCACCCTCCTGGGACGCCCTGCCACGTCCACAAGGGCGACCCCCCTCCGAAGTCCGGCTGTATGGACCGACTCGGGTCACCCCCTCGGGAGCCCAGCCGCATCCACGCGGACCCCGAGCCCAGCCCGCGTCCACACAGGTCCCCCGACCCCCCGCGTCGCCTCCTACCTCCAACGCAAAGCAGAGACATGTCTCCGGAGTCGCCGGCGGGCCGGAGACGGCCGGGCCGGTTCGGTTGGGTCGGGCTCAGCAGCCACTGGGCTGGGGCAACTCGGGGCTGGCGCGGGGGCGCGCCGGGGCCCGGCCACTGTCGCCAGCCATCTTGGTTCAGCACCGGGGGCGCGGACAGCTCCTGACGTGGCGCTGATGCGGGGCGGGCGGGCGGAGCCCGGGGACGCCTGATGGGGCGGGGGCGCCGCGGGCTGGGGGAGCTGTTAAAGGGCCCGCTGTCGGACCCCCCCCAACCTACCTCCCTACCCCAGAGGAACAGAGGCAGCCCCCACGTTGGCTCCTTTCTATTTCTCTCCTCTGAGTATCTCTATCTCTACGTCTCTGTCTCTCTCTTTCGTGTATCTCGGTCCATTCCGTTGCACCCCTTCTGGGCCTCCAAGTCTCTGTTTCCCTCTGTCTAAGCGGCCCAGCATGTGGGTCTTTGCACACTGACCGGATCCCAGCCTTCATTCCACGGTGTACTGAAAAACTCCTATTCATCCATCAATGCCCAGTCTAAACATCGCCTCCTCCAGGAAGCCTTCCCTGACTCCCCCAAACTGAGCCTTTACACCTCCTCTCTAGACTCCCCTACCCCTTGATCCCTTCCTTTGGTGCGACCCTAATCCCAACGCAGGTTTGTACACACCTCCCTCAATACCTGACAGGATCCCCTGCCCCCAGCACACAGAAGGAGCCAGCAGATGGCATAGCAGTGTCACCGGACTACCACATGGTCCACCGTGGTTCAAGTCTCACACCCAGAGGGTGCGTGGCCAAGACCCCGGAAGGAGAATGGAGGAGAAGGGATTGCAGCGTGGCCTTCCCCCCAGGGGAAGACGCTTTCTGTCTCTCTGTCTCTCTCTGTCTGTCTGGCGAGCACACGTGCCCTATAACAAAAAAACTCTTCAAAAAAATAGATAAATAAACATAAATAAATAAAATAAATACATTTTTTTGAGAGGTTTTCGCTATAGGGCGCGTGTGCTCGCCAGGCAGAGAGAGACAGAGAGACAGAAAGCAAGAAATCACCCCCCAGGGGGGATGGCCACGCCGCAATCCCTTCTCCTCCATTCTCCTCTCGGGATCTTGGGCACGCACGCACAAGTGCCCGGCATGAGTTTAAGCCACCGGGTCCGGGACTCGAACCATGCTCGACTACATGGGAGTCTAGCGACATAGCCATTACACCAGCTGCTGGTCGCAAATAAATACATTTTCTAAAAATAAAAAAGTCTGCACACATACACACAAAATTGCTAGTGGGACCAGCAGATAGTGAAATGGATACATTGCTGGACTTCACATAGCTGACCACAGTTTAAATCTTGGAACTAGGGGTTTGAACCTCATGCCGAGTGCTTGTTCATGCATGCCCAAGATCCCGAGAGGAGAATGGAGGAGAAGGGATTGCAGCATGGCCATTCCCCCTGGGGGGTGATTTCTCACTCTCTGTCTCTCTGTCTCTCTCTGTCTTTCTGGCGAGCACACGCGCCCTATAGCAGTAATCTCTCTCTCTCTCTTAAAAAAACAAAAAGTACTACAGGGAGACAGGGAGCTTGTACTTGCCAGAGAGAGAGAGAGAGAGAGAGAGAGAAAGAGAGAACCCTCCCTGGGGAATGGTCACAAGATAACCCTTCTCCATTTCTCCTTTGGGGATTTTAAGCACACAGGCCGGGCTCGTCCCAACCCCTGTGCCACCTGCTGGTCCAACACGCTCTAGAATTTTGTGGTTTGTCTTACTTCCAATTTTGGTGTCATTTGCTGAACAGAAGCTCTTGATTTTTAGTAAACTTTTTGTTTGGGAAAAAAGAAATAGACATGTAAAACAGTTACTAAGCTACAGAGCTGCCAAAAGTAGAACGTATCTGTGGACCGCGCACGCAGCGCCCGGCGGCGGCGTTTGCCGCTTACCCCCGGTTACAGAGTATGGAAGTAAAACGGGAACGTTGGACCTGGTGGTTAGCTACATTTATTTGCAAGGTAATCACTTTCCCATCAATGTTCCCTTCCTGCTCCAGGATCCAATTCAGGATTGCCCCCCCCCCTTTTTTTTTGGAGAGGTTTTTGCTATAGGGCGCATGCGCTCGCCAGAAAGACAGAGACGGAGAGACAGAAAGCGAGAAATCACCCCCCAGGGGAGATGGCCACACCGCAATCCCTTCTCCTCCATTCTCCTCTCGGGATCTTGGGCACGCATGCACACGCGCCTGGCGTGAGTTTTAAGCCACCGGGTCCGGGACGCGAACTGCACTCGACTACATGGGAGTCCAGCGACATAGCCATTACGCTAACTGCTGGTCCCAGGGAGTCTCGATTTCTTTATGAGCAATTCTATGGCCTGCCTTCAGGTGCTTAGGAGCCAGTGACAAAGACCGAATCGTTCCGAGCCAGGAGCCAAGGATGAAGACCTGTGTGTCGTTTATGGTGGTGTGACTGTGTCGCAGCTGAACCCACTGGTCAGGAAGGGTCCCGGGTTTGTGTCCTGCAACCTTCCTAACTGCACAGGGCTGAGCTTGGGGTGGACTGCAGAATAGGGACCTGTCAGGAGTGCCTCTCTGTCATACTAGGATGGAGATAATATGTCTCGCTCATCACCTTGTGTAAGGGCCGGTAGGTGGCGTGGTGGTAAAGGCAGCTGGGTCCCACGTGGCCAAGTGCATGGTTCAAGTCCTGGAACCAGCAGTTTGAAAATCATGCCATGGGGAAACCAGCAGTTAGCATAATGGCTATATCACTGAACTCCCATGTTGCCGACCGTGGTTCGAGTCCCGGACCCGGTGACTTAAACTCACGCCGGGCGCGTGTGCGTGTATGCCCAAGATCCCGAGAGGAGAATGGAGGAGAAGGGATTGCGGCGTGACCATCCCCCCTGGGGGGTGA
>NW_006159676.1:2616468-2623220 GCF_000334495.1 Tupaia belangeri chinensis | reverse complement strand
AGACAGAGAGAGACATAGAGACAGAAAGCGAGAAATCACCCCCCAGGGGGGATGGTCACACCGCAATCCCTTCTCCTCCATTCTCCTCCCGGGATCTTGGGCACGCACGCACACGCGCCCGGTGTGAGTTTTAAGCCACCGGGTCCGGGACACGAACCGCGCTCGACTATGTGGGAGTCCAGCGACATAGCCATTACGCCAACTGCTGGTTCCCAACGGTACGAACTTCTTTTAAACCAAAGCAAGTTCAGTCTCCGTAGAGACTGTCAAAAATTGCCAATGCCGACTATATTTCAAGTCGTCACGGCGGGGGATTGGGAAAAGTTTTCAATTAGCAATAATCGTGCCTCGGATAAACCTCATTGGCTACAATACTGCCACTGCGCAAAGCTTATAAAATAATTCTTAAAACAAAAAAAGGAGGGTCAGCAGGTGGTGTGGTAGTTAAGGACGCTAGACTCCCACATGACTGACCATGGTTCGAGTCCCAGACCTGGCGGCTTGCTTTGTCACTTTCTCTCTCTCTCTCTGTCCCTTTCTGATCAAGTTAAATAAAACAATTATTTAAAAAGAAAAAAAAAAGTAAAGAAAAACACAGTGTGTGCATACGTGCCCAAAATCCCAAGAGGAGAATGGAGGAGAAGGGACCCCTGGGGGGTGATTTCTCGCTTTCTGTCTCTCTGTCTCTGTATCTCTCTCCAGGAAGCATGCTCCATGTGTGTCTCTCTACAGCAAGTTTTCTCTTTCTCACTTTGTATCTCTCTCTAGGAAGCATTTTTCTCTCTCTCTCTCTTTCTATCTATGTATCATCTGTCTCTCTCTAGCAAGCTCACTCCGTCTCTCTCTATTTATCTCTCTCCAGGAGACCTGCTCTCTCTCTCTCTCTCTCTGTATCTCTCTCCAGCAAGCTCCCTCCCTGTCTCTCTCTGTATCTCTCTCCAGCAACCTCCTTCCCTGTCTCTCTCTATCTCTCTCCAGGAGACCTGCTCTCTCTCTCTCTCTCTCTGTATCTCTCTCCAGCAAGCTCCCTCCCTGTCTGTCTCTCTGTCTCTCTCCAGGAGTCCTGTTATCTCTCTTCCTCTCTCTCTGTATCTCTCTCCAGCCAGCTCCCTCCCTGTCTCTCTCTGTATATCTCCATCAAGCTCCCTCCCTGTCTGTCTCTCTATCTCTCTCCAGGAGACCTGCTCTCTCTCTCTCTCTCTCTCTGTATTTCTCTCCAGCAAGCACCCTCCCTGTCTCTCTCTGTATCTCCAGCAAGCTCCCTCCCTGTCTCTCTCTGTATCTCTCTCCAGCAAGCTCCCTCCCTGTCTCTCTCTGTATCTCCAGCAAGCTCCCTCCCTGTCTGTCTCTGTATCTCTCTCCAGCAAGCTCCCTGTCTGTCCCTGTCTGTCCCCGTCTGTCCCTCTCTTTGCAGCAAGCCCCCCTCCCTATATATAGCTCTGTGCACCTGCGAGTTCTCTTCTGCAAGCCCGTCTGACTGTGTTTCCCATCCCCCTTCCCTTTCGATGGCTGCTGTCCTCTCGCTCCAGCCCCGTATGACACCCACAGAGAAAACTCATCCAAAGGGGAGTGACAGGAGGCAGTGCCCGGACTGGTAAAAAGAGCACCCCGTCCCACGTTGGGAGAGATGAGAGACATCGCCCTCTCGCAGCAAACACGCACGCACGTGCACACACACACAGACACGCACACGCCGTCTCCCTTCCTTCCCCAGCTCCCTGCCATGCCCAGGGCCCCCCATCTCATCAAGATCTGCTGGGGCAAGACATCTGGGCTTCCAATGAGACGGCTCCCTCCAACGCTTCTGCCAAGCTCAGCTTTTTTCTTTTTTTAAGTTTATTTCTTTCTTTCATGAGAATGAGAGGCGGGCAGAGGGGGGAGAGAAAAAGAGAGAGAAAAGCATGTTCAGCAGAATCTCACGCCATGATTATCGCAAGCTCCCAGCCTTCCTGAATTATGGGTGTACATGGCTGGTGTGTACAGGCAGGCTGGGGAACTGAACCCACGACCTTCCATACCGATCCAGCAGCTTTGGAACTACATGTTACCATTGCACCACCACCACCACGGTCCAGCTTCCGGGGCCGGCAGGTGGCGTGGTGGTTAAGAGTGCCAGATTCCCACATGGCCGACCACGGTTCAAGGGTTCAAGTCCTAGACCTGGCAGATTGTTTTCTGACTCTCTCTCTCTCTGTCCCTCTGTGTTCAAATTTAAAAGTAAATAAATGAATAAAGTTAAATAAAATAATTCTTAAAAAAAAAAAAACTAAATGGTCCAGCTTCCAATATTATTATTTGCCAAAGAGTATTTACACTCTCCAGAGAGAGAGACAGAGAAAGAGAGAGAGCGAAAGTGAGACATCACTCCCCCCCAGGGGGCATGGCCATGACCTTCTTTAGTCTCCTTTTGGGATTCTGGGCTCCCAGATTCATGTTCCTGGCATGGTTTTCAAGCTGCTGGTCCCAGGACTCAAACCATGTAGTTGGCTATGTACGATCCAGCTGCCTTAACCTCCACGCCACCAGCTGGCCCAACCTATGGTTATTATAAGCCATCCAGCCTCAGATATCTCTGTTTAGAAACACAGTAACAGACTAAGGTGATGGAGAAACGGCAGATCTCAGAGCAAGAAACTGAGCCGTTAGAACCAGCCGATGGCGTAATGGCTATGTCGCTGGACTCCCATGTAGCCGACCGTGGTTCGACTCTCGAACCCGGTGGCTTAAACTCATGTCGGGCATGTGTGCATGTCTATTTAACGGACGAGAAAACCGAGGCACAGAGGAGTCACTTTGGGAGTCAGAGGGGAGCTGTGTCCAATGAAGAACAGGAGGATGGGCCGGCAGGGGGTGTGGTGGTTAAGGGCGCTGGACTCCAACATGGCTGACCGTGGTTCAAGTCTGGACCTGGTGGCTTGCTTTCTTGCTTTCTTTCTCTTTTCCTCTTTGGTCAAATTAAATATATAAAATTTTAAAAGTCCAAATGAGATAATGACGGATTGCAGTAATGCAAAAGATGTCAGGCATGGGGCCGGCAGGTGGCGTGGTGGTTAAGGTGCTGGTCTCCCATATGGCTGGCCGTGGTTGGAGTCCTGGACCTGGTGACTTGCTTTCTCATTTTCCCTTTCTTCGTGTCTCTCTGGTCAAATTCAAAAATAATAATGGAGGGACCAGCAGTTAGCATAATGGCTATGTCGTTGAACTCCCATGAAGCTGACCATGGTTCGAGTCCCAGACCCGGTGGCTTAAACTCACACCAGGTCCGTGTGCGTGTGTGCCCAAGATCCCGAGAAGAGAATGGAGGAGAAGGGATTGCAGCGTGGCCATCCCCCCTGGAGGGGGGTGATTTCTCGCTTTCTGTCTCTCTCTCTCTCTGTCTGTCTGGCGAGTGCACGTGCCCATAGCAAAAACCTCTCCAAATAATAGCAGTAATAACATGGGGCCAGCAAATGGCATGCGGTTAAAGGCACTGAACTCCCACATGGCCGACCATGGTTCAAGTCCTGGACCTAGTAGCTTGCTTGCTCACTTCCTCTCTCTCTCTCTCTCAGATCCACCTGGAAAATAATAATGATAATAATAATAAATAAATTTAAATAAAAATAATCCTTTAAAAATATAGTAATAATAATAATAGGGACCAGAAGATGGTGTGATGGTTATGTCATTGGACTCCCATGTAGTCCACCATGGTTCGAGTCCTGGACCTGGTGGCTTAAAACTCATGCTGATGGGCCGTCAGCTGGCATGGTGGTTAACAGCACCAGACTCCCACATGGCTGACCGTGGTTCGAGTCCCAGACCTGGTGGCTTTCTTTGTCACCTTTCTCTCTCACACTCTACCCCTCTCTGATCCAATTAAAACAAACAAATAAATAAAGTTAGTTAAATAAAATCATCTTTTAATGAAAAAAATACTCAGTGCAGTCAAAATCCGAAAAGGAGAATGGAGGAGAAGGGATTGCGGCGTGGCCATCCCCCCTCGAGGGTGATCACTCACTTTCTGTCTCTCTGTCTCTCTGTCTCTCCGGCAGGCGCATGCACTCTATAGCAAAAATCTCTCTAATAAAAAAATAACATAAATAATAAATAATAAAATTATAAGGAATGAATCATTAGAATAACGACCAAACAACAAATAATAACAAATGAAATAGCAAATTCAATTTTTTATTTTTGGTAGATTGTTAGGGATTCATTTTCAAAGGGTAAAACACTTAGACGAGTTAAATACAAGCGGAATGAAATTACTCTGTCAGCAAGAATGCCAAATGCGTCCTCACTTCCAGACACTTGTCAGCATCTCAGAGTCTTCGCTCAGCCACACAAAGAGCTCTGGTGTTTTATTTATTTATTTATTTCTTTATTTATTTATTTCTTTTTTGGTACAAGTTTTTGCTATAGGGCGCGTGCGCTCACCAGAAAGACAGAGAAAGACAGAGAGACAGAAAGCGAGAAATCACCCCCCAGGGGGGATGGCCACGCCGCAATCCCTTCCCCTCCATTCTCCTCTCAGGATCTTGAACACGCACGCACACGCGCCCGGCGTGAGTTTAAGTCACCGGGTCCGGGACTCGAACCGCAGTCAACTACGTAGGAGTCTAGTGACATAACCATTATGCCATCTGCTGGTCCCCATAAGATATCTTTTGTAGAGCGATTTTTAATTATAGGGCATGTGTGCTCACCAAAGAGAGACAGAGAGACAGAAAGCGAGAAAACAGCTCCCAGGGGGGATGGCTATGCTGCAATCCCTTCTCCTCCATTCTCTTCTCGGGATCCTGGGCACGCAGGCACATGCGCCCGGTGTGAGTTTAAGCCACCGGGTCCGGGACTCGAACCGCTGTTGACTACGTGGGAGTCCAGCAATATAACCATGACTCCATCTGCTAGTCCCCCAGGTTACTATTTTAATTTGCTATTTCCCGGATGATCAGCCTGGTTTTGCTGAGGCCAGGACTCCAGAGGGGCTTCAGCCTTGTTCGGTCCTTTGTGAATTCCAGTGGTGGGCTGAAAGGTGGAGCCTAATATAGACACTCCCAAGGCCACTCTTGCTCAGAGTAGTCACATTGAAATCCCAGGAAACTCGGACACAGGGGAGGAGCCAGGGCAGAGGGACCCGGATAGAGGAAGGGTGCTGGGGCCACAAGAAGAGGGAGGAAGTGGACAGAACAAGAGAGACAGCACGTGGCCAGGGTCTATGACATACTGACCAAGGAGGAAGTGGGGCTTAGCAACCCTGATAATGAACAGCGGCAGGAGGCTGATTATTTTCCTGGAGAGGTTTTTGCTATAGGGTGCGTGCACTCGCCAGAGAGACAGAGAGACAGAGAGACAGAAAGCGAGAAATCACCCCCCCGGGGGGGGATGGCCATGCCACAATCCCTTTTCCTCCATTCTCCTCTCGGGATCTTGGGCACGCACGCACACACGCCCGGTGTGAGTTTAAGCCACCGGGTCCGGGACTCGAACCACAGTGGACGACATGGGAGTCCAGCGACATAGCCATGACACCACCTGCTGGTCCCACTGGAGGCTGATTCTACTTTCCAACTTTCCCCATTTCTTTCCTAATTTGCTTTGCATAGCTCTAGAGACGGAGTTCTCACGCCTGAGGGAGACAGCCCAGTCCTTCCTGAGCATGGAAAAACACTCCTTAAGTTTGATGCGACTTATTATTATTATTACTATTATTATTTAATTTCGCCATAAGGCATGGGTGGAGAGAAAGACAGAGAGAAGGGAAAGTGAGACAGCGCCCCCTGGGGGAGGATGGCCACACTGCAATCCCTTTTCCTCCGTTTTCTTCTTGAGATTTTGGGCACGCACGCGTGCACGCGCACACACACACACACACACACACACGACACACACGCCTGGCTTGGTTGTTTTTTAAAGAATTATTTATTTATTTAACTCCATGTGTTGTTATTATTTTTGAAATCTGACCAGAAAGAGAGAGAGAGAGGGGAAAGGAGAAAGCAAGCCTCCAGGTCCAGGACTCAAGCTGTGCTCAGCCATGGGGGGGGGGGGGTCTAGCACCTTTTCCCACCATGCCACCTGCTGGCGCTTTTGTTTTCAGAGATTTTTGCCATCATGCATGTGCAAGAGGGGAGACAGAGAGACAGAGAGAAAGTGAGAAATCACACACACACACACACACACACACACACACACACAGGGAGAATGGTCATGCCACAATCCCTTCTCCTCCAGTCTCCTCTAGGGATTTTTGGACATGCATGCACATTCGCCCGCACGTTAGTTTTAAACTGCTGGGTCCAGGACTGGAACTGTAGTTGACTCCATGGGAGTCCAGCAATATAACCATGCTGGTCTCATCCCAGTTTTTTTAAGCAGCTGGGTCCAGGACTCGAACCTCATGATGCACCGAGCAGTGACCTCCATGGATAAAAGGGCTGAAAGAGATCGTCTAGGAGGAAGGGAAGAATACTCATGTAAGCCTTGCAGGCATTTCCGGTCATAGACCTGGATTAGAATCTGCTAAACCACCCGCAGGGCTGGTGTCCTCATCTCTCCAAACTTCTGTTTCCTCTCCTTTCTTCTGAAACAACCATCAGAAGTATCTACCTCCTCGCCTGGTGCATGTATTCAACCAGTTAATGAAATAAAGTGCCTGACACACAGTAGGTACAAAAAATAAAAATAAAAATAAAAATAAAAAAAAGTGTTACCCTACTCGAAGCACACGTGTACTTTCCTCCCTCTAAAACTTTGCAAGGGCTGGCACT
>NW_006159676.1:2615786-2616425 GCF_000334495.1 Tupaia belangeri chinensis | reverse complement strand
TCCTACACATCCCTCAAAGCCCTACTCACAAGATACATTGTTATTCTCCGTTCAAGCTTTGCCCCGGAGAACTGGGTTTGCTCATCTGCGCCTGGTTCTTTTTTTTGTTGTTTTTGGAGAGATTTTTGCTATAGGGCGTGTGCACTCACCAGACAGACAGAGAGAGACATTAGAGACAGAAAGCGAGAAATCACCCCCCAGAGGGGATGGCCATGCCGCAATCCCTTCTCCTCCATTCTCCTCTCGGGATCTTGGGCACGCACGCACACACGCCCGGCTTGAGTTTTAAGCCACCGGGTCCGGGACGCGAACCGCGGTCGACTACGTGGGAGTCCAGCAACATAGCCATTACGCTAGCTGCTGGTTCCCTGCACCTGGTTCTGATTGGACCCACTGTATGCGAGTTCCTGAGCCTGCCATTAAAGCTCGCCGAATGAATGAATGAATGAGTAAATGAATGGTCATTCGGAAGAGGTGGCCCAATGCACAGACCCTGGAGAGCAGGTATCCCTTTTGCATCTGCCTGGTGAGTTCTGCACAGGGGCCCGACAGGGCGGGGCTTCCGGGCGGGGTCTTCAGCGCTTCCGGTGCGGCCCCTTTAAAGGGCGGGGCCAGGGGGGCGGGCGCTGGGAGGGGCCG
>NW_006159676.1:2605674-2615543 GCF_000334495.1 Tupaia belangeri chinensis | reverse complement strand
GGGGACTCGCACGATTGGGCAACGGTTCCGTTTCCCGCCCGCCGGGCCCGTTTTTTGGAGGAAGGGCGGGGGCGCTTCAAATCCCCATAGCTCAGCAGCTTGGACGCCCTGGAGGGAGGAGCAAACAGGGGGCGCCTCGGCCTGCAGCCCCGGGGCCCACTTTCCATTGCTGTAGAAGCTGCTGCTAATTGGGGTGTGGGCGGGCGTGGCCTGCCCCGGGGGGGGATTTGGCACCCAGCGAGGTGAGTCACGCGTGCACCTGCGAGGTTTCACCTGCAGCTACTTGGCAGGGTGGGCCGGGCGGGCGGGTGTGGTGCATCTATGCACCGGGAGGGCTGTCATTCCCCATCCCCATCCCTCGGGACGCCTGCACCTTGCATTCCAAAAAAAAGGCATGGAAGCAACACGCCTCGGTTCCTGCGCTTGCAAAATGTACCCTGAGCACCTTCTGTGTGCCAGGCCTCCTGCCAGCCAGGCGCAGGGACATAGCTGGGATGAGAGGCTCGTCCCCGCCCACACAGGACTCCCAGTCCCGTGGGGGATGGACCCAGAAGAGCGAGGAGAGGGAACACGTTTTGAGCTGGCCTGGTGTCAAGAGCACTCCTAAAGATGGATGCAAATGGCTGTCAGTCTGAGCATGTCGAGTGTGAAGGGGAGAAACATGGGGGAAGGGCCCCTGGCCCTGGGAACAGGTGGTGAGGCAGGGGTAAGGGACTCCAGGCCGTGGGAACAGCTGGTGCAAAGACCCAAACTTGGATCGTGCCTAACAGAGCAGAGGGGCAGCGAGGAGGGGGAGGTCGAGGGGACAGGGCTATTCAGGAGGTGGGGGCTTTGTGGCTGGTGTCCCGAGGCTTGTCTGTAAAATACTGAAACTTGGAGCCAGCAGGGAGCATAGTGGTTAAGGTGCTGGACTCATACAGAGCTGACTAAGGTTCGAGTCCCAGACCCGGCGGCTTGAAACTCATGCCTACCCAAAATCGCAAGAACAGAATGGAGGAGAAGGGATTGTGGCCTGGCCATCTCCCCTGGGGGCTGATTTCTCGCTTTCTCTGTCTCTGTTTCTCTTTGTCTCTCCAGTGGGTGCACGCACCCTATAGCAAAAAAAGAAACTCTTAAAAAAAAAAAAAAAAAGCTAAGGTGGCCTTTGTTTCCCAGACTCGGCCACAGTGTGAGAGCCAAGGGTGTTGAGGGGTTCTGCCTCTCCAAGCTGCAGCAAGTGAGAGGGGAGAGAGGCCGGGGCGGCCCCCCCATCCACCAAGCACTGGTTATTGTAGTGTTCTGGGAGCTGGGGGTCCTGGCTGAACTGTCCTCCCCTCACTGCCCACTCTGGCACTAGGGATCCGATCGTGGGACGTCGATCCTGGCATCTGCAGTATCGACAAACAGCTCAAGCTCTTTGTATCCGGGCATTCCACCACCTTCTCCAGCCTCGTGAAAGGTGAGGCTGGGGTCCCCTGTGTCCCTGCTGCTCGCCTTCTGCTTGTTCGCTGGGCCAGTGCCCAGGCAGAGGTGAGCCCTGGCCCAGCGATCACTCCCTCCGTCCTGCACAATCTCCAAACCGGGAGATTGTGGTTTTTAATCCTGTTTTACAGATGAGGAAACTGTGGTATCCAAGAGGCGGGGAACTTTGGGGTTGGTGTGTTGAGTGGAAGAAAGGACCCCAGCTATGGCCCTGCGGAGGGGGGGGCGGGGGGGCACAGAACATCTGGAAAAGGGCGGGGCACTGAGCAGACCCCAGAGGATGGAATGTGAGCCCTTATATGAACAGACCAAGTCTGGCTCCCGGCTGTGACCTCTGCACCCAGCCAGGTAGTTGAGGAGTGAGATCTAGGGAAGCCCCACCCAGCGCAAGGCTCCCCGAGGATTCTGGGGTGTCCCCAGGCAAACGGAGCAGCTGCTGGGTGGGGCCTGCGCATAGTACACTACCCCTCCTGCTCCTGCTGACCAGGCCGCTTCAGGAGGGGAAGGAAGGAAATGTCCCTAGTCTCATTGTCCCAGCGCATCCTGGTGGCTTCCTGACCCCTCCAGGAGCAAGGGGGGCAGGGCTGGGAATCCTGTCTCCATTGTGCGACTTCGGCAGCCTCTTCCCCTCTCTGTGCCTTGGTTTCCCGGCTTGAATGGGGCAGTGTCCGTGTGGGAGAAGCAGAATGCTAAGTATGATAAAGAATGCCCAGCGCCCACGGGCTATTGTCCCTTCCGATTCAGGGCCTGGGTCTCTGTGTTTGAAACCATCTGTGTTTGGAACTGGGCTCTTCTCCAAGAAGGAAGACCTGCGCGGCCCCGCCCCTCGCGCGGCCCCGCCCCTCATGCACCTGCTCACGGCTCAGTCCAGCCTCCTCTGGCTTTTAGCTTTATTGAGCCCTTCTCTCCAGCATGCATTCGTTGGCTGTCTCTGAGCTCAGGCTCCCGTCTGTCAAATGGGTACAGCCTTTTAGATGTGACACTGCCATCCCCCACGGTGCCAGCCGCTGCCAGTCAGGCCCCGCCCACCTCTTTCTGGTTACTGCCGTTTTCAGGTCGGGTCCTGCCCGTGGACCCTGTGCCATGAACTAGTTCCCAGGTGACCCCCGGGCAGGTTCCTGAGAGCCTCGTGCTATCTGAGGGTCCCATGGCAGGGGGAGACGAGGTTTCACGCCAGGACAGCCTGACCTCAAGTGACCGTCTCATTTCCCCCGTAGGCCAGCGGAGTTTCCACCACCGCGGGGACACCCTGGAGACCCTGGTCCTCCTGAACCCATCGCACAAGTCCCTGTGTGACGAGGTAGGGAGTGGGTGGTGCCCTGGAGGACGTGGGTGGCTGTCCTGATCTCCGTGTTCCCTGCGTCATGCTGCCTGAAACAGTCTCCTCGAGACACCCGGCCCCGGCACCTCCTCCTCCAGACCTTCAGCTTCGGTTTCTTCCCTCCTCCAGAGTGGGGGCACAAAAAAAAAAAAAAAAAGCTGGAATTGAGCCCCGGGTGAAGGCAGGGGATCCACATGGCTAGCTGTGTAGTTCGAGGCCTGCAAAACACTCAGCCATCTGTGCAGTTCGAGGCCTGCAAAACACTCAGCCATCTGTGTGCATGTGTGCCCCAAATCCCGAGAGGAGAGTGGAGAAGGGATTGTGGGCTGGCCCTGCCCCATTGGTGTGCTTTCTCTCTCTCTCTCCCTCTCTCTTCCTCCCTCTCTCTGTCTCTGTCTCTGGCGAGCACACGTGCCCTATAGGAAATTGAAAACAAAAGGCTGGATTTGGGGTGAAGGGGTGGGTGAGCTGTCGCAGCTGAAGCCCCAGGCCTGCGTGCTGGAGGGGAGAGCAGGTGAGAGGGCAGGATCCCACAGGTGTTCGTGTCCTGAGGGTTCTCGCTGGCTGGGCCAGTTCTTGTCTGAGCTGACTCAAATTCTTCTGGCTTGTGGGCCTGTCTGCCTGTCTCCTATGTATAAAATAAAAATAAATGGAGCCCTAGGGCACCCCACTACAGACTCTCTTACAGGTTGCTTCCTTTGATTTAAAATGTTGCCTTTTGTGGCTAGCAGGTGACGTGGTTAGGGTGCTGAACTCTCACGTGGCTGGTCACAGTTCAAGTCCTGGACCTGGCAGCTTGCTTTCTCTCCCTCCCTTTTTTTTATTTTTTCAGAGAGTTTTTTGCTATAGGGCACATGCACTTGCCAGAAAGACAGAGAGAGCCAGACAGAAAGCAAGAAATCACCCCCCAGGGGGGATGGCCACGCCGCAATCCCTTCTCCTCCATTCTCCCCTCGGGATCTTGGGCACGCACGCACACGTGCCTGGCGTGAGTTTGAAGCCACTGGGTCTGGGACTCAAAACATAGTTGACTACGTGGGAGTCCGCGACACACCATTATGCCATCTGCTGGTCCCTAAGACCTCTTTTTTAAAGAGTTATTTTAATTTAACTTTATTATTATTAATTTCCAGTTTGATTAGAGAGAGACAGAGAAAGAGAGAGAAGGGAAGTGAGAAAGAAAGCCACTGGGTCCGGGACTTGAAGCGCAATCGACCTTGTGGGAGTCCTGCGCCTTTAACCACCACACCACCTGTTGGCCCCCAAAAGCCTCTTTTTAATTTAAAAAAAAAAAAAAAAAAAAAAAAAAAGTTGCCTTTGGTTTAATCCAGGGTCTCTCAGTCTGGAGGAGACCGAGCCGGACACAGATACCCTCAGCCTTGTGGGATCAGGGTTGGACCAGAGGGAGAGACAGGCAGAGAGGGCTTTCTGGAGGAGACGGCATCGGAACCAGGCATCTGTGGGAAGAACGGGAGTTTGCCAGGAGGCAGGACCCAGCGGGAGGCCCCGAGGCTGCCCGTGGGGTGGGCACAGGTGGTTCCGTGTAGATTCAGGGTCAGGGAGTCACTGGGTGGATCACGAACGCTCTCCCCTCTCCCCAGCTCCGGAACCTTCTGCTGGACCCCACCCCTCACAAGCTGCTGGTACTGGCTGGGCCCTGTCTGGAGAAAACGGGGGAGCTGTTGCTCCAGACGGGGGGCTTCTCTCCCTACCACTTCCTCCAGGTGCTGAAGGACAAGGAGGTAAGTCGCATCCCCAGCTCTGGATCCTGACTCATCCCCACTGAGCTGCAAGGCCCCAGCACCCTGCTATCTTCCCTGCCTCGGTTTCCCCTCCTGCGTGCCTCCTGGTCATCAGGGGTCAGTCCCATCATCTAGGAAGGGTACCATGTGAGGCTGAGCCTGTAGGTCAGCAGATGGCCTCAGGGCACGTGCACTCACCAGAGAGAGACAGAGACAGATAGAGAGAAGCAGAAAATGAGAAAGCAAGCCACCAGGCCCGGGACTTGAACCGGGGTTGGCCCTGTGGGAGTCCAGCGCCTTAGCCACCACGCCACCTGCTGGCCCCTACAGATGCTCTTACAGAGGAAGGGAGACAGTAGGGCTAACGGCCATCCAGAGCAAAGCAAGGATCGAGTTTTGTTAGTTTGTTTTAATTTTATTTATCTATCTTGTTTGGAGAGGTTTTTTTTGGCTATAGGGCATGTGTATGCTCGCTAGAAAGACAGAGAGAGACAGAAAGCGAGAAATCACCCCCAGGGGGAATGGCCACGCCGCAATCCCTTCTCCTCCATTCTCCTCCATTCTCCTCTCGGGATCTTGGGCACGCATGCACACGTGCCCGGCGTGAGTTTAAGCCACCGGGTCTGGGACTCGAACTGCGGTCGACTACATGGGAGTCCAGCGACATAGCCATTATGTCAACTGCTGATCCTTTATTTATTTATTTATTTTAATTGAACCAGGGAGAGAGAGAGAGAGAAAGTGAGAAAGCAAGCCACCATGTCCAGGACTGGAGTGACGTTGGCCACATGGGGAGTGCAGCATCCTTAACCACCACGCCACCTACTGGCCCCTTATTTGTTTATAGTTTTTTTAAAAAAGAATTTAATTTATGGGGACCAGCAGGTGGCGTGGTGGTTAAGACGCTGGACACTCCCACATGGCTGACCACAATTGGACTCCTGGACCTGGTGGCTTGCTTTCTCACTTTCTTTCTCTCTGTATGTCTCTCTCTGGTCAAATTAAAATAAGTGAATGAATCAATAAAATTACATAATTCATTTTTCAATTTGAACAGAGAGAAAGAGAGAGAGAGAGAAAAACCCAGCCGGCAGATCCAGGACTCAAACTACAGTCGGCAGTGTGAGAGTCCAGTGCCTTAACCACCATGCCACCTGCCAGGCCCTATTTTTTTGTTTATCATAGGATCTGTGTGCTCCCCAGAGAGAAATAGCAAGAGAGAGAGAGAGAGTGAGAAAGCAAGCAACCACACCCAGGAGTTGAACTGCAGTCGGCCATGTGGAAGCCCAGTACCCTAGCCACTGTTCCACCTGCTGTTCCAACTTTTTTAAGAGGTTTTTATTATAGGGATCCTGAGCTCGCAAGAAAGAGACAGAAAACGAGAAATCACCCCCTGGGAGGATAGCCATGCCGCAGTCCCTTCTCTTGGGATCTTGGGCACGCACACACACGTACCCAGCATGAGTTTTAGCCACCAGGTCCCGGACTCGAACCGTGGTCGACTACTTGGGAGTCCAGTGATGTAGCCCTTATGCCAATTGCTATTATGCCAATTGCTGGTCCCAGCCCTTTTTTTTTTCTTTTTAAAGAGTTATTCATTCAATTTTATTAGTAGTTGTTATTAATTTTTAATTTGATTGGGGGTAGAGGGGAGTGAGAAAGCAAGCTACCAGGTCCGGGACTCAAACTGCAGTCGGCCATGTGGGACTCCAGTACCTTAACCACCACGCCACCTGCCGGCCCCCCTTCCCTCTTTATTTCAGGCTCCTGAACATCTGTCTCCTTGGAATTCCATGAGAGATCTCAGAGAATATCAGGCTGAGAGAGAAATCATTTTGAATTTAACAAGATGGAGCCAGTCGGGAACCAGCAATTAGCGTAATGGCTATGTCGCTGGACTCCCACATAGTCGACCACAGTTCGCGTCCCGGACCCGGTGGCTTAAACTCACGCCAGGCGCGTGTGTGTGCATGCCCAAGATCCTGAGAGGAGAATGGAGGAGAAGGGATTGCGGCGTGGCCATCCCCCCTTGGGGGTGATTTCTCGCTTTCTATCTCTCTGTCTCTTTCTGTCTGGCGAGCACACGTGCCCTATAGCAAAAACCTCTCCAAAAAACAAAAGGGAGTTAAAGTATGAGTTTATTTTGGTATAAAAAAATTACGAATTTGGGGCCAGCAGATGGCGTGGTGGTTAAGGTACTGGATTCCCACGTGGCTGACAGCGGTTTGAGTCCCAGAAGCTTGAAAATAACACAAGGCATGTGTGTGCCCAAAATCCCTAGAGGAGAATGGAGGAGAAGGGATTGTGGCATGGCCATCCCCCCTGGAGGCTGAGTTCTTACTTTCCCATTCTCTGTCTTCAGTGGGCGTGCATGCCCTATGGCAAAAAAGAAAAAAAAAAAAAAAGCCATAGTATTTTCATAATATGCATTTTCCATAAACTCTTTCTTTTTTAAAAAAAAAATTTGAGAGACCAGCATTAGGCATAATGCCTATGTCGCTGGACTCCCATGTAGTCAACTGCAGTTCAAATCCCAGACCTGGTTAAACTTAAACTCACGCCAGGCATGTGTGCGTGCATGCCCAAGATCCCGAGAGGAGGATGGAGGAGAAGGGATTGCGGCGTGGCCATGCCCCCTGGGGGGTGATTTCTCACTTTCTGTCTCTCTGTCTCTCTCTGCCTTTCTGGCGAGCACACGCGCCCTATAACAAAAAATAATAAAAAAAAATAAAAAATAAACCTCTCCAAAAAAAAAAAAAAGAAAAGAGAGGGGAGGGGAGGGGAGGTGAAGCCAGACCACGGGGCCTTGGGGTCCTAGGAAGATCTGGGCTTTGTCCTGAGTCCCTAAGGGGCAGGAGCAAAGGACCCTCTCAGCCCCGGGAGGCAGGTCGGGATGTCCTCACCCCATCTTCCCAAGGAGCGCGGTGTCACCCAGCCCTGATGGCCCCTTCTCACTCCCGCACCTGCAGATCCATGACCTCCTGTCCTCCACGCCCCCTCCTTCGGACCCACCCACACTCACCATCACCTGCCCGACCTTCGGCAACTGGGCCGGGCTGGCCCCCGACGTGCCCGGCCTGCAAGGTGTGCTCCGGCTGCGGCTGAACCCTCCGGCTCAGCTGCCCACCTCCGAGGGCCTCCGCGAGTTCCTGAGCTACTTGAACGAGTCTCTGGAGCCACCGTCCCTGTTCGAGCTTCTGGAGCCTCCCTCTTCTGGGGGATTCCTGAGGATCCCCGAACCTTGCTGCTATATCTTCCCGGGGGGCCTCGGGGACGCCGCCTTCTTTGCCGTCAATGGCTTCACCGTGCTGGTCGACGGGGGTTCGAACCCCAAGTCGAGCTTCTGGAAGCTGGTGCGGCACCTGGACCGGGTGGACGCAGTGCTGGTGACCCACGCCGGGGCCGACAGCCTCCCGGGCCTCAATAGTTTACTAAGGCGCAAGCTGGCGGAGCGCCCGGAGGTGGCGGCCAACGGCTCCTTAAACGACAGGCTGCGACGGCTCATCTCGCCCAACCTGGGCGTGGTGTTCTTCAACGCCTGCGAGGCCGCGTCGCGCCTGGTGCGGGGCCAGGACGAGGCCGAGGTGGCGCTGGGGCTCCTGGCCCAGCTGGGCATCACGCCCCTGCCCCTGAGCCGTGGGCCGCTGCCCCCCAAGCCCATCGTGCTGTTCCAGAAGGTGGGCGTGGGCCGGCTGGACATGCACGTGCTCCAGCCGCCCTCCGCGGGCCCCGAACGCGCGTCGGCCTCGGTGTGCGTCCTGCTGGTGTGGCACCCCGCCGACCCCACCGAGAAGGTGCTGCGGGTGCTCTTCCCCGGCTGCACGCCCCCGGCCCGTCTCCTGGAAGGCCTGGCTCACCTGCAACATTTGAAGTTCTTGCGGGAGCCCGAAGTGACACCCCAGGATCTGGAGGGGCCCCGGCGGGCCGAGAGCAAAGAGAGTGTGGGCTCCCGGGACAGCTTGAGAAAGGACGGCCGGGCCTCGGCACCCAGCAGGCTTGCCCAGGAACGCCCCAGGGGGGCCCGGAAGGAGCCCCTGCGGGCCGAGGCCCCACGCAGGACGGAGAAGGACGCCAAGTCCGGTCCCCAGGAGGTGAAGAAGGACTCGCGAACCAGTGTTGCACGGACGCAGCCCCGGGAGGTGCGCCGGGTCCCCTCGGCTGCAGCCAACGTCAAGAAGGTGGGTGCCCCGGTGGCCCCTAAACTCCGCAAAGCGCCCAGCATGCCCAACCCGGGCTTCGGATCGGTGGAGAATGGACCCTGCAGTCTCCCGGCTTTGCCACACGGGGACACCAATCCGGTTGCGGCCTCTTGCAACTCGCCAGCCTCGCAGCTGGAGGCCACGCCCAGCCTGGACAGCAACCTGGAGCTGGGGCTGAGCCCGGCCGGGGACGAGAGCAGCTGCTTCGAGGAGAAGATGCTGCTGGTGTCCGACACCCCGCGGCCGCGCACGCCCTCGCCCACCGAGCGCGCCCCGAGTCCCACCGAGGGCAGCGGGAGGCTGTCTCTGAGCCCCCTGCGCAGCGGGGAGGCGGGGCCGGACACGTCCCCCACGGCGACCACGCCCACCGTGACCACGCCCTCGCTGCCTGCTGAGGTGGGCTCCCCGCACTCCACCGAGGTGGACGAGTCCCTGTCGGTGTCCTTTGAGCAGGTGCTGCCGCCTCCCCCCTCCGCCGGTGAGGCCGGCCTCAGCCTCCCCCTGCGAGGCCCCCGGGCGCGGCGCTCAGTCTCCCCGCACGACGTGGACCTGTGCCTGGTGTCGCCCTGCGAGTTCGAGCACCGCAAGGCAGTGCCCACGGCGCCCGCTTCCCCCGGCAGCTCCAACGACAGCAGCGCCCGGTCCCAGGAGCGGGCAGGGGTGCTGGGGGTGGAGGAGACGCCGCCCACCTCCATCAGCGAGTCCCTGCCCACCCTGTCGGACTCAGACCCCCTGCCCGCCATCCCCGGGGCTGCGGACTCGGACAACGACCTGGAGGGCTTGGGGGGTGCCCTCCACGATCCCCTGCCCGACCCCGTTAAGGTCCCCCCGCCACTGCCTGACCCACCCGGCATCTGCATGGTGGACCCAGAGATGGTACCCCCCAAGTCGGCGCGGCAGACTGAGAACCCAGGACCCTCCCGGAAGCCCGTGGCGCGTCCCAGCTCCGGCGGGACCGCCCCCAAAGCTGCTCCAGCAGCCGCGACCAAAGCCAAGGGGCTGGCCAGTGGGGACAGGGCCAGCCGGCCACTCAGCGCCCGCAGCGAGCCTAGTGACAAGGGAGGCCGGGCACCCCTCTCTCGAAAGCCCTCTGTCCCCAAGACCGCCACTCGAGCCCCGTCAGGTGAGTACCTGGGGCTGGACCCC
>NW_006159676.1:2600014-2605518 GCF_000334495.1 Tupaia belangeri chinensis | reverse complement strand
TGGCTTAAAGCTCACGTTAGGCGCATGTGCGTGGGTGTCCAAGATCCCGACAGGAGAATGGAGGAGAAGGGATTGCGGTGTGGCCATTCCCCTTGAGGGTGCTTCCTCACTTTCTATCTCTGCCTCTGGTGAGTGCACCCTCCCTATAGCAAAAAGCTTTTTAAAAAATATTTTAAAAGAGGGGACCAGGAGTTGGCGTCATGGCTATGTTGCTGGATGCCCATGTAGCAGATTGTGGTTCGAGTCCCGGACCTGGTGGCTTAAACTCAGGCCAGGCGCATGTGCATGTGCACCCAAGATCCCAAGACGACAAAGGAAGAGAAGGGATTGCCACGTGGCCGTCTCCCTGGGGGGTGATTTCTCACTTTCTGTCTGTCTGTCTCTCTGTCTTTCTGGTGAGCGCACATGCCCTATAGCAAAAACCTCTCCAAAACCAAAACAAACAAAAAAACATGACTGGGCCAGCCCATAGCCTAGTGGTTAAGGACACTAGATCCTCCAATGGCTGATCACATTTAAACCCCAGCGGCTGGCAGGTGGCGTGGTGGTTAAAGGCGCTGGACTCCCATATGGCTGACTGTGGTTCGAGTCCTGGACCTGGTAGCTTTCTCTATCTCCTCTCTCTCCCTCTCCCTGTTCCTCTCTGGTCAAATTAAAATAAATAAATAAAATTAAATAAAATAATTTTTAAAAAATCAACCCCAGGAAACATGCCAGGGACACGTGCGTACCCAAAATACCAAGAAGAGGGAAAAACGAGGGAAAAGGCATTGCGGTGTGACCAGCCCCCACTGAGGACTGCCTATGGTCTCTGGCAATAACCGAAAACGCATGTTTAATAAGAAACAGCAGCTCCATACGTGAAGGCTCATTTCTGGGCTCTCCATTCTATTTTGTTCGTCTTTATGTTAGATTTTGTTTGTTTGTTCGTTTTAAGAATTTTCTATGTTGGATCTGGCCAGCAGCGTGGTGGTTAAGGACGTGGTTTTCTCACTTTCCCCCTCTCGCTCTCGCTTTCACTCTCACTCCGTCCCTCTCCTATCAGATTTAAAATGAAGGAAGGAAGGAAAAGAAAATAATTCTTTTTTTTTTTAAATTATTTTTCATTTGATTTATCCATTTACTTATTTACGTTTGACCAGAGAGACACACAGAGAGAAAAAGTGAGAAAGCAAGCTGCCAAGTCCAGGACGTGAACCAGGGTTGGCCATGTGGGAATGTCTAGCTCCTTAACCACCACGCCACCTGCTGGTCCCGTAAAATAAAATAATTCTTAAAAAGAAAGAATTATTTATTTTATTGTATTATTATTTTTCATTTGACCCAGGACAGACAGACAGAAAGGGAAAGTGAGAAAGCAACCCGCCAGGTCCGGGACTTGAACCATGGTTGACCATGTGGGAGTCCAGCCCCTTAACTACTATGCCCCCTGCCGGCCCCCATTTTTTTTTTGTGTGTGTGTGTGTGTGTGTGGTTATTGTCTTAATTTTTCCTGAGAGTGAGATACTGAGACACATAGAGAGAAAAGCAGTTTTCTTAAGGATGGTTGTCATCTAGGGACCAACAGTTGGTAATGGCTATGTCGCTGGACTCCCATGCAGTCCACCATGGTTCGAGTCCCAGACTGGGTGGCTTAAACTCACACCATGCATATGTGTGCATGTGTACCCAAGATTCTGAGAGGAGAATGGAGGAGAAGGGATTGCGGCGTGACCAGAACCCCCGGGGGGTGATTTCTCACTTTCTGTCTCTCCGTCTCTGTCTCTTTCTGGTGAGCGCATGCGCCCTATAGCAAAAAACTCTCAAAAAAATAAAGAAAAAAAGATGCTCATAACCCATGCCCACTTCAGCCTTCACAGCCAGCCAGGATCTTGGGCACACGGAGGTGGCATATACAGGTCACCTGGGAAACCAATCCCACAATCTTCCATATGGCTCCATGCCCCCCAGTAGTTTTTTTTTAGAAGAGGTTTTTGCTATAGAGTATGTACACTCCCAAGAAAGAGAGACAGAAAGCGAGAAATCACCCCCCAGGGGAGATGGCCACACCACAATCCCTTCTCCTCCATTCTCCTCTCGGGATCTTGGGCACACACGCACACGCGCCTGGCGATATATGGATATACTGATATATTACAAGAATATTTTTCAACCTACATCTTGCCTATGAATTTTTATTTGTGTTTGAAGAGCATATTTTTACATTTTTATTTTTTAATTCAAACAAAGAGAGCAGAAAAGTTAGAAAGCAAGCCACCAGTTTTGGGACTAAAACCATGGTCACTCATGTGAGAGTCCAGCACATTAACCACCACACCACCTGCCAGCCCCTCCTGTGTTTTATTAATATGGTATATTTACTTATAGTAAGTCATTGGGAAAGTCATGGCTATTTTTGTATGTTTTTCTATGCAAAAATGCAGCATGACTTTCTCAACGACCATGTATGTATATATATGTATGTGTGTGTGTATATGTATGTAAGTTTTGTGTGTGTGCTAGACAGTATGTGTGCTTGCCAGAGAGGGGGAGGAGAAAGCTGTCCCCGGTGAGGGCATGATCACGCCACACTCTCTTCTCCCCATGTCTCCCTCCTTTCAGGATTTGGGGCACGCCCGCACACACATGCACTCAGCATGTTTCCGGATCCAGGACTCAAACCTCGCCATATGGGATCTGCCGGGCCTCAGAGCCAGCCTGTGTTACTTTCCTGTGTTGAGTCATCTTTGAATAATTCCTGCTTAGTCATACCCTTTTAATGGGCTCCATAATTTGTTCACATTTTGTTGATGATTTTTGCATTGTTTCTAGGGGTACTCATCCTGGGCCCCCCCTCCCTCTTCCTCTTTTTTTTTTCAATTTTGTATATTATTATTTTTAAAGTTGCTATAGGGCACTTGTGCTCAGCAGAGAGAGAGAGAGAGAAAGCGCGGACGAGAGAAAGCAAGCTGCCAGGTCCAGGACTCAAACCACGGTCAGCCATGTGGGAGTCCAGTGCCATAACTATATTATCTGTTGGGCCCTGATTTTATTTTATTTTATTGTTTTGTTTTTCAGTTTATTCATGCTTTTTAAGAATTATTTAATTTAACTTTCTTTCTTTATTTATTTATTTATTTTGATTTGACCAGAGAGGGACAGAGTGAGAGAGAGAGAAAGCGAGAAAGCAAGCCACCGGGTCTGGGACTCGAACTGAAGTTAGCCATGTGGGAGTCCAGCGCCCTTAACCACCGTGCGACCTACTGGCCCCTATTTATATATTTCTTCTAGGAGTGAGAGGCAGGTAA
This sequence comes from Tupaia belangeri chinensis, assembly GCF_000334495.1. NCBI lineage: Eukaryota > Metazoa > Chordata > Mammalia > Scandentia > Tupaiidae > Tupaia > Tupaia belangeri. The sequence goes on along the minus strand of NW_006159676.1, from coordinate 2,602,231 downwards.
GCACCCTCAACGGGATCATTTTCTTTTATTTTTTTTAATTTTTATTATACTATGTTCATACAAAATTTTATACTCGAGTATTATAGCAGCTTTATTTACTTATATAATTATTTATTTTATTTTACTTATTCGTGTATTTTAATTTGACCAGAGAGGGATGCACAGAGAGAGAGAGAAAGTGAGAAAGCAAGCCACCAGGTCTTGGGACTTGAACCGCCGTCTGCCATGTGGGAGTTCAGCACCTCAACCACTATACCACCTCCCAGTCCCCCTCAACTGGGTCTTTTTTTTTTTTTTTTTTTTTTTTTTTTAGGGGTTTTGTTTGGGGGGGTGGTTTGCTCGCCAGAGAGACAGAAAGTAAGAAATCACCCCCCAGGGGGGATGGCCACGCCACAATCCCTTCTCCATTCTCCTCTCGGGATCTTGGGCACACACGCACACCCGCCCTGCGTGATTTTCAAGCCACCGGGTTCGGGACTCGAACCGTTGTTGGCTACATGGGAGTCCAGTGACATAGCCATGACGCTAACTGCTGGTCCTTTAACTGTGTCTTTATGCCGCAATCCTGGTGTGCTCAGGAAGTTCCAGGGACATGAACCCAGGACCTTCGCCGTGTGGATCCGGTTGCATTACTACAGTGCCACTGCTGGTCCCCCTGGGGCCTTATCTTAAGACGCATTCATTCTCACACCTGCCCTGGCTCCCCATTGTCTGCAGGGCAGGGATTTTGGACTCTTGGTCACCGCCATGTCTGCAGGGCCCTGTGCCCACGACGGTTTGTTAAACCTTTCGAGGAATTGAACAGATGCCACAGTGGCCGCAGAGAGCGTCAGGCACTTTCAGGACTCAAGCTCTAAAACCCACTCTTCCGAGGCCCAGCAGGTGGCGTGGTGGTTAAGGCACCGGACATTCCCACATGGCCGACCACAGTTCAAGTCCCGAACCTGGCAGTTTGCTTTCTCTCTTTCCCTTTTTATCTCTCTCGACAAGTTAAAAAATAATAATAACAGGTGGAATTAAATAAATAAATAATTCTGTTAAAAATTAGCAATAGATATTTCTTAGCTATTCTTTTTAATATATTAGAAACATTTTCATTGTGTCATATCATTTATATTCAAACTAAAGAGTGAAGAGTACTCCACTGGAATAGATGTGTCATGATTTATTAAATCTACTGTTGGACATTTTGGTTGTTTCTAAAATCACTATTAAAAGCAAGGCTTCAGAGAACATCTCCATGACCAAATGACCAAGCCTTTGCCTGTCTTTCCTTGGGGTACATTTCTAAAACTGGAATTGACCGAAAGGATGAATAAATGCTAAGGCTTTTGCTATGTCATGCCTTATTATCTTTTCAAAAAGTTAAGGCACTTCTACCCATAGTGCATCAATGTACCCATTTTTCTCTTAACCTAACTTAATTGGTCTTTTCATTTCTTCAGACTGGAAGGTTGAAATTCAAGATACATTTTCTTTTAGATTAAAGTTCTTTTCCTTTCAGAAGGAAGCCCTTACCTGGAATCTGGAATCAGTCTCTTCTCTGATGACCCTGAATTTGATCCCCCTGAAAAGAGAGCCCCAGAGCCAGCTCATGTTTACAACATGCCAGCTTCCATCTCTACATTGAAATCATCCCAACTTCAAGGTGCAGATTCTGCCAAGAGTCCAGCTGCTGCTCGTACTACTAATACTGCTGGAGACGCTGTGAGGGAAGAAAGCAAGAGCAGGGAGAATCCAGAACTGACATCTTCAGCAGAAAGAGTCGGCAAAAGAATATCCATGGTGGTGTCGGGCTTGACCCCAAAAGAATCTGTGAGTGTCCTATATCTATCTCCCTAATAACTGAGACAAGGCTGACATACTGCAAATAGTTTTATGTAGGCCCTATTGATGAATAATCTATAGGAAGAAATCTAGAAAACAAGCATGATTATTTGTTATTTAATTTCCAATACTAATTTCTGAAAATTTAGATCTAAAAAAGCTAGATTCAAGGTATGTGTGGGGGGGCGGGTTGGGGGGAGGGTCTTTAAAAAGGTTCACAGAGGCCTGGTTCCTGTGGCATATCAGTACCACTGGCACCTTACAGTGCTTGAAGCCACATAGCAACCATGGTTCAGATACCAGGCTGGCCTCAAAAAACACACTGAAGCCCAGCCTCTGGCACAGTAAGTAAGCCACAGGCCGGCCAGTGTCGGGGGTCCCCGCCCCGGT
>NW_006159676.1:2590922-2591978 GCF_000334495.1 Tupaia belangeri chinensis | reverse complement strand
CCAGCGGGCGCCCGCCCAGCGGCCAGATCGGCCCCCCCGCCGGGCTTCCCGGTCTACCTGGACCTGGCCTACCTGCCGGGCGGGAGCAGCGCCTCCCTGGTGGACGAGGCCTTCTTCCGGCAGGAGAGTGCCCTCTGCTACGTCATCAGCGGCCAGGACCAGCGCAAGGAGGAGGGCATGCGGCCCCTCCTGGACGCCCTGCTGGCCGGCAAGCAGCGCTGGGACCGTGACCTCCAGGTACGCGCCGAACGGGGGCCAGATGCCAGGCCGTTCAGGTGGGCGTGGCTTGGAGGCTGTGGGTCCCCGGGACAGGGCTGCAGGGGGACCAGCGCCGATCACAGGGTTCCACCCAGCCTGGCTCATGGTGACCTTTAAACTCTGTTCTTCCCCCTCCCACACCCTCTAGTCCCTCCCCACTCTCCCCTCACCTTCCTGGGGAGGCTGCAGGGTGCCCTGATGTTACCCCTTCCTCCCCGCACCCAGCACTGTTGTTCAGTTCTTTGCTGTAAGGGTGCATGTGCTCAGCAGGGAGAGACAGAGAGACAGAGAAACTGGAACCCCTCCAGGGGGTGGGGATGACCACGCCACAATTTTCCTCCAGTTTCTCAGGATTTGCGGCACGTACACACAGGCGCCGGGCATGTTTTTCAAGCTTCCGGGTCCAGGGCTTGAACCCTGGAGTGGGCTACATGGGATCCAACTGCCTTTACCACTGTGCCACTTGCTGGCCCCTCGGACTTGTTTCTTTTCTTTCTTTCTTTTTTTTTTTTTTTAGGTCTTTGCTATAGGGTTTATGTGCTCACCCGAGAAAGAAACAGAGAGATAGAAAGTGACAAATCAACCCCCCCACCCCAGGTGGGGATGGCCACACCACAATCCCTCCTCCTCCGGTCTCCTCTCAGGATATTGGGCACCCAGACACATACATCCAACGTGCATTTGAAGCCACCGGGTCCGGGACTCGAACGGCAGTCCACTCCATGGGAGTCCAGAGACGTAGCCATTATGCCATCTGCTGGTTCCCTCCTGAAAAAAAAAATTTTTTTTAAAAAATTA
>NW_006159676.1:2589161-2590837 GCF_000334495.1 Tupaia belangeri chinensis | reverse complement strand
GGCCATGTGGGAGTCCAGTCCCCGCAACCACCACGCCACCTGCTGCCCCCCCCTCCAGTTTTTGTTTGTTTGTTTGTTTGTTTTTTCAATGAGAAGGTAGGTCATATCCTCCCTTGGGCAGACCTCTCCCATGGCTCCCCATTGCCCTCGTGGGACAGCCCACACCCCGGCCTGTGGCTGGGAGACTGCCCAACCTTCCCATCTCCCCTCTATCCCTCGTTCCCTCTCTCCTCCCACACCCTGGCTCTGGGGGGAGGCCTGGCTGGGTTAGAATAGGTGGGCTCTGTTGTCCCCACAGCTGCCAACTGACCCCCCAAGGACCCTGGGAATCTGAGATTATAATGGAGCCCTGGCAGGGTCAGCAGATGGCAGAGTGGTTGAGGCATGGACTTCCACCCGGACCTGGTGGCATGGAACGCACACCAGGCACCTGTGTGTGTGTGTCCAGAATCCCGAGAGGAAAAAAATGGAGGAGAAGGGATTGCGGCATGGCCATCCCCCCCTGGAGGGTGATTTCTCACTTCCTGTCTCTCTGTCTCCCCTGAGCGCACACACCCTTTAGTAAAAATCTCTCAGGAAATGGAGCCTTGGGGTCAACTCTGTAACCTGGTCATTAAGGCAGGCGGATCCCCCGTGGCCATCTGTGCAGTTCCAGGTCTGGAACCTACGGCTTGAAAAACACGCCCAGAATGTGTGTGTGCGTGTGCCCCGAATCCCGAGAGGGAGAGATGGAGGAGGGATTGTGGTGTGACTACACCCCCTTGGGGACGGTGCTTTCTCCTCTCCCTCTCTGAGGGGCGGACGACCCGTCTATCCAAAAAAAAATAATGGGAGGAGTCTAGCAGGTGGCACAGTGGTTAAGGTGCTGGACTCCCACATGGCTGGCTGCAGTTCGAGTCCCGGCTCTGGCAGCTTGCTTTCTCACATTCGCTCTCATCTCTCTCTGGTGAGCACATGTGTCCTATTGCAAGTTCTTTAGTTTTTTTTTAATTGTTTTTTAAAGAATTATTTTATTGAACTTTATTTTGACTAGAGAAGGACAGAGAGAGAAAGTGAGAAAGGAAGCCATCTGGTCCGGGACTCGAACTCTGGTCATTCATGTGGGAGTCCTGCGCCCTTAACCACCACGCCACCTGGTGGCCCTATAGATACGTAATATTTATGAAAAGAAAAAAGAGAGAAATGGAGCCTTGAAGGCCCAGGTTTGGGTAGAGGGAGGCAGGTCACCCTGAGTGGACGTGAAGTCTCTGCACCCACGTAGCTTCGCGTTCAGCTAAGGAGGAAACAAGAAAGGCCCAGAGTGGGGGAAGATTGGTGCCTCTAAGGAGCAGAAGGGAGTGGCCAGGGGTGTAAGAGGGTCCTTTGGGTGGGGAGAAGGGTACCAAGGGCCAGGCTGGCGATAGCGCCCGAGATGTCAGAGAAATGGCTGGGGAGGGAGGGAGAGGGCTTGCATGCTGGAAAGGATTCCGAGTGGGTCGGGGCCAGGAGCCTGAGGCATCCCTCCCCCATCGGTGGTCTGTTGGTCTCCCCCTCGCAGGTGACCCTGATCCCCACGTTCGACTCGGCGGCCATGCACACGTGGTATGAAGAGACGCACACCCGGCACCAGGCCCTGGGCCTCGTGGTGCTGGGGAGCAACAGCATGGTGTCCATGCAGGACGACGCCTTCCCCGCCT
>NW_006159676.1:2582008-2589149 GCF_000334495.1 Tupaia belangeri chinensis | reverse complement strand
CCTGCAGGATGGACGTCTAGTCCCGCCCCAGCCTGCAAGGTGGCTCTATAGCCCCGCCCACAATTGCAGGATGGTCTTCTAGCCCCGCCCCCCACTGCCCTGCCAAGGGGACGCTCACACCACAAATAAACTGCCTGCACCTGACCCAAGCGCTCTTCTTCACCCACTAGAGTAACGTGGGGCGCCCAGCCCTGGGGAGGGGGTGCAGATCTCTCTAAGATCTCCAGAGGGAACCAGCAGGTGGCTCAATGGTTATGTCACTGGACTCCCACATAGTTCATTGCAGTTCCCACCCCAGATCCAGCAGCTTAAAATTCATGCGGGGGGCCGGCGGGTGGCCTGGTGGTGAAGGGTGCTGGACTGCCACATGGCTCCCTAGTCCATCCGAGTCCCGGGCCTGGCCGGCTTGCTTTCTCACTCGTCTTGCTTTCTCACTTTCTTTCTTTCTCACTCCGTGTCTCTCTCTGGTCAAATTAAAATAAATAAAAAATAAATTAAATAACTTTTTTTAGAATTATTTTATTTAACTTAATTAATTAATTTTAATTTGACCACAGAGGGACCGAGTGAGGAGAGGGGAGAGTGAGAAAAGAAGCTGCTAGGCCCGAGACTCAAACCACAGTCGGCCATGTGGGAGTCCAGTGCCCTTGACCATGCCACCTGCCGGCCTTGAAGTAAATTTTTTTTTGGGGGGGGGAGAGGTTTTTGCTATAGGGCGTGTGTGCTCACCAGAAAGACAGAGAGAGACAGGAAGCGAGAAATCACCCCCCGGGGGTATGGCCACACCACAATCCCTTCTTCATTCTCCTCTCGGGATCTTGGGCATGCACAGATCTTGGGCGCGCACACGTGCCCGGCGTGAGTTTAAGCCACTGGGGCTGGGTCTCAAACCGCGGTCGACTACATGGGAGTCCAGTGACATAGCCATTACGCCAACTGCTGGTCCCCAGGCGAACTTCTATTTAGGACTTTGGAGCACAGAGACAGAATCCAGATGTCACCTGGGTCACCTACTGGATTGTGTGACAGGTGGCTGCTGCCTGCCTGTCACAGGTCCCTATGGTGGCTGGGTCGGGTTGGAAGAAAGAGTATTTATCTTGAAGTGCCGATGCACTGGGCCTCAGTTTCCCCATGTGCAACAGGGTAGCCAGAGGGAGCCTAAACTGCAGGGGGAGGGCACTGGGGATCTTTTATTGCTTTAGGGTGTGTGTGTTCCTCAGAGACAGAAAGCAAGAAAGGGCCACCCCCGCCCCAGGGGGATTGTCATGCCACAATCCCTTCCCCATTGTCCTCGCTGGATTTTTGGCATGCATTCGTACATGCCCCGGCATGAGTTTTTGTTTCTGTTTTTTCTTTTTAAGAATTATTTCTTTATCTGGGACCGGCAGATGGCTATGTCGCTGGACTCTCGTGTAGTTGACCACACTTTGAGTCCCAGACCCGGTGGCTTAAACTCACGCCGGGCACATGTGCGTGTGCCCAAGATCCCGAGAGGAGAATGGAGGAGAAGGGATTGCGGCGTGGCCATCCCCCCTGGGGGGTGATTTTTTCCCACAGGGCATATTTGCACTGCACAGGTTTTTTTTTTTTTTTTTTTGCTTTTTAAAATTTTTATTATCATCATAATCTTTATATTACGTTGGACTACATATAACTTTACAGTGTATTACATTGCTTTTTCAAAAGGGAATGCCATGCATGTCAGTCAGTACAGAGACATTAATCTCCCTGCTTCAACATTCAATAACTTTTCTATGTTTTTCCCAATCATTATTATTATTATTCTAATTATTTTTTTAAACGGTCGATCACTAATTCTCATTTTGCTTGTGAAAAGACTTTACCCATCATGAAATACTTCTCAGACCAATCCAGTTGAGAATACTATACATGTCTCTTTCCGGCGAGCGCATGTGCCCTATAGCAAAAACCTCTCAAAAAAAAAAAAAGGGACCAGCAGATGGCGTGGTGATTAAGGCGCTGGACACTCCCACATGGCCAACCAGGGTTCAAGTCCTGAATCTGGTGGCTTGCTTTCTCACTTCCTCTCTCTCTCGTTTTCACCCTCTGTCTCTCTCTGGTCAAATTTTAAAAAAAAGAATGAAAAATAATAATAATTATTATTTAAAAAAAAAAAGATACTGTCTGTAGTAGGTTGAATGGCAGCCCAGAAGAACCCATGTCTAGGGGCCAGCGGGTGGCATAGTGGTTAAGGTGTTGAACTCTCACGTGACCGAACATGGTTCAAGTCCCAGATGTGGCGAAGTAGAAGCTATGGTGTGTGGGGGACCAGCAGGTGGCGTGGTGGTTAAGGTGCTGGACACTCCCACGTGGTCCACCATGGTTCAAATCCTGGTGGCTTGCTTTCTCACTTTCTCTCTCTCTCTCTCTCTCTGGTCAAATTAAAATAAATGAATGAATAAATAAATTAAAAAAAACATCATGCTGTCTTTGTGGGTGCCCAAAATCTCAGGAGAGTGGAGGAGAATTGTGGCATGGCCAACCCCGTTCGGGAGTGATTTCTCACTTTCTGTCTCTCTGTCTCTCTGGTGGGTACATGCACCCTATAGCAAAACTCTCAAACAAAATAAAAGAAATGTGACCAGCAGGTGGTGTGATGATTAAGGCGCTGGACTCCCACATGGCCAACCACAGTTCAAGTCCCAGATCTGCTGACTGGAAACTCACACTGGATGTGTGTGCATGCCTGCCAAAAATCCCAGGAAGACACGGGATTCTGGTGTGGCCATCTCCCGGGCGGGAGACATCTTATCCCTTCCCACCCTGCCTAATGACTGCCCAGGCTCTATAGCAAACGAACAAAATAATCCTACACGTACTAATTTCTAATCCTCGTATCTAGGAAGCTGAGCTAATTTAGAAAAAGCATCTTGGCAGATAAAATTAAGTGAAGGATCTTAAGAGGAGATCGCCCAGGATTACTCTGAGCAGCGCTAAATCCACTGATGGTGTTCCCATAAGACAAAGGAGGGGCCCAGCCCTCGTAACAGGCACTGAGAAACGCTGCTTCTCTGCACACTAAGGCCTGGGTTTTATTCCTGACCCAGTCTGGGACCAGCAGGTGGTATGATTAGGGCTCTGGACTCCCACATGGCCAACCACAGTTCAAATCCTGGACCTGGTGGCTTGCTTTCTCACTTTCCCTCTCACTCTCTGGTCAAATTAAAACTAATGAATAAATAAAATAAATAGAGACTAGCAGTTGGCATAATGGCTATGTCGCTGGACTCCCATGTAGTCGACCGCAGTTCACGTCCCAGACCCGGTGGATTAAACTCATACCGGGCACGTGTGCGTGCGTGCCCAAGATCCTGAGAGGAGAATGGAGGAGAAGGGATTGCAGCGTGGCCATCCCCCCTGGGGGGTGATTTCTCGCTTTCTGTCTCTCTGTCTCTGTCTCTGTCTTTCTGGCGAGCGCACACACCCTATAGCAAAAACCTCTCCAAAAAAAAATAAAAATCATGCCAGGTGCATGAGATTCCTCTCTCTCTCTTTCTCTCTATGTCTTTCTCTGGCAATAATAATAAATAAAAAATAATGAATCTTAAAAAAAAAAAAAAAAAAAAAAAAAAAAAAAAAAAACATGCCAGCCGCGTGTGTGTGCATTCCCAAAATCCTTAGAAGAGAATGGAAGAGAAGGGATTGCAACATGGCCACCCCCCTGGGAGGTGTTTGCTCACGTTCCTTCTCTGTGTGTCTCTCCAGAGAGTGCATGAGCCCTGTAGTGTGTGGGTGTGTGCCCTCCCACCGGAGAGCCTGGCAGGTGGCAGGGTGGATAAAGGCGCTGGACTCCCACATGGCTGACCACAGTTCAAGCCCTGGGCCTGGCTGCTTGCCTTCTTGCTTTCCCTTTCTCTCTCTCTCTCTCTGGTCAAATTGAAAATAAGAATGATAAATAAATAATCTTTAAAGCTAAAAAATTACAGGTTTGTTTATAAAAGGAAGCAGGGGCGCCATCGGATCCGGGGTGTACCTTGAACTCTTTTTTTTCACATGCTAGAACAATTTGGGGTCTTCCTGGGCACAGTCTCTCGCTCTCTCTGCCTATCTCTAGGTCTCTCTCTGTCTCTTCTCTCCTTTGTCTTTCTGCGTCTCTCTTCCTGTCTTCTACGGGGCAAATCCCTCCTGGCGGCTGTCTGGCCCAGCAGCTGCGATGCACTAAAAATAACCCAGTTGCCGCCGAAAGGCACCTAGGGACCCTGCCTGGAGCAGGTGGCAGGAGCCGGATGGATGTGCGACCTTGGCCGAGCGCCTCTGCAGCCCGGCCCTGAAATTCACCAGCCGGAGATCTGGGTGTGGCTTTAGCGTCCTGAGCCCGCCTCTCCTGCACGCCACCATCCAATCACTCACCGGTCTGTGCTGCCACTCAGGGAGTGGGCGTGGCCAGGCGCCGCGGGCGCCGCCGGCGGGTCCTGACCCGGGAAAGGAGGGGACCCTTGTGCGTGGGCTCAGCGGGGACCCACCTGATCTCGGGGAGGAACCGAGAGGGGACGGGTGACTTCCAAGTTCCTGCAACCAGACGAAGCGTGGGCGACCAGGCTGCGAGGCGGGGCGGGGCGGGCTTGCAGGTGCCGGTACGCCCCACTGTGCTGGCGGGACTTCCAAGGGTCTGCGGGGTGGAGGGAAGGCCAGCCTTGGACGTGAACTTGGGGGACGCTCGGGGAACAAAGTCCTGGGGGGGGCGTGGCCCCAGCTTTATTGGAAAGGTGTCACCTCTGGGGAAGGAGAAATGGGGGAGCGACAACGCAGAAACCACGCCTCTTCCAAGCCCCTCTGTTCTGTCTCCTCCACCGGGAAGCCCTCGGGGGCTCCTTCTAGGTTCACTGCCTGATTGACACAGAGTAGGTGTTCACGAAATACTGGTTGGGTTCAGGGTTGGCAATTTTGCTGAGTGATCTTGGAAATGTTACTCAACTTCTCTGGGCTTCCTTCTCTCTCTTAGTCTCAGAAATAAGGAAGTTAGTCCGAATCTCCAGGGGATTGGGAGGGGGCGTGGGCTGTGTTCGCAGTGACTGGATGACTGAGTTTCCACCCTGCTCAGGGCCCGGTACCCCAGACAGGCCTGTTCTTCGACCCGTCCTCCTCCCCACCCCCACCCCCACCCCCAGCATCTCTAGTTCCGAAGCCAGAGCAGGTGAGAGCGTGGCCCCTGGCTGAAACTTTGCAACCGATATGCCTTTGCTGTGTGACCTCAGAGAGCAGCCGCTTGTCTCTGAGCCTCAGTTTCCTCTGCTATTTTCTAAGAATTATTTATTTAATTTTATTTATTCATTTGCGTATTTTAATTTGACCAGAGAGAGAGAGGGAAAGTGAGCTGCCGGGTCCGCGCCTCGAACCATGGTTGGCCATGTGGGAGTGTCCAGCGCATTAAGCACCACGCCACCTGCTGGTCCCCTTCCTCTGCTATTCAATGGGAATCATGGAACCAATAGGTGGCATGGTGGTTAAGGCACTGGACCCCCACCTGGCCGACTGTGGTTTCAGTCCTGGAGTTGGCAGCTTGCTCTCTGACTTTCCCTCTCTCTCTCTCTCACTTTGGTCAAATTTAAAAAAAAAAAAAAAAAAAAAAGAAAAAAAAAAAATTTTTTAATGATTTTTTATAAGTATTTAATTTTGTATTATTATTTCTTTTTTAATTTAACTAAAGAGACAGAGAGAGAGTGAGAGAAGGAGAAAGTGAGAAAGCCTCCAGGTCCGGGACTTGAACTGCAGTCAAGCATGTGCAAGTTCAGCACCTTAATTACCATGCCACTTGCCGACCCCTTAAAAATGATTCTTAAGGGACCAGCAGTTAGCGTAATGGCTATGTCGCTGGACTCCTATGTAGTCAACCGTGGATCGAGTCCTGGACCCAGTAGCTTAACCTCACGCCGGGCGCGTGTGCGTGCGTGCCCAAGATCCCGAGAGGAGAATGGAGGAGCGTGGCCATCCCCCCTGGGGGGTGATTTCTCGCTTTCTGTTTCTGTCTTTCTGGCAAGCACACGTGCCCTACACCAAAAACCTCTCAAAAAAAAAAAAAAAAGAAAGAAAGAAAAGAAAAGAAAGAAAATACATGTTTTGGGGACTAGCAGATGGCATAATGGTTATATCACTGGACTCGCATATAGTCAACAATGGTTCAAGTCCTGGACCCAGCAGCTTAAAACTCATGCCAGGTACATGTGCATGCATGCCCCAAATCCTGAGAGGAGAATGGAGGAGAAGAGATTGCAGTGTGGCCATCCCCCCTGGGGGGTGATTTCTCCCTGTCTCTTTGTCTCTTTATGTCATTCTGCGTGTGCACGCACCCTATAGCAAAAATCTCTTTAAAAAGAAGAAAAGAAAATACACTTTTTTTAAAGTATTTTTTCCTAATTATTTTATTCAACTTTATATTTGACCAGAGAGGCACAGAGTGAGAGAGAGAGAGAGAGAGAGAGAGGGAAAGTGAGAAAGCAAGTCTTCAGGTCTGAGACTCGAACTGCAATAGTCCATATGGGAGTCCAGTGCCCTTAATCACCACGCCACCTGCCGGCCTCAAACCCAGGCCCCTTTGAGGTTTTCCTGGGGGGGAAGGACAGATTGGGGGTATTTTAGAGATGCAGGGTCTGCCCTGCATCTTCATGGAGGGCAGAGAAGGTTCTCAGGGGCTCCTGGGTCTCTCTTGGGCTCTGCCCTTCCCGAATCAGGAAGCTGGTGCAGGCTGGGGCCCGGCCAGGAGTTCAGCCAGGCCTTCTGTCCCTACGTGAACTGTTGAATGAAGGACCGGCTGACCTTGTGTCATTGTCATTTTATGAGGACCCAGGAGATGGGATCTGGAGAGCCTAGGCATTGTCATATGACATACGGTCTATGTGAGTCAGCTCCCTGGACTGTTCTCAGCTGGAGGCAGAAGAGAGGCTGTGTGACCTCCAGACAAGTCCTTGCCCTCTCTGAACCTTAGTCTCCGCATCTGTGAAATGAGGATCAATCATGATCTGCCGACGGGCTTCTGGGAGGCCATGAGATGATTCCGTCTCTGTGCTGGGGACACAGCCGGGATTCAATAACCGCTAGTCATCCTTTTCTCCAGGTTCTCCGGAGCGGCGCCTGTATCTTTAAATCATGCAAATGAACTGCGGGTGGTAGTGCTGCGGGGAGG
>NW_006159676.1:2579780-2581606 GCF_000334495.1 Tupaia belangeri chinensis | reverse complement strand
ATTCGGGGGGGTCTACGGGAGGAGATGGGGACAGCCCCCCTCTCCAAGTCTCCCGTCTCCTGGCCTAGGAACGGAGCGTGCAGAGAGGCGGTCACGACGCGAGACCCCTCCCCAAATCTCTTTATTCTAAGCCTGCATCTGGGTCTGGGTTCTGAAGCTGTAAAATGAGGGCGCTGCACCCCTCCCAGCCTGGCACGGTGGGAGCCAAAGGTGGAGCCCCAGTTTCCCTCTTCCCACCTCTGGCCTGCAGACACCCCCATCCCCGGACCCCGTTGAGGGCACCCACATTCCTTTTCTTTTGCTGTGAACCCCTATCCAGGCCTGGAAGCTGGAGGAGATGGGGGACCCCCAGCCTTTTTTCTATACTGTCCCATCCCAGCCCCCACATCAAGGATCAAAGGGGGGAGCATTTCACTAACATCTTTTGTAGGTACCCCAAGATTGGAATATGGGGAGGAGGTCACTGTGGGTCTCCTGCCTGGCAAGGACTGGTCAGATCAGGCCTGGAAGGACTAAGAGCCTGGATTTCGGGGGAGGGTCCTTCTCTTAACGGGGTTTGGGGAGGGGGGCGGTGAGCATCTGCTCCCAGAGATGAAAATAAATCGAGGTAAATTAAGATCTTGCCAGGAGGCTCGGTGCTAAGTGGGATGTGGAGGAGGGATGGGGGGTGGGCAGCCCCTCCATCTGTCTCAGCTCCCCCAAGTCACCTGCTCCAGCTGCATTGGGGACCAGGAGGCAGCAAACATGGACCCGCTTCACCGGTGACCTTGGGCAGGTGATGCTTTCCTGAGCCTCCGTTTTGTCTTTCAAAAATCGAGGGTTATTTTTTTTGGGGGGGGCAGGCTTCGAACCCTGCTTCCTACAGATTAGCAACCTAGCCACCCCGCCTTCTGCTACATGGCAATTCAGGTATTTTGAATAAGATGCCAATGGTTTGGGGGTTACAAGAGAGCAGTGGCTTTGGGGTCCCCCCATGTGCCTCGCTGAGCCTCGGTTGACAGTGCCGTAAAATGGGCTGATGGTCCCTTTGTGGAATTACTGGAAGGTCCAGGATTAAAGGAGGCCCCTGCCAGAAAATCAGATGATCAAGTCGTTAGAACAGGGGGTTCAGCCCTCCTGGCCTCACCCGTGGGGCCACCGTGGGGCACACCCTGACCCACATACCATCAGAGGTGAGCTGCTTCCTGGGTGGATTCCAGGACAGGAGAAGGAGGAGGTGGGAGTGACCACGCCAGTCTGTCCCTCTGTCTCCTGCAGCTCCATCCCAGCCCCAGTCATGGGCACAGGAGTGGATGCTGAACTGGGAGTCAGACACCCCCCGGGGCATGAACCTACCTCTGTCTGCGTGTGGCTTTGCCCACCTCCCACCCTGCCCCGTGCCATGGCTTGTCCTGGGAGATGGGCTGAATCCCTCTGGGAAGATCAGAGGAGATCGTGGGAGGTGAGGAGGGCTTTAATTGCAGTGGTGGTCATTATACTATTAATTACGATATTAGTGCTCCTTAAATAGGGTCACAGCTAAGCAGGGAGGGAGGGAAAGGAAGGGAGTGTGAAAGGGTGCTGCTTGCTAAGTCTGCAGCTCCCAGGACCATCAAGAACACAGCAAGCTGGGGCCGGCAGGTGGCATGGCAGTTAAAGGCGCTGGATTCCCGCATGGCTGGCGGCAGTTCGAGTCCCCAACCTGGCAGCTTGCTTTCTCACATTCCCTTTGTCTCTCTCTGATCAAATTATAATGAGTGAATGAATAAATAAATAAAATTAAATAATTACTTTTAAATAATAACAAATGGAATTAAATAAATAAATTATTCTTTTTTTTTTTTTTT
>NW_006159676.1:2577063-2579161 GCF_000334495.1 Tupaia belangeri chinensis | reverse complement strand
GAACTGCAGTCAGCCATGTGGGGGTCGAGCGTCCTTAACCACCACGCCACCTGCCGGCCCCTGAGAGGAGACACTTACACGGGATGTCGTCGTGAGTTTAAAGGTGGATTGTGTAAGTGGTCACATCTCTGGTAACAGCTGAGAGGGGACGCACAACAGTTGGTAGCTGAAACAGGATGATCCCTGGGCCAGCAAGTGGTGTGGTGGTTAAGGTGCTGGACTCCCACAAGGCTAACCACGGTTCGAGTCCCGGACCTGGAGGCTTGAAACGCAACGCCAGACGTGTGTGTATGCGTGCCGAAAATCCCTAAAGGAGAATGGAGGAGAAGGGACTGCGGCGTGGCCATCCCTCCTGGGGGGTGATTTCTCACTTTCTGTCTCTCTGTCTCTCTCTGTTTCTGGTGAGCACAAGCACCCTATAACAAAAATCTCTCAAAAAAGATAATAAAATACAATCAGAAGAAGAAGGAGAGGAGCCGGCAAGTGGCATGGTGGTTAGGGTGTGGGCACTCCCATGTGGCTGACCACAGTTCAGGTCCCAGACCTGGTGGCTTGCTTTCTCACTTTCCTTATGTTTTTCTGTGTCTCTCTCTGGTCAAATTTTTAAAAATTAATATTTTTTAAAAATTCAAAATTCATATATAATATTAATACGCATATATATATTTTTTGGAGAGGTTTTTTGCTATAGGGCGCGTGCTCTCGCCAGAAAGACATAGAGAGACAGAGAGACAGAAAGTGAGAAATCACCCCCCAGGGGGGATGGCCACGCCGCAATCCCTTCTCCTCCATTCTCCTCTCGGGATCTTGGGCACGCACACACATACACACACACATGCCCAGCCGCCGGGTCCGGGACTTGAACCGTGATCGACAACATGGGAATCCAGCAACATAGCCATTATGCTAACTGTTGATCCCAATATATTTATTTTTATACCACTGCAGTTGTAAAATGTAATTTTGTTTCTCTTTTTTAAAGAATTATTTTATTTTTCATTATTATTTTTATTATTATTATTAAATATAGCCATTTATTTAATTCATTTATTTATTTTTCACATGAGTTGTGCCTGAGAAAGAGAGAGAAAGAGAGACAGAGTGAGAAAACAACTCGCCAGGTCCAGGATTCGAACCATGGTCGGCCATGTGGGAATCCAGTGCCTTAACCACCAAGCCACATGCCAGCCCCCATTATTATTATTTTTAAATTTCCTACAGGGCATGTGTACTCACTAGAGAGACACACACACACACACAGAGAGAGAGAGAGAGAGAGAGGGACACTGAGAAGGCAAGCTTCCAGGTCCAGGATTTGAACCATGGTCAGCCATGTGGGAGTTCAGCTCCTTAGCCACCTGCTGGCCCTCTCCTTTTTTTTTTTTTAATTATTTTTTATACGTGCATTCGTGTGCATGAGAAAAAGGCAGAGAAGAGTGAGAGAGAAAAAGTACCACCAGCAGGTCCCGGTCATACTGTAACATCTTTTTTCCTTTCGGTTCTCCATCCTGTCAGAATCGTGGGGAGACCTATGCACACCTGGTGTGTCATTGTCAGCTACTGGGGCCGGGATTCGAACTGTTGGCCCTGTGGGGTCTCACTTTCCCTGTAGAGCGTTTAACCACTGCACTGCAAGGCTGGCCCTAATTTTCTTTCTGTTTTTATTGGTTTGTTTGCCATAGGACGGGCGTGTGTGCTCCCCAAGGCGACAGAGAGAGAGAGAGGGGAAGTGAGAACTTGCTCCCCTCCCACCCCCGGTGGAGCGTGGGGGAGGATGGCCACGCCGCAATCCCTTCTCCTCCATTCTCCTCTCGGGATCTTGGGTACGCACGCACACGCGCCCGGCGTGAGTTTAAGCCACTGGGTCCGGGACGCGAACCGTGGTTACCCTTGTGGGAGTCCAGAGCCTTAACCACCCTTCCACCTGCTGGCCCTTTCACTTCTTTATAAAGGAAAAAGAAATTCATGGGGGCCAGTAGGTGGCATGGTGTTTAGGGACACTGGACTCCCACATGGTTGATGGTGGTTCGAGTCCTAGACCTGGCGGCTTGCTTTCTCCCTTTCTCTCTCTCTCTCTCTCTCTCTCACTCTATCCCTC
>NW_006159676.1:2574251-2576917 GCF_000334495.1 Tupaia belangeri chinensis | reverse complement strand
GAATGGAGGAGAAGGGATTGCGGCGTGGCCATCCCCCCTGGAGGGTGATTTCTCGCTTTCTTCTCTCTTTCTGTCTGTGTCTAAAGAGCACACATCCCTTCTAGCAAAACTAAAAACAAACAAACAAACACAAAAAACACAAGCTCACAAAGGCAAAAATCCCTTTCCTCTCTGAGCCTCAGTTTCTCCTCCTGTGAAGTGAGCATGATCTACCCACCTTAGGAGAGTGTGTGGACTGCTTAGGCCAGGGCGGGTGTGCCAGGGAGGGTACTCTTATTTCACGGCTGTCATTACTATTTTTTAAAAGAATTATTTATTTAATTTTATTTATTATTATTTTTTAATTTGACCAGAGAATTAGAAAAAGAAAGCGAGAAAGCAAGCCACCAGGTCTGGAACATGGACCGCGGTCGGCCATGTGGGAGTCCAGCGCCTTAACCACCACGCCACCTGCCGGCCCCTCACAATTGTAGTTACTATTATTATTATTATTATCACAACCCGAACCTGGCAGCTTGCTTTCTAACTCTCCTTCTCTCTCTCTCTCTGCCCCTCTCTGGTCAAATTTAAATAAATAAAGGTAAATAAAATAATTCTTTAAAAAGTAAAATAAAATTTATTATTTATTTTATTTATTTTATTCTTCTTCTTTCATTTGACTGGAGAAAGAGAGAAAGAAAGAAAAAAAACAAAGAGAGGGAAAGTGAGAAAGCAAGCTGCCAGATCTGGGACTCGAACTGCAGTCAACCATGTGGAAGTCTAGAACCTTCCTCACCATGCTACCTGCTGGGCCCAGTAGTTACTATTATCCTTGCTGGTTAATCATAGCACAAGGCGGCATCAGCAGTTAGCGTAATGGCTATGTCGCTGGACTCCCACGGAGTCGACCAAGGTTCAAGACCCGGACCCGGTGGCTTAAACTCCCTCCAGGTGCGTGTGCGTGCGTGCCCAAGATCCCGAGAGGAGAATGGAGGAAAAGGGATTGCGGCGTGGCCATCCCCCCTGGGGGGGGATTTCTCGCTTTCTGTCTCTCTGTCTCTCTCTGTCTGGTGAGTGCACGCGCCCTAGAGCAAAAACCTCTCCCCCTAAAAATTAAATAAATAATAGCACAAGGCTGTAGGGACCCTTGGACCAGGAGGCTCCGTTTACTCAGCCGTGGCTTATGTGGCTTCAGAGAGGTCCCAGGGGTGCTGGTGGGGGGGGGGACACGGCGGTTGGGTGTAGGCGGGACCAGGCGAGCTTCCTGTCCCCACCCCCGTAACCACACACACACACACACACACACACACACACACTTACACGCCAGGCCCCGCTTGGTGCCGGCGGAAGTGACAGGGCCCCGTGGCTGTCTCCTGGCACCGGTCCATGAGCCAGGGACCTGGTCACCCTTGTGCCTTGTCCGGTGAGTTCCACCCCTGCTCCGAGGTCCCCTATGAGCATCCTTTCCCCCCTTGGGGACAGAAGAGAGACCCCCTCCTCTGGGCCTGCTTTTGGGAGAAGTAGCAGGTGTCATTTCCTGGGCTGGGCTGGGCTGGGCTGGGCTGGGCTGGAACCACTTTTTGCTCTTTTCTTTTGTCACCATGTTCTCCATTACGGCTCTGCATGATGGGGGCCGCGTGGGGCACGATAGGAGGGGACCCGAATGCCCAGAGCCACACGTGGTCATCCGTAGATGAGCCGGGAGCAAACTCGTATTCACACGGGTAGTTATCTGGGTCCCCCCGCTCCACGGCCACCCTCTGGCTGTCTCAGTCTCCTCATTGGTGAAGTTGGGGTTGAGTCTTCCAGCCCGGCTCTGAGTGGACAGAGCTGAGGGGTCGGGAGAGAGGGAGGGACCCACGCTGCTATTGAGCCGGGAGCGGGAATCGATCCACTCGGGGCTTTAAAAACTGTACTGAGATTTGTGGTTTCTGGGGAACTTGGGTCCCTCGGTCCCTCCTCTAGAGTTCATGTCACCTAGCGGAACTGTCTTTTTCCTTTTTTAAGGTCTATGTATTTATTTATTTTTAGCTTGTTATGCAAGACACGGTGTGCTTGCTGGAGAGAGACAGAGAGGAAAAAGAGAAGCACCCCTTGGTCGGGGGTGGAGGGCCACAGCCTAATCCCTTCACCTCCATTCTCCTCTCAAGATTTTGGGCATGGATCCACATACACTAGGGTGGGTTTTTTTGTTTGTTTTTGGAGAGGTTTTTGCTATAGGGCGCGTGCGCTTACCAGAAAGACAGAGAGAGACAGAGAGACAGAAAGCGAGAAATCACCCCCCAGGGGGGATGGCCACGCCGCAATCCCTTCTCCTCCATTCTCCTCTCGGGATCTTGGGCACACATGCACATGTGCCTGGTGAGAGTTTAAGCCACCGGGTCCGGGACCCGAACCATGATCAACTACATGGGAGTCCAGCGACATAGCCATTACGCTAACTGCTGGTCCCTTGGGTGCTGTTTTTTTTTTTAAGAATAATTTTACTTAATTTTATTTATTTATTTATTTATTTATTTTCATTTGACCTGAAAGGGACAGAACTAGAAAGAGGGAAAATTGAGAAAGCAAGCCTTCCGAAACAGGACTCGAACTGTGGTCGGCCGTGTGGGAGTCTGGCGCCCGTAACCACTATGCCACCTGCCAGCCTCCTTGGCATTTTTTTTTTTTTTTTTGGGCACGTTTTT
>NW_006159676.1:2570202-2574140 GCF_000334495.1 Tupaia belangeri chinensis | reverse complement strand
ACGCACGCACATGCGCCTGGCGTGAGTTTTAAGCCACCGGGTCCGGGACACGAACCGCGGTCGACTACGTGGGAGTCCAGCGACATAGCCATGACGCTAACTGCTGGTCTCCCTTGGCATGTTTTTCAAGCTGCCGGGTCCAGGACTTGAACTGAGTCTGTGGGATCCAGCAGCCTTGACCACCATGCCTCATAACTGGGTTACTTAAATTATTTTCTTCATTGCCGGAAGACACATGTCCTCACTAGGGAGAGAGAGACAGCGAGGGACAGGGAGAAATCACTGCCCTTGGCAGGATGGCCACACCACAGTCCCTTCTCCTCCATTCTCCTCTCAGAATGTTGGGCCCCCTTGCAGGCCTTCCCTGGTTTTTTTTTTAAGCTTCCAGATTCAGGGCTTGAACCACACAGTCAGCCACGTGGGATCCAGCCACCTTACCCGCATTGCTAGCAGGCCCCTGAATCTATTTGTTAGTTTATTAGAGGCACCACCCGGTGCCACGATCCACCCCCACAAAGGATCACAGGTGTGTGCATGGGAGCCCTGCATGGAGATCTCAGGGGACAAGCCCAGGACCTTTGTCATGTGAGTCCAGTGGAGTTATCCCTGTACCACCGCCTGGCTTAACAAAGCTTTCTCCCTCTGGGACCAGCAGTTGGCGTAAAGGCTATGTCGCTGGACTCCCATGTAGCCGACCGCGGTTCGAGTCCCGGACCCGGTGACTTAAACTCACGCCGGGCGCGTGTGCGTGCGTGCCCAAGATCCCGAGAGGAGAATGGAGGAGAAGGGATTGCAGCGTGGCCATCTCCCCTGGGGGGTGATTTCTTGCTTTCTGTCTCTCTGTCTCTGTCTGTCTGGCGACACGCCCCCCAAAAAAAAACCCCCCAAAAAAAAAAAAAAAAAAAAGAAGGGCCGGGAGCCAGCAGGTGGCATGAAGGTTTGAGTCCCGGATCTGGCGGCTTGCTTTCTCACTTTCACACTCTCTGTCTCTCTCTCTCTCACTGCCTCTTTCTGGTGGCTTATAAGAAAATAAAAATAGTAAATGAAACTAAATAAGTCTTTAAAAAGATCAATAAAATAAGGGACCAGCAGAGGGTGGAATGCTTATGTCGCTGGATTCCCATATGGTTTACTATGGTTCGAGTCCCGGACCCGGTGGCTTAAACTCACGCCGGGTGCGTGTGCGTGCGTGCCCAAGATCCCGCGAGGAGAATGGAGGAGAAGGGATTGCGGCGTGGCCTTCCCCCCTGGTGGGGAATTCTCACTTTCTGTCCTTCTGTCTCTCTGGCAAGTACACGAGCCCTATAGCAACCATGTCTCTAATTAATAAAATAACGGGTCAGGGACCAGCAGGTGGCATAGAGGTGAAGGCACTGGACTCCCACATGGCTGACCACGGTTTGAGTCCCGGACCTGGTGGCTTAAAAATCATGTCAGGTGCATGTGTGTGTGTGCCCAAAGTCCTGAGAGGAGAAGAGATGAGAAGGTTTTGCCTCCTGAACTCCTACACATGTTTCAGAACCCCAGTTCCCATGCCCCTCTTTGTTCCAGCCTCCCCCAGCTCTTACCCCTCCATCCAACGCACGTCTGACCACGTGGGACCAGTTCGGCCCTCCTGACTGGGGGTTCTGGGGCATTTAGGCCTTAGACTGGGTCATCTCAGGGATTCTAGCCGGGACGGATGATAATCGGTCCAATTAAACGCACTTTGAGATTGGGTAACCCGAGGGCTCCTGTGGGGTTGGTTCCTGGTGAGGCCCATTGGGTGTCTCCCTCCCGCGGTCACCCGGTCACCCTGTCAGTCTGTCTCGCTACCCCTGTGCCTCCCAGGCTCCCAGCTGCCGCTGAGCTGCCTGCAGGGTCATGAATTATGAATGAGACCTGCGGGCTCCAGTGACAGGCTGGCCTGGAGCACATTCCAAGGACACCATCTGAACCTTCCCCACGGGGTGGCCTGGCCCAGCCCCCTGTGCAGAGAGAGAGGGTCCTTCAGCAAGACCCGTTCTTTTTCTCTCTCTCTCTTTTTTTTTTTTTCAGAGGTTTTTTGCTATAGGGCACGTGCGCTCGCCAGAAAGACAGAGAGAGACAGAGAGACAGAAAGTGAGAAATCACCCCCCAGGGGGAATGGCCACGCCGCAATCCCTTCTTCTCCATTCTCCTCTCGGGATCTTGGGCACGCACGCACACGCGTCCGGCATGAGTTTAAGCTACCGGGTCTGGGACTCGAACCGCGGTCGATTACATGGGAGTCCAGTGACATAGCCATGACGCTAACTGCTGGTCCCAGCAAGACCCGTTCTGAGCATTCCTTCTTGTTCTGCAGATGGGGACACTGAGGCACGGAGCCGGACAGTGACTCAGACACCAGGTGAATACCTCCTGCCGAGGACGAGGCTAGGACTTGTGGGGTCCCCACGGTGAGGGGTGAGCTCTGCGTTCTATGAATGTGTGTGAGGTGGGGACCCCCCCCCAAGGGGCCTTGAGAGACCCCAATTCCCACATGACTGCATCCATCTCTCACCAGACCCTTTTCCGATAGGAGCTGTCCAGCATCCAGCTGAGCGCTAGGGTCTGGATTTAGCCAACCCAGGCTGCAAATCCATTGTTACTTTGTGACAAGTGGCTTCTCCTCCCCAAGTGGCAGGTGGGGGTCAGTTTTTGCATCAGTAAAATGGCCCAGAGTTTTCTTCCTAGGCCGGGACTCAACTAACATTGCTCCCATCCCTGTCCACAAACTCCTATACACCCTTCAAAACCCCAACTCCCATGCCCTCTCCTCTAACCTGGACTTTCTCAGCTTCTGTCCCAGAATCCAGTCTGGCTTTCACTCCCTGGGACATCGGGCAGCTGTGTCCAGTTCTGTCCCTCCTCACTTGGGGGATTCATGGGGTCAGAGCCAAGGATAAATGACTTCAGCCACCTTGGCACGTTCCCAGCTTTGGGGTTTCAGTTCCTCCTTTATCCTCCCTCTCCCTCCTCCACAGGGAGGGCCATCGGAATTTCCCCTCTCAGGCCTGAACTGGCTGTGAACCTGAGGCTTAAACTTGTCTTTTTATTTAAATAGGTGCTGGATTGAGGCCTACAGGGGTGTCTTCACAGAGACCAGCAGGATGTCGTATTTTGGGGAGCATTTTTGGGTAAGACGGACTCTTATTTTGGTGGGAGCTCCAGGCAGGCTGGGGAGGACTTTTATGGAAGTGGGGGGACTGGGTGTCTTGTGAACAGATCAAGGTTCTGCAGGGGGTAGAAATGAAAGTGGGGAGAGGCTGGCTGGGTTCGAATCCACATCCCCCATAATCCTAGGCAGGTCACAGCGGGTGCCACAGGGAGATTGAGGATGAGCAGGAATCACTTGGCTGGAGTGACCTGGTGACAAATCGCAGACTCAGGACTGAAACCCGGCGCCAGACTGAACGTCCAGCTGCCAGGGTCATTCCAGGCAGGGAATTTCCGGGTCCTTCCCATTCCGGAGAGTTCGGGGGATTTTGGATTTGACCCCAGATCCTATTCTGTGACCCAGTGAGAAACAGACTGAGACAGGGACCTGCAGGTGGCGTGGTGGTTAAGGCGCTGGACGCTCCCACATGGCTAACCACGGTTCGAGTCCTGGACCTGGTGGTTTGCTTTCTCTCTTTCTCTCTTTCTCTCTGTCTCTCTCTGGTCAAATGAAAATAAACGAATAGGAAACCAGCAGTTAGCGTAATGGCTATGTCGCTGGACTCCCACGTAGTCGACCGCGGTTCGCGTCCCGGACCCGGTGGCTTAAAACTCACACCGGGCGCGTGTGCGTGCGTGCCCAAGATCCCGAGAGGAGAATGGAGGAGAAGGGATTGCGGCGTGACCATCCCCCCTGGGGGGTGATGTCTCGCTTTCTGTCTCTCTGTCTCTCTCTGTCTGTCTGGCGAGCGCACGTGCCCTATAGCGAAAACCTCTCCAAA
>NW_006159676.1:2563491-2569781 GCF_000334495.1 Tupaia belangeri chinensis | reverse complement strand
TCGAGTGACAGGCTGGCCTGGAGCACATTCCAAGGACACCATCTGAACCTTCCCCACGGGGTGGCCTGGCCCAGCCCCCTGTGCAGAGAGAGAGGGTCCTTCAGCAAGACCCGTTCTTTTTCTCTCTCTCTCTTTTTTTTTTTTCAGAGGTTTTTTGCTATAGGGCACGTGCGCTCGCCAGAAAGACAGAGAGAGACAGAGAGACAGAAAGTGAGAAATCACCCCCCAGGGGGAATGGCCACGCCGCAATCCCTTCTTCTCCATTCTCCTCTCGGGATCTTGGGCACGCACGCACACGCGTCCGGCATGAGTTTAAGCTACCGGGTCTGGGACTCGAACCGCGGTCGATTACATGGGAGTCCAGTGACATAGCCATGACGCTAACTGCTGGTCCCAGCAAGACCCGTTCTGAGCATTCCTTCTTGTTCTGCAGATGGGGACACTGAGGCACGGAGCCGGACAGTGACTCAGACACCAGGTGAATACCTCCTGCCGAGGACGAGGCTAGGACTTGTGGGGTCCCCACGGTGAGGGGTGAGCTCTGCGTTCTATGAATGTGTGTGAGGTGGGGACCCCCCCCCAAGGGGCCTTGAGAGACCCCAATTCCCACATGACTGCATCCATCTCTCACCAGACCCTTTTCCGATAGGAGCTGTCCAGCATCCAGCTGAGCGCTAGGGTCTGGATTTAGCCAACCCAGGCTGCAAATCCATTGTTACTTTGTGACAAGTGGCTTCTCCTCCCCAAGTGGCAGGTGGGGGTCAGTTTTTGCATCAGTAAAATGGCCCAGAGTTTTCTTCCTAGGCCGGGACTCAACTAACATTGCTCCCATCCCTGTCCACAAACTCCTATACACCCTTCAAAACCCCAACTCCCATGCCCTCTCCTCTAACCTGGACTTTCTCAGCTTCTGTCCCAGAATCCAGTCTGGCTTTCACTCCCTGGGACATCGGGCAGCTGTGTCCAGTTCTGTCCCTCCTCACTTGGGGGATTCATGGGGTCAGAGCCAAGGATAAATGACTTCAGCCACCTTGGCACGTTCCCAGCTTTGGGGTTTCAGTTCCTCCTTTATCCTCCCTCTCCCTCCTCCACAGGGAGGGCCATCGGAATTTCCCCTCTCAGGCCTGAACTGGCTGTGAACCTGAGGCTTAAACTTGTCTTTTTATTTAAATAGGTGCTGGATTGAGGCCTACAGGGGTGTCTTCACAGAGACCAGCAGGATGTCGTATTTTGGGGAGCATTTTTGGGTAAGACGGACTCTTATTTTGGTGGGAGCTCCAGGCAGGCTGGGGAGGACTTTTATGGAAGTGGGGGGACTGGGTGTCTTGTGAACAGATCAAGGTTCTGCAGGGGGTAGAAATGAAAGTGGGGAGAGGCTGGCTGGGTTCGAATCCACATCCCCCATAATCCTAGGCAGGTCACAGCGGGTGCCACAGGGAGATTGAGGATGAGCAGGAATCACTTGGCTGGAGTGACCTGGTGACAAATCGCAGACTCAGGACTGAAACCCGGCGCCAGACTGAACGTCCAGCTGCCAGGGTCATTCCAGGCAGGGAATTTCCGGGTCCTTCCCATTCCGGAGAGTTCGGGGGATTTTGGATTTGACCCCAGATCCTATTCTGTGACCCAGTGAGAAACAGACTGAGACAGGGACCTGCAGGTGGCGTGGTGGTTAAGGCGCTGGACGCTCCCACATGGCTAACCACGGTTCGAGTCCTGGACCTGGTGGTTTGCTTTCTCTCTTTCTCTCTTTCTCTCTGTCTCTCTCTGGTCAAATGAAAATAAACGAATAGGAAACCAGCAGTTAGCGTAATGGCTATGTCGCTGGACTCCCACGTAGTCGACCGCGGTTCGCGTCCCGGACCCGGTGGCTTAAAACTCACACCGGGCGCGTGTGCGTGCGTGCCCAAGATCCCGAGAGGAGAATGGAGGAGAAGGGATTGCGGCGTGACCATCCCCCCTGGGGGGTGATTTCTCGCTTTCTGTCTCTATGTCTCTCTCTGTCTGTCTGGTGAGCGCACGCGCCCTACAGTGAAAATCTCTCAAAAAAAAGAGCGCACGTGCCCTATAGCGAAAACCTCTCCACAAAAAAAAAAAAGAAATGAAATGAATGAATAAATAAAATGAAATAAAATAACCCTTTAAAAAAAAAACAGATGTAGACAGACTTGTGTCATTCATATTCATTCCCTCCCTCCTGCCCACCACCATGACCACAGCTCAGTTACCTCTGGGAGATGTTGGGGTCTCCAATCTGCACGGAGGGAGAATCTCCCAGCCTGAGAGACAGAGAGCCAGCTGACACCCCCATCCTGGAGGGTCATGGCTGATTCTAGCTTTGAGAGCACACGGATAGGGAAACCGAGACACTAAGCCGTGTTTGCTCTGGGGTTACTGTTTATTTGCCTTTTTTTTTTTTTTTAACTAATTCATTTTTATGTATGATTATTTTTTAATTTGACCAGAGAGAAACAAAGAGAGAGAGAGAGAGAAAATCTGAGAAAGTTGGGACCAGCAGTTAGCGTCATGGCTGTCGCTGGACTCCCACGTAGTCGACCACGGTTCGCGTCCCGGACCCAGTGGCTTAAACTCATGCTGGGCACGTGTGCGTGCGTGTCCAAGATCCCGAGAGGAGAATGGAGGAGAAGGGATTGCGGCATGGCCATCCCCCCTGGGGAGTGATGTCTCACTTTCTGTCTCTCTTTCTGGCAAATGCATACGCCTTATAGCAAAAACCTCTCCAAAAAAAAAAGGCAGGGGGCCGGCTGATGACATGGTGGTTAAGGCAGCTGGAGTCCCACATGGCTGACCATGGTTCAAGTCCCAGACCTGGCAGCTTGCTTTCTCACTTTCCTTCTCTCTCTCTGTTTCTCTCTGGTCAACTTCAATCAAATTTTAAAAAATGACAATGAATAAAATGATGTAAAATGATTTTTTTTTCTTTAAAAAGCATCATTTTATTTAACTTTATTTACTTACTTCCTTATTTTAATTTGACCAGAGAGGGACAGAGCAAGAGCGAGCGAGAGAAGGAAAGTGAGAAAGCAAGCTGTCAGGTCCGGGACTCAAACTGTGGTCAACCATGTGGGAGTCCAGCTGCCTTAACCGCCATGCCACCTGCCGGCCCCTAAAATAATTCTTTGGAGAAAAAATAAAAAAGAAAAGTCTTCCAGATAGGAAAACAGCCTGGGCAGGGGCTCAGAGGTGTGACTTTAGGTGACAAACTCTTGTCCAGCCAGAGTAATAGGGAGCCATAGAAGGTGTGTGAGCCAGAGAGGACCCAGGAGCCAGGGAAGCACCAGCGCAGAAAACCCCTTCCCCTGTTCTAGGAGCGAAGCTTACCCAGAGGAAGCCCGTTGCTAGGCAACCGGTGGCCCTTGGCAACAAGCCCAGCTTTCTCCCGCCCTCCCTCCCCAGCTGGGGCTCCTCTTATTGGCACTCGCCTTCTTAAAGGGGCCGCACTTCATTCCACCACCATGGGTCTGACCTCCGCCCCCTCCCCAAGTGTCAGACACCCCAGATTCCTGTGGGATCCCCCCAGGAGGGTCTAACCCCTCTCATCCCCTGTTTGTGCCCCTGTGTAAGGGGCTAAGGGTTTGCAGATTGAAAGTCAGCCATGTTGGGGCCAGCAGGTGGTGTGGTTCATGGCGCTGGATTCCCACATAGCTGATGGTGGTTCGAGCCCCGGACCTGGAGGCTTGCTTTCTCACTTTACTGCTCCCTCTCTGTCTTTCTCTGTCTCTCTCTCTGGAACTATTACTTTTTTAAGAATTAATTTATTAGGACCAGCAGTTAGCATAATGGCTATGTCACTTGACTCCCATGTAGTCGACCGCGGTTCAGTTCCTGGACCCGGTGGCTTAAACTCACGCCGGGCGCGTGTGCGTGCGTGCCCAAGATCCTGAGAGGAAAATGGAGGAGAAGGGATTGCGGCGTGACCATCCCCCCTGGGGGGTGATTTCTCGCTTTCTGTCTCTCTGTCTCTCTCTGTCTCTCTGGCGAGCCCACGCGCCCTATAGCAAAAAACCTTTCCAAAAAAGAAAACAAAAGAGTTCATTTATTTAACTTTCTTTATGTATGTATGTTTTAATTTGACAAGAGAGGAACAGCACGAGAGAGAGAGACAGAGAAAGCCACCAGGTTCAGGACTCGAACCGTGGTCGAGCATGTGGGAGTTCAGCACCTTCAACTACCATTGCCACCTGCCGGCCCCTCTCTTTGGAACTATTAAAATAATACTAAATAAAGTTAAATAAAATAATTCTTTAAAAAAAAAAAGTCACCCACATCCTGACAGTGGCATCCACGTTTATTTTTAATTTCTTTTAATGGCACGAAGCACCTACATTTATTTTCAGTTCCTTGAAATGGCAGGAGGGCATGCAAGCTCCCTGGAGAAAATTCAGCTTAGCAAAGAGAAAATAGAAACCACCCCCAAGTCTCCCACTCCATCCAAAGATAGCCGGGCACAGGGTGCTTGTGAGCTTTGAGTTCAAGATTTGAATGAGGTTCTGCTTTGAGCTGGAGGCAGGGGACGTGGTCTCCCTGAACCTCGACTTTCCCATCTAGGAAAGAGGAACGAAATCGTAGCCTTCCTGGGACTCAGGGAGCGTCCCTGTGACACCTGTCATGGCCAGGGTGTCCTCTCTCTCTCTCTCTCTTTTGTTTCAAAATTTAATTTGCTAGAGGGTACATGTGTTTGGCAGAGACAGAGAGAAAAGGAAAGTGAGAAATCACCCTCCGGGGGGGATGACCATGCCACGATCCCTTCTTCTCTATTCTCCTCCTAGGATTTTGGACACACATGCACACGCGCTCAGAGAGATTCTTAAGCCCCCAGGTCTGAGATTCGAACTCTAGTCAGCCCTGTGAGAGTCTAGCACTTTAATCTCCATGGCACCTGCTGGTCCTCTCTCTGTCTCTCTCTCTTAAAAATATTTATTTTTGTTATTATTTTTTTAAAACATTTATTTATTTATTTGTTTGTTTATTTAAATTTGACCAAAGAGGGACAGAGAGAGGGAGAGAGAGGGAAGGAAAGTGAGAAAGCAAGCTGCCAGGTCCAGGACTCGAACCACAGTCAGCCATGTGGGAGTCCAGCACCCTTAACCGCCACGCCACTTGCCACCTGCCAGTCCCTTATTATTATTTTTTAATTAGACCAGAGAGAGTCAGAGAAAGAGAAAGGGTGATAGCAAGTCTCCAGATCTGAGACTTGAACCCTGATCGGCCAGGTGGGAGTCCAGCACCTTAACCACCATGCCACCTGCTAGCCCCCTTTCCCTCACATTTATTTTTCTCCCCGAGAGGTTCTTGCTACAGGGCGCGTGCGCTCGCCAGACAGAGAGAGACAGAGAGACAGAAAGTGAGAAATCACCCCGCGGGGGGATGGCCACGCGGTAATCCCTTCTCCTCCATTCTCCTCTGGGGATCTTGGGCACGCACGCACACGCACCCGGCGTGAGTTTAAGCCACCGGGTCCGGGATTTGAACCGTGGTCAACCACATGGGAGTCCAGCGACATAGCCATTACGCTAACTGGTGGTCCCTCTCACTTTTTTTCATTTGCCAGAGGGCACATGCATTTGCCAAAGACGGGGAGAGAGAGAGAGAGAGACCCCCTTTGGGGTATGTCAGACTGCAATCCTGTCTCCATCTTTCCCTCCTGTCAGGATTTGGGGTGTGTATACACATGCACTGATGTGTTTTCAAGCTGCCAGGTTCAAGCCTTGAACCGCGGTCAGCCACGTGGGAGTCCAGCGCTTTAAGCACCAGGCCAGCGGCTGGCCCTGCAATGTTCCTCTTACCAATTGCTTATGTGGGGCTCTTTGCTGGGTGATGCTCAGCCCTGAAGGGGGCTCTCCCATGGGGGAGATCAAACCAGACAGGGATGCCCCTTGGGCCAGGGCAGGGCTGGAGGCAGCGAGGGCACTGGGGAGCCCATGGAGGGAGTGTGAGCAGGAGAGGGATAGATCAAGCTGTGTTAAGAAGCTCCCACTTGGAACCAGCAGTTGGCCTAATGGTTATGTTGCTGGACTCCCACGTAGTCGACCACGGTTCAAGTCCCAGACCTGACCTGGCAGCTTAAAACTCACACCAGGCGGGACCAGCAAATGGTTTAATGGGTACGTCACTGGACTCCCGTATAGTTGACCATTGTTCTAGTCCTGGACCCAGCAGTTTAAAACTCACACTAGGGGGGCCTGCAGGTGGTGTGGTGGTTAAGGGTGTTGGATCCCACATGGCTGACCGTGGTTCGAGTCCTGGACATGGCAGCTTGCTTTCTTTTT
>NW_006159676.1:2558187-2562552 GCF_000334495.1 Tupaia belangeri chinensis | reverse complement strand
GTGGTGGTTAAGACGCTGGACACTCCCACATGGTCAACCACGGTTCGAATCCCGGACCTGGTGGCTTGCTTTCTCAGTTTCCCTTTTTTTCTGTGTCTCTCTCTGGTCAAATTCGAATAAATGATTGAATTTATTTATTTTTTTTTTTAAAGAAAACTCCCACTCTGGCGGGTATTGGGGCAAGATTGGAGAGCAGAGGTTCTGGTAGGAGGCACAGGCCCGAGACAGCCCCTCCTGGGACCCTCGGCAGTCAGCCCAGGCTGAAGGCAGCAGACGCCGCTGGGGCGTTGCCAAGTCTGGGAATCGGGCCAGCGGTTGCCTCCACGTCAGCCCCAGATGCTGGCCTGGGCAGCAGTGCCTGGTACGGCCTCACGGAGGATCCCCCAGCAGGGCCCTCACTGCCCCCCAGGAGGACCCTGCGTGCCACACCCGGCCGCCCCATCTCACCAAGACCCTTGGGATGTGATGGCGTTTTCCCATCTAACTGACAAGGAGACTGAGGCCGGGGAGTGGATGTCACCCCCTCAAAGCAACCCAGCGCATGGACAAGGATTGGACACTTGGGCTTTGTTAGTTTCTTTTTTTTTAAGAATTATTTTGGGACCAGCAGGGGGCGTAGTGGTTAAGGTGCTGGACCTTCCCACATAGCCGACCATGGTTCGAGTCCTGGACCTGGTGGCTTACTTTCTGTCTCTCTCTTTCTCTCTCTCTCTGGTCAAATTAAAATAAATGAATGAATAAATGAAATAAAATAAAATAATTATTTAAAAAAAAGAATTATTTTACCTTTATTTATTTATTTTATTTTAATTTGACCATAGAGAAACAGGTAGGGAAGAGAAAGAGCAAAAGCAAGCCACCAGGTCCGGGACTTGAACCTTGGTCCACCATGTGGGAGTCTAGTGTCCTTAACCACCATGCCACCTGCTGACCCCAAGGGCTTTGTTATTTTTATATCAAGAATTCTTTTTTTTTTTTTTTTTTTGAGAGGTTTTTGCTATAGGGCACGCACGCTTGCCAGAAAGACAGAGAGGGCATGAGTTTAAGCTGGGTCCAGGACTCGAACTGCGGTCAACTACATGGGAGTCCAGTGACATAGCCATTACGCTAACTGCTGGTCCCCGCTCTAATTTTTTTTTTAAGAATTATTTATGGGGCCCAGCAGGTGGCGTGGTGGTTAAGGCGCTGGACTGCCACATGGCCAACCACCGTTTGAGTCCCACACCTGGTAGCTTGCTTTCTCACTTTCCCTCTATCTCTCTGGTCAAATTTAAAAAGAATAACAACAAATAAAATTACATAAATGCTTACCAAAAAAAAAAAAATTATAGGGACCAGAAGATGGTGTAATGGTTATGTTGCTGGACTCCCACATGGCTGACTACGCGGTTCAAGTTCCAGACCCAGTGACTTGAAATTCACGCCGGCATGAATGTGCATCCGTGCCCAAGATCCCCAGAGGAGAATGCAGGAGAAGGGATTACGGAATGGCCATTCCCCCTGGAGGGGGGTGATTTCTTGCTGTTTGTCTCTCCATCTCTGGCAAGCACATGTGCTCTACAGCAAAAACCTCTCTAAAAAGAAGAAAGAATTATAGAAGTTTTATTTATTATTATTATTATTTTTTAAATGTTTTATATGGCATGTGTGCTCACGAGAAAGAGACAGAGACAGGAATGAGAAAACAAGTCACTAGATCTGGGACTCGAACCATAGTCAGCCACGTGGGAGACCAGCACCTTAACCACCATGCTACCTGCCGGCCCCTTGCCTCATCTTAAGGTTCAGAGAGGTACAATGATGTCCCTAGGCTACACAGCACAGCCCTGGCTTCCTTCAGCACTCCAAGCCCAGAATTTGGAGGCATCAGAATGAACAGACACCAGAGTTGAGGCTTAGTCTCCATCAACATTAGCGTATTAGGGACCAGCAGTTAGCGAAATGGCTATGTTGCCCAACTCCCACGTAGCAGACCACAGTTCGAGTCCTGGACCCGGTGGCTTAAACTCACACCTGGTGCGTGTGCGTGCATGCCCAAGATCCCGAGAGGAGAATGGAGGAGAAGGGATTGTAGCGTGGCCATCCCCCCTGGGGGGTGATTTCTCGCTTTCTGTCTCTCTGTCTCTGTCTGTCTTTCTGGCGAGCGCACGCACCCTACAGCAATAAAACCTCTCCCCCACCAAAAAAAAATTTAGCACATTAAAGCAGAAAAGCTTATTTGTTCACGTATTCAAAAAACAAAGATTTCTGTTCTATGCCTTACCTGGTACTGAGCTTTGTGGGGTCCTGGGAACTGAGACTCAAACCCTGCTCTAGACTTTCAGAGGAGTTTCTATGTTGGTAAGAACAGAAACTGGGACCAGCAGTTAGCGTAATGGCTATGTCACTGGACTCCCATGTAGTCGACCGCGGTTTGAGTCCCGGACCCGGTGGCTTAAACTCACGCCGGGCGCGTGTGCGTGCGTGCCCAAGATCCCGAGAGGAGAATGGAGGAGAAGGGATTGCGGCGTGGCCATCCCCCCTGGGGGGTGATTTCCTGCTTTCTATCTCTCTGTCTCTCTCTGTCTGTCTGGCGAGCGCACGCGCCCTATAGCAAAAACCTCTCAAAAAAAAAAAAAAAAAAAAGAACAAAAACTCAGGATTGCATTGGTTTATATGTTGTGGGGTCACGTGGCTTTCAGGGTAGGTTTGATCCAGCAGTTGGACTCTACGCATGTTTTTTATTTGGGCTCTCTCAGATTCAGATTCTTTACAAAGTTCATTGTTTCTATTTGATATCCAATTTCTCCCTGTACCACATAATACCTCATTTATAGGTACCACAATATTCCATGATGCTGGGGCCATGAAGGAGGGTCCCAAGTCATATTTGAAAGGCTCCTCATGCACACCTGGCACGCACAACCTGTGATCCTGGCTGGCTGAAGCTGGGAGTGGATCCTGGCCTGGAGACCTTGTTGGGAGTGTCCTTTTGTCTCTCAATAAATAAACAGAAAAAAAAAAAAAGAGAGAGAGAGAGAAAAAAAGAGCTGAAAGAGATAAGAGCCAATTGCGCTCCCTCAATTATGGATCAAAAATCCCAAGCTTCATTCTGATTGGACCAACTTAAATGCCATGAGCCAATCTCTGTGGTTCTGCGGAAATACAACACATGATTGGTCCAGGCCTGAGCCAGTCCTTACACCCAAGGGGATGGACTTCTGCTGGTTACTTCCTTAGGCCACGCCCCTGTTGCTAGGCAGCTTTAAAGCCCTCTCCATCCCCTTTCTCAATTCCACTCCTGTTCCCTGTAGGGCGAGAAGAACCATGGCTTTGAGGTCCTGTATCACAGCGTGAAGCAGGGGCCTATCTCAACCAAGGAGCTGGCGGACTTCATCCGGGAAAGGTGAGGTCCCCAAGCCCCACCCACCCCAGGCCACGCCCAGAGACCTGGAGGCCACGCCCATCTTGTGGCACCGCCCACATTTTTTCCAGTCTAAAATATGAACCTCCTCCCGTCTTAGCTGGGCATAGAACCCAGGGGGTTCCAGAAACCAGAACGGCCTGAAGACCCTCAAAACCAGAGGTTCTTGACCCTGTCAACTCCACCCTCCCATTTATTTATCCATCTTTTATCCATCCTTCCTTTTAAACAACAATGGACAGGTTTCTAACAAAAGAAAAGATACCTACTTAGAGACCAGCACTTAGCATAATGGCTGTGTCACTGGACTCCCATGTAGCCGACTGCAGTTCGAGTCCTGGACCTGGTGGCTTAAACTCACGCCGGGCGCGTGTGCGTGCGTGCCCAAGATCCCGAGAGGAGAATGGAGGAGAAGGGATTGCGGGGTGGCCATCCCCCCCTGGGGGGTGATTTCTCGCTTTCTGTCTCTCTGTCTCTCTCCAGTGAGTGCATGTGTCCTAGAGCAAAAAAACTAAAAAGTAAGTAAGTAAAAATAACTAAACAGACCCTCTTCCCCATGGAGAGCCACTTTGTAGATGTTCAAGATGGGGAAACTGAGGCCACGGGAGGTGATCTCTCTCCCGAGAATGACCAGAACCTTTCTCATCTTCTCCTGTCCTGCCACCCAGGGCCACCATCGAGGAGACGTATTCGAAGGCGATGGCAAAACTTTCCAAGCTGGCCAGCAACGGGACCCCCATGGGGTAAGTTGGGGCAGGGTCACAAGGTGGTCGGGTCCCTGGGGCTATCAGGAGCCTCCCCTTGGGTGGACACCTCTTCATTTCCCTGCTGACCTGTAGACCAGGGTGTCATTGGCCCTGCTTTGGGGCTGTTGGGACAGGAAATATATGTCACTCAGTCACTAACTATTCATTCATTCCATAAGTATTTTTTTTTTTTTTTTTTTTGGAGGGGGTTTTTGT
>NW_006159676.1:2549325-2557740 GCF_000334495.1 Tupaia belangeri chinensis | reverse complement strand
CCACCGGGTCCAGGACACGAACCGCGGTTGACTACATGGGAGTCCAGCGACATAGCCATTACGCTAACTGCTGGTTCCCCCTCCATAAGTATTTTAAAAAGAATTATTTTTATTAGTAGTATTATTATTATTACTATCATCATTTTTCTTTTTTAGAGAGGTTTTTGCTATAAGACACATGTACTTGCCAGAAAGGCAGAGAGAGACAT
The DNA here is from genome assembly GCF_000334495.1 of Tupaia belangeri chinensis. Lineage (NCBI taxonomy): Eukaryota > Metazoa > Chordata > Mammalia > Scandentia > Tupaiidae > Tupaia > Tupaia belangeri. The sequence goes on along the minus strand of NW_006159676.1, from coordinate 2,557,531 downwards.
AGAGACAGAAAGCGAGAAATCACCCCCCAGGGGGGATGGTCACACCGCAATCCTTTCTCCTCCATTCTCCTCTCGGGATCTTGGGCACGCATGCACACGCACCTGGCGTGAGTTTTAAGCCACCGGGTCCGGGACTCTAACCACGGTCGACTACATGGGAGTCCAGCAACATAGCCATTACGCTAACTGCTGGTCCCAACCAAGTCCGTGATTCGAACTGTAGTCAGTCATGTCAACTCTGGCTCCCATAACCACTGGGCTACAGGGCCAACGTTCATTCCAATTCCAGTTTGCTTGCCGGGGCTGTTTGGTGAATTAGGGAGCGTCCCGTGCCTCGGTTTCCCCATTGCTCTCAGGCAAAGCTCTGACCGTTGTAGGGGGGATTAAATGAATCTGTATGTGTTAATACTTCCCAGGCCTGGGACCAGCAGTTAGCGTAATGGCTATGTCTCTGGACTCCCACGTGGTTGACCACGGTTCGAGTCCTGGACCCAGTGGCTGAAACTCATGCCGGACGCGTGTGCGTGCGTGCCCAAGATCCCGAGAGGAGAACGGAGGAGAAGGGATTGCGGCGTGGCCATCCCCCCTGGGGGGTGATTTCTCGCTTTCTATCTCTCTGTCTCTCTCTGTTTATCTCGCGAGCGCACGTGCCCTATAGCAAAAAACCTCTCCAAAAAAAAAAAAAAAATAGTTCCCAGGCCTGACACACAGTAGGTGCCTAGTCCAGGTTAGTGCTGTGACCTGGAGGATACCCTTGCGGGAGGGGCCTGCCAGGCCCTGAGTGTGACCCTCCCTACCTCCAGGACCTTTGCCCCGCTCTGGGAGGTGTTCCGTGTGTCCTCGGACAAGCTGGCTCTCTGTCACCTGGAGCTGACACGGAAGCTGCAGGACCTCATCAAAGATGTACTCCGCTATGGGGAAGAGCAGCTGAAGACGCACAAGAAGGTGAGTGTTCGGGTCCCTACCCAGCCCGCTCTGGGGGGGATGCTGGTGGCTTCCAGGATCCCAGGGATCCTGGGCCTTCACACCCCCAGCCCTGACTGCGTACCTCGGACAATTCCATAAATCCCACAGTGTCCATTCCAGAATCTCAGACTCTCAAAATTCTAGAAGGGGGACCAGCAGATGGCATTGGGGTTAAGATGCTGGACTTCACCACATAGCCTACCACGGTTCAAGTCCCAGACCTGGTGGTTTAAAAATCACACCAGGCATAGGTGCATGCGTGACCAGAACCCTGGGAGGAGACTGGGGGAAAAGGGATTGTGGTATGGCCATCCTCCCACGGGAGTGATTTTTCATTTTCTCTCTCACTGTCTCTGTCTCTCTCTCTCTCTCTCTCCAGTGAACACACATGCCCCAAAGCAAAAAGCTCTACAAAAAAAAAAAATTCTAAAACAGGGGCCAGTAGGTGGCGTGGTGGTTAAGGCACTGGATCCCACATAGCCGGCTGCATGGTTCAAGTCCTGAACCCAGAAGCTTGAAAAACACGCTGGGTGCGTACATGCCCAAAATTGCAAGAGAAGAATAGAGGAGGGATTGTGGCATGGCCATCCCCCCACTGGGGGTGATTTCTTACTTTCCTTCTCTCTGTATTTCTTGAGTGAGCACACTTACCCTATAACAAAACTAAACTTATTTAACTTTATTTATTTTTTTATCCATTTGAATTTGGCCAGAGAGGGATAGAAAGAGAGAGAGAGAGGGAAAGTGAGAAAGCAAGCCACCAGGTCCAGGACTTGAACTGTGGTCGGCCATGTGGGAGTCTAGCACCCTTAACCACCATGCCACCTGCTGGCCCCTTTATGTATTACTATTATTATTATTATTATTATTATTATTATTATTATTTTTTTTTTTGAGATCTCGAGCACACACCCAGCGTGAGTTTAAGCCACCGGGTCTGGGACTCAAACCACAGTAAACTACTTGGGAGTCCAGCGTCGTAGCCATTACGCCAACTGCTGGTCCACATTTCTTGTTATTACGATTATTTTTAAAGTTTGACCAGAGAGAGAGACAGAGAGAAAAGGAAAGAGAGAAAGCAAGCCACCAGGTCTGGGACTTGAACTGTGGTTAGCCATGTGGGAATCCAGCACCCTTAACCACCACACCACCTGCTGGCCCCCTAAAATAATTCTTAACACAATAAACAAAATGGAATGTTTGAAATGAATACAATACTACAAAAATCACAGTTCGGGCAGCCAGGAATTTCAGTCTACGCGTGGGAGGCGCCGGGCACCCACACTCCGCCCTCTTCCTCTCTCTGCAGTGCAAAGATGAGGTGGTGGGTACCCTGGACGCCGTGCAGGTCCTCACAGGGGTCAGCCAGCTCCTGCCCAAATCCCGGGAGAACTACCTGAACCGAACGGCTGCATGGACCAGGAGCGGCTGCGCAGGGAGAGCAGCAGCCAGAAGGATATTGACAAGGTCAGTGCGCGATTTCCCTGCGCGGTGTCCCTGCAGGGTCCGAGTGGCGTGCCTTGGGGAGCAGGCAATGCTGGATCAGAAACAGGCGGCAGGTCCCACAGCGCTGATGGTTGAACTTGGTCACCCTGGGTACCCGAGGACTCTACCTAGCAGGTAGTGGCGCTGGAGCGGAGCCCCTGGAGTGTCCCCTCTTAAACCCGTCTCCTCCCTGTGACTCTTAGGCAGAGACCAAAACTAAGAAGGCGGCGGAGAGCCTGCGGCGATCCGTGGAGAAGTACAACTCCGCGCGGGCGGACTTCGAGCAGAAAATGCTGGATTCCGCTCTGGTAAGAACCAATAGGTGGTGTAATGGCTGCGTCGCTGGACTCCCATGTAGTCGACTGCTGTTTGAGTCCCAGACCCGGTGGCTTAAACTCACACCAGGCCCGTGTGCGTGCGTGCCCAAGATCCCGAGAGGAGAATGGAGGAGAAGGGATTGCAGCGTGGCCATCCTCCCCAGGGGGTGATTTCTCGCTTTCTGTCTCTCTGTCTGTCTGTCGAGAGCACGCACCCTATAGCAAAAACCTCTCCAAAAAAAAAAAAGAAAAAGAAAAAATGAAACAAGGGATGTGTACGTGTTTGCCCAAAATCCCAAGAAGGGGGACCAGCAGATGGTGTAATGGTTACATCACTGGACTTCCACTCAACTGCTATTCAAGTCCTGTGCCGAACAGCTTAAAACTCATGCTGGGGGACCAGCAGTTGGCGTAAGGGCTATGTTGCTGGACTCTCATGTAGTCGGCCGCATTTCCAGTCCTGGACCCGGTGGCTTAAACTCACACTGGGCACATGTGCATGCGTGCCCAAGATCCCAAGAGGAGAATGGAGGAGAAGAGATTGTGGCATGGCCATCCCTCCTGAGGGGTGATTTCTCACTTTCTCTCTGTTTCTTTCTGTGTCTCTGCCGTCCACACACTCTTTATAGCAAAAATCTCTCTCTCAAAACGAAAAGAAAGAAATAGCCATTCAAACTGATAAGGAAATTTATAGGCCCAAGCAACATAAATTTTTTGCAACAGGGGAAGCTTCAGGCATGGCCAGATCTAGGTATTCGCTCAAACGGTGTTGGCAGGAAGTTGTGCCTCTTCACTTCTCAAAACTCAAGTTCTCCCTGAGGACTTCATTCCCAGGCAGACATGCCTGTGTGTGGGTAGATGGGTGGCTGTGCTGGCACCTGCAGCAAAGTGGCCACCACCGGCCCCACTTACCCGTCATCAACTCATTAGCTCAGGAATGAGTCTCTTTTCCTGTAATTCCATGTAAAGTCCTAGGGCAGACTCTCATTGGCTCTTGCCCAAATCAATCACTGAGACATCAGGCATTCGAGCGTTCTGATTGGTCAGGCTAGTATACATCCCTTTGCTCTTCCCCTGTGCCCCTCCCTTTCTGTCTCAGCGCTTCCAAGCCATGGAGGAGACCCACTTGCGGCACATGAAGGCGTTGCTGGGCTCCTATGCCCATTCGGTGGAGGACACCCATGTCCAGATCGGCCAGGTGAGTCAGGCTGGGTGTGGGGAGTGAAGGAAGGGCTAGTGCAGGGTAAGAAGGACGCCACCAAATGCTCACCCCGTCCCCCCAACCCCCAGGTGCACGAGGAGTTTAAGCAGAACATAGAGAACGTCAGCGTGGAAATGCTGATCCGGAAGTTTGCCGAGAGCAAAGGCACCGGCCAAGAGAAACCAAGTGAGTCGGGGCAGCCGCGGGAGGCGGGCTCTGGGACCCAGGAGCCGCCGGAGGCTAAACCTCCTTAGGCCTCGATTTCATCGGGAAAATGGGCCGATAAGTGCAACTGTCCAGGCCCCTTAGAGAACAGGATTTGATGCTCCATTGCATCTTGTAGACCTTTTAGAACCAGATCCCAGGGACCAGCAGTTGACGTAATGGCTATGTCGCTGGACTCCCATGTAGCTGGCCGTGGTTCGAGTCCCGGACCTGGTAGCTTAAACTCACGCTGGGCACGTGTGCGTGCGTGCCCAAGATCCCGAGAGGAGAATGGAGGAGAAGGGATTGTGGCGTGGCCAATCCCCCCTGCAGGGTGATTTCTCACTTTTGGTCTCTCTGTCTTTCCCTGTCTTTCTGGCAAGCGCATGTGCCCTATAGCAAAAATCTCTCAAAAAAAGAGAACCAGATCCCAGAAAGTTCTTGCATGTGGGATTCAGCTGTTCAGACCTCACCTCAAGGACTCAAGAGAGCCATTGAAGGTTATTGAGCAAAAAGCCTATTTGAAAATGCCCACTTGGGTGCCAGCAGGTGGCATGGTGGTTAAGGGCGCTGGATTCCTACATGGTCGACTGCGGTTCAAGTCCCGGACCTGGCAGTTTTTCTCTCTTTCTCTCTGTCCCTCTCTGATCAAATTAAAATAAATAAACAAAATAAAGTTAAATAAAATAGTTTTTTAGAATTATTTTATTTAACTTTTTTTTTACTTATTTATTTCATTGTTTTCGTTTTGATTGGAAGGAGACAGAGCAAGAGAGAGAGAAAGCGAGAAAGCAAGTCACCAGGTCCGAGTTTGGAACTATGGTCGGCCACGTGGAAGTCTAGCACCCTTAACCACCACGCCATCTACTGGCCCCTAAATAAAATAACTTAATTTTTTTTCTTTTTCTTTTTTTTGGAGAGGTTTTTGCTATGGGGTGAGTGCACTTGCCAGAGAGACAGAAAGCAAGAAATCATCCCCCTAGGGGGGATGGCCATGCCGCAATCCTTTCTCCATTCTCCTCTCGGGATCCTGGGCACACATGCCCACGCGCCTGGCGTGAGTTTTAAGGCATCGGGTCTAGGACTCGCACCACAGTCGACTACATGGGAATCCAGTGACATAGCCATTACGCTAACTGCTGGTCCCAATAAATAATTCTTTAAAAAAAAAAGATTTACTTATTTCTATTTGTTACTATTTTTGTGGTTGGCCATGGGGGAATCCAGTGCCTTTAGTCACCATGCCACCTGTTAGTCCTGGGTTTATTTGTTCATCACATACTGTGTGATCTTACGCCTGTGTCTCGACTTCTCTGAACCTCCTTTTTTAATCTGTGAAATGGAGATGATAATCCCCACCCTATGTTGTAACTGTCAGTAATTTGGTGCGAGTTAAGGGCATGGCATGTACCTGGCACAAAGAAAACACTTACTAAATGCCAATTTGCAGTCTGTGTCCCCAAGTGTGGCCAACCAGCAAGGCCTATCCTTTCTCCCTTCCTGTCTCTGTGGTTTAATCCCCGCTGTTGCCTTTCATTGGCTCCAGATCTGTCATGCCCTTCTCCTCCTTAGATACCCTCCTTAGCTCCCTATTGCCGTTGGGAGAGTCGCAGCTCCTCACCCTGGCACTTAAGGCCCAGCCCACTGTGTAGATCCATGTTTTAGCTACCAAGCCAATCAAAGTCCCAGAAATGCTGGAGGAGTCTAACAGGAGCTCAAGGGGTACCCCCTCTACCTTTCACAAGGTGGCACTTCCCAGCTGGGACCAGAACCAGCCCCTCTGTCCCATCCCACTCCTGCCTGTCCATGGGGCTGGTTCACCATCTCGGCTGCTGCCTGGCCTGACTGCCCTGGAGCTCGGACCAGGTGCGGCCATGTGGCCCAGGGTGTCCCGATGCCCCTCCCAGGCCTGGTCCCTGCCCTCACCGAGTGTCTCCGTCTCTGTCCCAGGCCCTTTGGACTTTGAGGCGTACAGCGCGGCTGTCCTACAGGAAGGCAAGTACGTCTGGGCCTGGGTGCCCAGGAGGGACCATAGGGGCGAGGGAGGCAGGTCTGAGCCCAGTAGGGAATGCTTGCAGGGCTCAGCTGCCTCCCCATGCCGTCTGTCCTCAGCCATGAAACGTTTGCGGGGAGCTAAGGCCTTTCGCCTTCCCGGACTCAGCCGGCGGGAGCGGGAGCCACGTGCAGCTGTGTGAGGATGCGCACCTGCGGGTCCCAGGCTAGCGGGGATCCCAGGCCTGGCCCTGGATAGCCTGAAGCCCCGCCCCCTGCCCAGGCCAGCCCAGAGCCCCGCCCCCAGCCCAGGACTTGCCCGGAGCTCCGCCCCCTGCCCAGAATAGCCCAGAGTTCTGTCCCAAGGTCCAGCAGTTGCCTGGAGTCCCACCTCCTACCCAGGATAGATGGGAGCCCTGCCACTGGCCCCAGATAGCCCGGGGCCCCGCCCCCTGTCCAGGATAGCCCGGAGCTCCGCCCCCTGCCTAGAATAGCCCGGAGCTCCGCCCCCAGGTCCAGGAGTTGCCTAGGAGCCCCGCCCCCAGCCTAGGATAGCCCTGTATCCCAGCCTCTCACCCAGGATAGCCCTGACCCCAGCCCCCAACCCAGGATAGCCCGGGAGCCCTGTCCTTCCTGACTGTAAAGTCCCCTCTTTAGGGAAGCCCTGGAATATTCTTGCCCTGTACTTAGACGACGCCAGGGTTGTTCACTCCCGGCTATTCCAGGAGGAGTACCTCTGCTCCAGCAAGCTCATTGTCGCTGCCCACACCATTCTGAATTTTTTCAGAAGAATTATTTATTTATTTTTATTAATTCATTTTATTTTAATTTGACCAGAGAGAAAGAGAGAAAATGAGAAAGCACGCCACTAGGTCAGGGACTCGAATCGGGGTTGGCTATGTGGGAGTGTCCAGCGCCTTAACCACCACACCACCTACTAGTTGCTTGGATTGTTTTTGTTTGTAGTTTACTTATTGACTTCTTCTCTCAGTAAGAGACAGAGAGATAGAGACAACACCCCTAACAAGGTCTCTATGCCTTGACACACCCCCAGCCTCAGCCTGCCCTGTGTGCTCAGGGAGGTCTCTGGACCTGAACCCGCAACCTTCCCATGTGGATCAACCACACAGAACATCCTGTTCCACCAGCCCTGCAGACCAGCTCCAGGGTCCCTCCCTTCTTAGCCACCAGAGAGCATCCCCCGCCCAGCTAACTCCAGACTCCTCCCATCCCTGAGCAAGCCCCAGGGTCCCACCACCTCCAGGGACTAGCTCAGGACAATGCCACAGCCCAGGGGACCCCGTGTTCTAAGTCCCGTGTTGGGGGCTGAGAACGGGGCTCAGATGAGGTGGGGAAACCGAAACCAACATTTTTTCCTCCAACCCCAGCGACGTCCTGGAGCCCGATTCAGGGGTGAGTGTTGGGGAGAAGCCAGATCAGGCTGCAAATGGGAAGGGTTCGATCCCACTCTTGGCCCCCAAAGTCCAGAGCTCAATGGAAAGCAAAGAACTCAAGGGGTGGACTGGGTTCGAATCCCACCTCAGCTGCAAAACTCCCGTGGACCACGTGGGGGCAGCGCTTGCCTCACCAAGCCTTAGTTTACCCTGGACCCTGAGCACACACCAGGGAAAGTTATTGCCATCAGGGTCCTTTTTAGGTCTGAGTCAGAGTCTGAAGGCGGGGAATGGGGGTGGTAGGGTGAGGTAGAAGGGGAACCTCACTCAGTTAGGGGTGCCTGACTCACCGCTCGCCCCCTTCTTCCCCTGCCAGACGTGTCCAGAAGTGGATGAAGAAGGTTTCACTGTCCGACCTGACGTGACCCAGAACAATATCCTTTTGGCGCCCCCTCCAGGCAGTTGTTGGTATAGCAACGACAAAGCTCTGTCCGCGGTGATCAGCCCGTTAGCGACCTTTTCTGTGTACACAGAGCTGATCCGGATTAAAACCACTGCCCTGTGAGGTCAGGATAGGGCTCGAGAGACAGAGGGAGTTGGGTTACCCCAGAGGGAGAACCAGGACAGTTTCCTGGAGGAAGCCCTCC
>NW_006159676.1:2546171-2549293 GCF_000334495.1 Tupaia belangeri chinensis | reverse complement strand
CCCCCCCCGTCATTGGAGTTTAGCTGCTGAATAGGAGTTTGCCAGTTAGGGCAGGATATGCATATGCAAAAGGCTTGGAAGGGGATGTGTAAGTGGTTGTGTATGGGAATGTCTGGGTTTGAAGGCTAACTGTAGGGAGGCCCATACTGGGATCCACTGAGCCCCTTGACCGTGGTCTACGCACCGCCGAGCCCTCCCGCTTCTCATCCAGCGACTCGGACTTCGATGACGAAGAGCCCCGCAAGTTCTACGTGCACATTAAGCCTCCCCCAGCCCGGGCTCCAGCCTGCAGCTCTGAGGCCGCAGCGGCTCAGCTCAGGGCCACAGCTGGCAGCCTCATTCTTCCTCCTGGCCCAGGGGTGAGACCCGGAAGGGTGACGGTGTTAGAGGAAGGGTGGGAGGAGCCATTGCAAAGATAGGCAGCTGAGATGGGCCAGGCCGGACAGAGGATGGGGATCAAGTTGAAGATAGACGGGTCAGTGCAAGGATGGATTGGGCCATAGAGTCAGTGGGCGGGGCTAGAGATGGCTCAGTGCAATGATGGGCGGGACCATAGTGTAGGTAGGTGGGGCCATAGTGTGGGCAGATGGGGCTAGAGACTATCAATGCAATGATGGGCGGGGCCATAGTGCAGGTGGGCGGGGTTAGAGCCCAGGGGCTAGAGTCGGTTGGGTCTTTGCAAGTGTGGGCGGTGTGATGATGAAGTAGGCGGGGCCAGAGGCAAGGGTTTTGCTATTGTGGGCGGGGCCAGAGACCAGGGTGGGCCTTTGGAACGGTGTAATGACCAGCTGGATGCACCCGTGCCTGATGGCGCCTTCTTTGTCCACAGGGCACCATGAAACGCCACTCTTCACGTGAGTAGCCATGAGTCATGGGGAAGAGAATGACGCGAGAAGGTTGGGTCTGGATGTGGGTGCGGGTTTGAATCCTGGTTCTGTTGTGTGATTTGCGGCCGGCTGCTTAACCACTCTGACCCTCAGTTTTGTCTTCTGTCATTATAAAAATTAAAGGAGAGGGGCCAGTAAGTGGCATGGTGGTTAAGGCGCTAGACTCCCACGTGGCTGATTGCGGTTTGAGTCCCAGACCCAGCTGCTTGAAAATCACACCAGACGCGTGTGCATATGTGCCCAAGATCCTAAGAAAAGAGTGGAGGAGAAGGGATTGTATGGCCATCCCCCCCGGGAGGGGATAATTCTCACTTTCTCTCTGTCTCTTGTCTCTTTCTGGCGAGAACACATACCCTGTAACCAAAAAAAAATAATATTAATTAAATAAGAACTAGATGGGGTAAATTGGGGCCAGGAAAAGTGCCAACACCACATACAGGCCAGCTCAAGTTCAAATCCTTCTCTGCCTGGTGGCAGGTCACCCTGGGCAGCTGGCTGCTGAGCTGTGGTCCCCTAGTCTGTGGCGAGGGGAGTGTTACCTGGAGGGTGACAGGAAGGCTCAAGGAGGTGCATCTTTCACAGGGGACGCTGCTGGGAAACCACAGAGACCTCGATCTGCCCCGAGGGCCGGCAGGTGGGTTTTGCAGAAGGGGACGTGGCACCAGTGCGAGTGGGCAGGTGGGGACTGTCCCTGCCTGCTCCATCTTCCCGTGCTTCCTCTCTGTATCTCTACCTTGTGCTCCGTCACCCTGACTACGACTTGAGATCAAGATTTTTTGGGGGGACCAGCAGTTAGTGTAATGGCTATGTCGCTGGACTCCCACGTAGTCGACTGTGGTTGGAGTCCCAGACCCGGTGGCTTAAACTCACACCAGGCGCGTGTGCGTGCGTGCCCAAGATCCCGAGAGGAGAATGGAGAAAGGATTGCGGCGTGACCATCCCCCCTGGGGGGTGATTTCTCACTTTCTATCTCTCTGTCTCTGTCTGTCTGGCAAATGCACGCACCCTATAGCAAAATCTCTCAAAAAAATTTTTTTGTGTGTGGGATTATTTATTCATTTGGGTATTTATTGAGCGCCTGCTATGAACACATTCTACTGTTCTGGGTTTGGGGGAAGTGAGGCTTCTTAGAGTCACATTCTAGTGACTTGAGTTTAAAATAACTTTTTTTTTTAAGAATGAACTTTTATTGATTAATTTTTAATTTGACCAGAGAGAGAGAGAGAGAGGGAAAGTGTGAAAGCAAGCCGCCAGGTCCGGGACTTGAACTGCAATCGGCCATGTGGGAGTGGAGCGCCCTTAACCACCACGCCACCTGCTGGCGCCATGACTTGGGTTTTAATAATAGTTGATAAGTTAGAGGCTATTTGGTACTTCTAAGCTCTATGAAGAAATTAAAGCAGGCCATGTGACAAAGGCAGGAGGGAGTGACATCTGTTGAGGCTGTACTGGGGGGCTTCCTTGAGCAGGTGACTTTGCGCTGATCCCAGAAAAGGAGTAGAAGGTGGATGTAGGGAGAGCGAGCTGGGGTTATGGAGTTCAAGACCTAGAACAGGACATGCAAAGGTCCTGGGGTGGGACCCAGCATGGAAGGAACAGCATCCGCCCCTCTTGGCCTCCCCGTTCTCAGCTGTGCAGAGAAGCTGCTGTCGGATGAACAGGTGTCCAAGAACCTCTTTGGGCCGCCCCTGGAGTCTGCCTTTGACCATGAAGATTTTACAGGTGATGGGGTGGAGAGGGTGGGGGCGTGGCCAGAGGGAGGGTGGGTGGAGCCACGGCAAGGATAAGTGGCTCAGGTAGGCCAGGCTCAAGGAAGGATGGGGATCAAGGAGCGGATAGGTGGGTTAGTGCAAGGCGGGGCGGGGCTAGAGATGGTTGGCTCTTTGTTCGTGTGGGCGGGGCAATAAGGAGGAGGGCGTGACCAGGTAAAAGGGTGGGTCTTTGGGCTTGTGGGCGTGGCCAGATACAAGGGTGGGTCTCTTGTGCTGGTGGGCGGGGCCATTACCTTGGAGGGTGGGATCAGGGAGTAGGTGGACCTTTGCAAGAGTAGGCAGTGAAGTCAGTGGAGATGGAAATTACTGGAAGGCGAGGCCTTGGAAGTGGATGAGGACTCTGAATAGGGATTCAGCTTTTCTGAGCGGGTTGCCTCCGGAGGGGTTGGGGATTGGGGGAGGGGCCTGGAGCTGACAGTCCCCTTCCCTCCCCCAGGCTCCAGCAGTCTGGGTTTCACATCCA
>NW_006159676.1:2534905-2543705 GCF_000334495.1 Tupaia belangeri chinensis | reverse complement strand
GGCGAGAGGGAGGGTGGGTGGAGCCACGGCAAGGATAAGTGGCTCAGGTAGGCCAGGCTCAAGGAAGGATGGGGATCAAGGAGCGGATAGGTGGGTTAGTGCAAGGCGGGGCGGGGCTAGAGATGGTTGGCTCTTTGTTCGTGTGGGCGGGGCAATAAGGAGGAGGGCGTGACCAGGTAAAAGGGTGGGTCTTTGGGCTTGTGGGCGTGGCCAGATACAAGGGTGGGTCTCTTGTGCTGGTGGGCGGGGCCATTACCTTGGAGGGTGGGATCAGGGAGTAGGTGGACCTTTGCAAGAGTAGGCAGTGAAGTCAGTGGAGATGGAAATTACTGGAAGGCGAGGCCTTGGAAGTGGATGAGGACTCTGAATAGGGATTCAGCTTTTCTGAGCGGGTTGCCTCCGGAGGGGTTGGGGATTGGGGGAGGGGCCTGGAGCTGACAGTCCCCTTCCCTCCCCCAGGCTCAAGCAGTCTGGGTTTCACATCCAGCCCCTCCCCTTTCTCCTCCTCGTCTCCGGAGAACGTGGAAGACTCCGGCCTCGACTCGCCGTCCCATGCAGCACCTGGTCCCTCTCCAGATTCCTGGGTACCCCGCCCGGGCACCCCACAGAGCCCACCCAGCTGTAGGGCATCGCACCCTGAGTTGAGGAGTACACGGGCCCAGCTGGCACCAGACTCACCGCAGCCCCTCGCTCCGTCTCCCGGCCCTTGGGGACTGGAGCCCAGGACAGGAGGAGGTGAGTTTAGGGGCCCCAAGTTTCTGAGCGTTCTCAGAGCCCTGGAAGGGAGGACGAAGGGAACTGAACCCTCACCCTGGAAGGAGCGATCATGCAAAGTCTATTTAACAGGACGTGACCTGGCAAGTTGCCCGTTGGGGTGTCCCTAAGTAGGGACATCTGAGCTGAGATTTGATGATGGAGCGATGTCAGTGGGTCCACGGGACAGGCAGGGCCTGGAGGGTCCAAGAAAACGGTGTGACTTTTGCCCTGAGTTAGGCGGGAACCACTCCAACCACCTCTAATTGGAGCCAAGGGGGGACAGGACCAGATTCAGGGGTGGCCTTTTCTTTTGGGGAACGAGGGGGGAGGCTGAGACCCGGGAGGTGAAGCAGTCCCTCACGAGCTGTGATGGAGGTGACAGTGGCAGTACGACGTCAGGGAGGGATGGCCAAGGGAGTGCTGGAAGAATGAGGCAGCGGGGGAGGGGAGGGAGAAACTGCAGTGTGCGCATGCGCATGCGCGTCTGCTGCCTTAGCCTTTAGCTAAGGATGGAGACTGTGGACCCGGATTGGGCTAGACAAGCCAGACCTCTCCATGGGCCACTGTATCAAGATGTCATGAGGGAACCAGCAGGTGGCGTGGTGGTTAGAGACGCTGGACTCCCACATGGCTGACTGTGGTTCGAGTCCTGGACGTGGTGGCTTGCTTTCTCACTTTCTCTCTCTCTCATTCTGTCCTGGTCAAATTAAAATAAATGAATAAACAAAGTTAAGTAGAATAATCCTTTTTAAAAAAAGATGTCATCAGAACGGGAAAAGGAGACCACCTAGGGAGGGGAAAAGAAAGCCCTGTGCTGACAGAAGGCAGGCTAGGGGTGGGAGGAAAGAGGATAGGGTGGGGGTGGGAGAACTCTGGGGGTCACATCAGGTCAGGGTTTCCGGAAGTGGGAAAAGACTCTTGGTACCCTCCATAGGCAAGAACCTAGTTAGGTCCAATTCGGGGGACAGCCAAAGGGGCTGGAGATGCTAATATAGGACAGGATCCGTTTTTTTTTTTACTGTAGGTCGTGTGTGCTCGCCAGAGACAGAGAAAGGGAGAGTGAGCCATCAGCCATCACTCTCCCTGGCTGGATGGCCACACGCAATTTCTTCTCCTCCTGGACACACATGCACCAATTGTCATTTTCAAACTACCGAGTCCAGGATTCGAACAGCACAGCTAGCTATGTGGGATCCAGCTTTTTTTTTTTTTTTTTTTTAGAATGATTTCATTTCATTTTTTTAAAAGAATTACTTTACTTAATTTAATTAATCTTTTTAAATTATTAATATTATTAATTTATTTATTTAGAGAGATTTTTGCTATAGCACGTGCGCTCACCAGAAAGACAGAGAGACATAAAGTGAGAGATCACCCCCCCCCGGGAGGATGGCCACGCTGCAATCCCTTCTCCTCCATTCTCCTCTCGGGATCTTGGGCACGCATGCACACGCGCCCGGCATGAGTTTAAGCCACTGGGTCCAAGCCTCGAACCCCAGTCGACTCTATGGGAGTCTAGCAACATAGCCATTACGCCAACTGCTGGTCTGTCATCATTTTTCATAATTTTTCAAGAATTTTATTTAACTTTATTAGTATTATTTCCCAGTTTGATAAGAGAGAGAGAAAGAGAGAGGGAAATTGAGAAAGCAAGCCACCAGGTCCAGGACTTGAACCATGGTCAACCATGTGGGAGTCCAGCACCTTTAACCACCACACTGCCACCAGCTGGCCCCTCATTTTAAAATTTGATCAGAGAGGGGACCAGCAGGTGGCATGGTGGTTAAGATGCTGTACCCTACAAGGCTAGCTTCATGGCTTGAGTCCTGGACCCAGCAGCTTGAGGATCACTCCTGGCGTGTGTGTGTGTGTCTCTCTCTGCGTGTGTCTCTCTGGTCAAATTAAAATAAATTAATGAGTAAATAAAATCATAGAAAAATGTTCTATTTATTTTTTTAAAAATTTGATCAGAGAGAGACAGAGAGAGAAACTGGAAAAGTGAGAAAGCAAGCCACCAGGTCTGGGACTCAAACCTCAGTTGGCCATGTGGGAGTCCAGCGCCTCAGCCACCATTACTATTACTGTCATGTTTTAATTCGACCATAGAGAGAGAGAAAGTGAGAGAGCAAGCTGTCAGGTCTGGGACTTGAACTGTGGTCAGTCACATGGGAGTCTAGCACCTTAACCTCCATGCCACCTGCTGGTCCAGGACCAGGATTCTTGACCAACCTGGCCAATTCTCCTGCCCTCTACCCCTTTCCCCCTGCCCCCAAGAGACATAGAAAAAGTCGGGAGACATTAAAGGGGTTGAATCCCCCGTGGCCTGCTGCATAGACCAAGTCCTGGACCTGTTAGCTTGAAAAACACGTTGGTATCCCGGCAGATGGCGTAGCAGTGACGTCACTGACTCCTACATGGCCGACCATGGTTCAAGTCCCGGCTCTGGTGGCTTGTCAATTACACTAGGCATGTGTACATGCATGCCCAGGATCCCAGGTGGAGAATGGAAGAGGAGGGATTGCGGCTTGGTCATCTCCCTTGGGGAGTGACTTCTCACTTTCCCTCTCACTGTCTCTGTCTCTCTCTCTCTCTCTGGGGCAAATGCACATATTTGAAGGCAAAAACCTCTAAAAAAAAAAAAAAACGAAAAAGAAATACACCTGGCATGTGCGTGCCCAAAATCCAGGGAGGAGAATGGAGGAGAAGGAATTGCAGCATGGCCATCCCCCCCACCCCAGGATATTTTATTACTTTCTCTCTCTGTCTCTCCCATGCTCACATGCCCTGTAGCGAATTAAAATAATAATTTTAAAAAGCCCATTCAACCCTTCCTGCAGCCTGTGCCTGCCTCTTAAGCTTCCAGGTCCTGCTTGCATACTCCCAATGACGAGGAGCTCACCCCTTACTGGGTTCAGGGCTATGAATGGCATCTTCAGTTCTGTCTAGCACCTTCTCTGCAGCCCCAAGACTTCAGACCATCAGGGGGAGGGGGCTCCAGCTCTTCAGAATAAACCCTCCTAGTTTGGGGCTGAGTCATGGCCCTGGGAAGGACCAGAGGCCCAGGGCAGCGTCTCAGCGGTGCCTGCTCTCTGCATTTGCTCCCTAGACCTGATACCCGCCGCTGCTGACTCTGCAGCCAGGGAGGGCCTAGCAGCTCCACCCCGGAGACCCCGCACGAGGAAAGTGTCCTGTCCCTTGACGCGCAGCAACGGGGACCTGGTAGGGTGAAGGGGCGGGCGGGGCCCGGGGCTACTGCCTTAAGCGCAGGTGCACGCTTAACATGCACTTGCCAGGACAGCCAGGAGAGGGAGAGAACCCCAACCTTGCTGGAATGATAACATGGATATTTAATAAGACTGATGGTGGCAGATACCCCTTGGGGACCTTCCTCAGGAAGGGACCTCTGAGCTGAGATTTGATGGCGGTGGGGCCTGGTGGGTCCAGGAGGGGTGTGAGTTTCCTCCGGGCTCAGTTTGCAGGAACTCCTACTGGGGTACCGAGTGTCCCCTTCCAGTCTCGTTCCCTGAGTCCCTCTCCACTGGGCACTTCGGCCCCCAGCGCTGTCCCCGAACGTCCCAGCTTCTCATCACAGACGAGCCATGGTACGTGCCGCAGGCTCCATTCCGCCTCCTCTGGCCCGGGCGGGTACCTCGCAGCTCTATGCACAGAGGGAGGATCCAGAGCTGGGACCTGTGCTCACTGTCTGTCTGTCCCCTATCCCTTCCCATCAACCCCAGGAGTCTCCCGGGGCCCAAGCCCTGTGGTCCTAGGCTCCCAAGATGCCCTGCCCGTGGCTACAGCCTTCACTGAGTACGTCCACGCCTACTTCCGTGGCCATAACACCAGGTATGTGGAAATCGGGGACAGTGCCAGCCAGGACAGGACAAACGGGGCTCGCTAAAGGCTCTGCATCTGGGTACAGCGGGGGCACCCTTCAGGTGTCCTCCAGAGCCCATTTGCAGGGGGAGGGCCTTGAGCGCTGCGCCAAGCCAGAGGGCGGTGGGAGCCATGGTAGGTGTTTGAGCAAGGGTAGGCATTGTTTGTAGACAGACTCCTCTGAGGATGCTGTAGGCATCAGTTTGAAGGCTGGGCCTGGTCAGGGGGCACCCGGAGGTGAGCTGAGGGCCAAAGTTAGACTAGAGGGGCCGGAAACAGAAAAGACCTTGAAGAAAAGGAAGAGTGGTAGACCCAAAACCCAAGATGACGGGGCCAGCAGGTGGCATGGTGGTTGAGAGGCTGGACTCCCACATGGCCAACCGTGGTTCAAGTCAGGAACCTGGTGGCTTGCTTTCTCTCTCTCTCTCTCTCTCTCCCTGGTCAAGTTTAAATAAATAAATAAAGTTAAATAAAATAATTTTTGAGAGGTTTTTCGCTATAGGGCGTGTGCGCTCGCTAGACAGAGACAAAGAGACAGAAAGCGAGAAATCACCCCCCAGGATGGATGGCCACACCGCAATCCCTTCTCCTCCATTCTCCTCTCGGGATCTTGGGCACGCACGCACACGTGCCCGGCGTGAGTTTTAAGCCACTGGGTCCGGGACACGAACCGTGGTCAACTACGCGGGAGTCCAGCGACATACCCATTACTCTAACTGCTGGTCCCAAATAATTCTTTTTTTAAAAAGAGGTATTTATTTTTATTTATTCATTCACTTAATTTGATCAGAGAGGAACAGAGAGAGGGAAATTGAGAAAGTAAGCCACCAGGTCCAGGACTTGAACCATAGTCAGCCATGTGGGAATGTCCAGCGCCTTAACCACCATGCTACCTGCCGGCCGCTAAATAAAATAATTCTTTTTAAAAAGGAAAAAAGGAATACATAACCCAAGCTGAAGACAATTAAAAAAAAAAAAAAAAAAAACCCGTTTTTGGGGGCCAGCAGGTGGCGCTAGCCGACTGCAGTTCAAGACCTGCACCCACAGCTTGAAAATAGGAGGGGTCTGGGGAGCCCCAGGCTGCAGTGCAAAAAGGGGAGGTGGGGAGAAGGGGCCCACGGCAGAATCCCGAGCTAACGTCCAGTGCCCTGACTTCTCAGCTGCCTCGCTCGAGTTACTGGGGAGCTCACCATGACCTTCCCAGCCGGCATCGTGCGGGTGTTCAGCGGGACGCCACCTCCGCCTGTCCTCAGCTTCCGGCTCATACACACGGCCCCCATTGAACACTTCCAGCCCAACGCGGATCTGGTCTTTAGGTACTGCGTATAGGCCGGGTGTGTGGTGGGGTCTCAGAGGCCTGGGTCTCTCCGAGTCGGAATGCCTGCTCTACCTTGTGGGATTTGCTGTGTGACCTGGGGCCAGTCTCTTGCCCTTTCTGAACCCCACTTTCCTTCCCTTCTTTACTGTCCCATCATTAAGCTAAGTAGAGATTTTCTGGACCCAAAGTGAGTAGGGAAATCGCATCTTTAAGAAGCTCTTGGGATGGGGCCAGCCAGTGCTTTGTGGTTAAGGCACTGGATCCCACATGATGTATTCCATGGTTCGAATCCTGGACCTGGCAGATTGATAAAACACATTGGGGACCTGTGCGTGCATGCCCCAAATCTCTCAA
The DNA here is from genome assembly GCF_000334495.1 of Tupaia belangeri chinensis. Classification (NCBI taxonomy): domain Eukaryota; kingdom Metazoa; phylum Chordata; class Mammalia; order Scandentia; family Tupaiidae; genus Tupaia; species Tupaia belangeri. Next base: position 2,537,401 of record NW_006159676.1, on the reverse strand, counting down.
GGGCAGAATGGAGGAGAAAGTATTGGGGCCATGGCTATCCCCCTGGGGGGCGGGGGGGGGGGGGGGGGGACTTCTCATTTTCCTTCTTTCCGTTTCTGTGTCTCCCCCGAGAGCACTCACGCCCTATAATAAAATCTTTAAATAAATAAATAAATAAGTAAATGTCCTCGGGAGGAAGTTCCCTGAGGTTTGGGGTCATTTCTCCGCATCTCTGCAGTGACCCCTCCCAGAGTGACCCTGAGGCCAAAGATTTCTGGCTCAATATGGCCACTCTGACGGAAGCCCTGCAGCAGCAGGCCGAGCAGAACCCGGCTGCCTCCTACTACAACGTGGTGCTGCTAAAATACCAGGTGGGCTGCGTGGGGGAGAGGGAGTCCGGGAGCAGGGGTGCGTAGGCTGGGTGGAAGGGCAGTGCATCCACGCATGCGGATGGCCTCATTATGCAAATCAGGACAGGTGGTGTCTTTATGCAAACGAGAAGGGGCGGGGTTATGTATGTAAATTAGAAGCAATTCATCACACCCTGGAAGCTCAGACTTAGACTTGTCCTTCTGCAAGAATAGGGGCACTCTGCTGCCCCCTGCTGGATACATGGTGTAATACAGATTCTAGTCCAAAAAGTCTTGCTCGGGGCGGGACTCCATGCTTGGGGTGGCCCGTGTACTGCTGGCTTTGATGGTTGCATCGTGCACGGTGTGACATCGGAAGGCATGTCCTCTCGTTCTTGTTCCTCCTAGTTCTCCCGCCCGGGTCCCCAGTCCGTGCCTCTGCAGCTCAGCGCCCACTGGCAGTGCGGGGCGACCCTCACCCAGGTCTCGGTGGAGTACAGCTACCGGCCTGGCGCCACGGCCGTGCCCACGCCGCTCACCAATGTCCAGATCTTGCTGCCTGTGGGCGAACCCGTGACCAATGTCCGCCTGCAGCCGGCCGCCACCTGGTGAGGGCGAGCGGGAGGGTGGGGGAGGCTCCAGGGACCCCATTACCTTCTAGATCTCCCCTGATGTTGTAATGAAAGAATACACCCTGGGAGAGGTGAGTCCTGTTCAGAGCTGGAGTCGTATTATAAGCCGGAACCCTATGGGACATGGAGGGCTGGCCTCCTAGCCTAGTGGTTAGGGAAGCCAGCTCCCACATGGACCCCTGTATGGTTCTTGAATCCCTGCTTTGGTGGCTTAAAAAAACACACCAGGGGCAGGAACCAGCAGTTAGCATAATGGCTATGTCACTGGACTCCCATGTGGTCAAACACAGTTCAAGTCCTGGACCCGGTGGCTTAAATTCATGCTGAGCACATGTGCGTGTGTGTCCAAGATCCCGAGAGGAGAATGGAGGAGAAGGGATTGTGGCATGGCCATTCCCCCCTGGGGGTAATTTTTTCCTTTCTGGTTCTCTGTCTCTGTCTCTCTGGCAAGCGCACATGCCATATAACAAAGATCTCTCTATAAAAAAATTACACCAAGAAGGGGCTAGCAAGTGGTGTGGGTGGTTAAATGCTGGACTTTTATATGGTCCATCAAGTTCAAGTTCTGGACCTGACAGCTTTAAAATCATGCTGGACATCTTTGGGGGTGATTTCTCACTTTCCCCCCTCACTATTTCTCTCTGTCTCTTTCTGGTGAGCACAAGCACCCTATGGCAAAAACCTAAAAAATAAAAAAAATAATAAAATAAAAAAACACCAGGTGGGACTAGCAGGTGGCATGGTGGTTAAGGTCTTGGACACTCCCACATGGCCGACCGGGGTTCAAGTCCTGAATCTGGTGGCTTGCTTTCTCACTTTCTCTCTCTCTCACTCTCACCCTCTGTCTCTCTCTGGTCAAATTAAAATAAATAAATGAATAAATGAATGAATAAAATAAAATAAATAATTATTAAAAAAAAAATAAAAAAACGCCAGGTGAGCCAGCAGGTACCATGAAGGTTAAGGCAGCTGGATCCCACATGGCTGGCTGTGGGGTTCGAATCCCAGACCCGGCAGCTTGAAAGTCATGCCAGGTGCGTGTACATGTGTCCCCAAAGTTCCAAGAGAAGGGAGGAGATGGGATTGTGATGTGGCCATCCCCCCGGGGGGTGATTTCTCGCTTTTCCTCTGTCTCTATCTCTCTCTGGTGAGCGCATATACCCTATTGCAAAAGCCAAAAACAACATACAAACAAACAAACAAACAAAAAACACCAGGCATGTGTGCATGTGTGCCCCAAATCCTGACGGGGTGGAGAAATGGTCTGACCACGCCCCCTTAGGGGGGACTTTCTTCTCTCCCTCCTTCTCTGTCTCTCTCTGCTGAGCGCACACACCCTCTGGCAAAGATAATAATAATGGTAACATCTGACATGGGGGCAGCAGATAGTGTCCATCTCTGGACCATCACAGCTGACCATGGTTCGAGTCCCGGACCCAGTGGTTTGAAACTCACACCGGACGCATGTGCGTGCGTGCCCAAGATCCCGAGCGGAGAATGGAGGAGAAGGGATTGCGGCGTGACCATCCCCCCGG
>NW_006159676.1:2517577-2524239 GCF_000334495.1 Tupaia belangeri chinensis | reverse complement strand
TCCTGAATCTGGTGGCTTGCTTTCTCACTTTCTCTCTCTCTCACTCTCACCCTCTGTCTCTCTCTGGTCAAATTAAAATAAATAAATGAATAAATGAATGAATAAAATAAAATAAATAATTATTAAAAAAAAAATAAAAAAACGCCAGGTGAGCCAGCAGGTACCATGAAGGTTAAGGCAGCTGGATCCCACATGGCTGGCTGTGGGGTTCGAATCCCAGACCCGGCAGCTTGAAAGTCATGCCAGGTGCGTGTACATGTGTCCCCAAAGTTCCAAGAGAAGGGAGGAGATGGGATTGTGATGTGGCCATCCCCCCGGGGGGTGATTTCTCGCTTTTCCTCTGTCTCTATCTCTCTCTGGTGAGCGCATATACCCTATTGCAAAAGCCAAAAACAACATACAAACAAACAAACAAACAAAAAACACCAGGCATGTGTGCATGTGTGCCCCAAATCCTGACGGGGTGGAGAAATGGTCTGACCACGCCCCCTTAGGGGGGACTTTCTTCTCTCCCTCCTTCTCTGTCTCTCTCTGCTGAGCGCACACACCCTCTGGCAAAGATAATAATAATGGTAACATCTGACATGGGGGCAGCAGATAGTGTCCATCTCTGGACCATCACAGCTGACCATGGTTCGAGTCCCGGACCCAGTGGTTTGAAACTCACACCGGACGCATGTGCGTGCGTGCCCAAGATCCCGAGCGGAGAATGGAGGAGAAGGGATTGCGGCGTGACCATCCCCCCGGGGGGGTGATTTCTCACTTTCCCTCTCACTGTCTCTGTCTGTCTCTGTGGCAAACACACACACCCTAAAGACAAAACGTATTAAAAAAATAAAAAGATATATATATATATAAATAAATATAAATATATATAAATGAATAAAATAAATGGAGAGCTCTCTACTTGTAAGGTGTGCTCCATGCTTTGGGTCTTTTTTTTGGTGGGTCGACTATGTGGGAGTCCAGCGACATAGCCATTACGCTAACTGCTGGTCCCCAGGCGTGAGTTTTAAGCTACTGGGTCCGGGGGCTTGAAGGGCAGTCAGCTCCATGGAAGTCCAGCGACCTAACCGCTAGGCCATCTGCTAATCCCGACCTGACCAAGTTTCTTTCATTGCCAGGAACCTGGAGGAGAAAAGGCTCATGTGGAAGCTTCCAGATGTGTCTGAGGCAGGGGGTGAGTTCCCATTGTGCACGGGGAGGTGGAGAGGAGTGGAGGGGTGTGCTTTAAGCTGGGAGAGCACTGGGGGGGCAGGAAGAGTGAGGGTGGTCACTTTCGGGGACGTGCACGGTAGATGCAGAAGCCTTGGGGCAGGTCTGCTTTGCAAACAGCACCAAATTCAATCCAGTCTGAAAAAAACGGTGCAGGGACCCCGAGAGCGTTTCATCCGAGAAGCCCAGGTGACAGCTCGACCTGAACTGGGTTTGGGGGTGGGGGGGTACGGCGGAGCTAATGTCAGGCCCCCCCAGGCTCCGGCCGCCTGTCTGTCAGCTGGGAGCCGCTGTCGGGGCCCAGCACGCCCAGCCCTGTGGCCGCTCAGTTCACCAGCGAAGGGGCCACCCTGTCCGGCGTGGACGTGGAGCTGGTGGGCGGTGGCTACCGCATGTCGCTGGTCAAGAGGAGGTTCGCCACAGGTAATCCCCCACCCTGCAGCTGTGCACCCCAAAACCACGGGAGACCCTCATGCCCCCCAAGTCCCACCTCCTGCTTCTGCTAAGGCTGCAGGGCTGGGTTTGTCCAGCAGGTCCAGGGGGGCCTGGAGACCCAGAGTGGGCGTGGCCTATGCAAGAGGGGCGTGGCCAAGGTGCCAATGGGGAGGGAGGCGAAGACGCATGCGCGTGTGGCTGCCCCCTGGAGGACATTCTGGGAAGTGCATGACTTGGAGCCCTAAGGAACCCCACCCTAACGGGCCCTGGTCCCCATAGGGATGTACCTCGTGAGCTGCTAAAGCCCTCCGGCCCCAGCTCTGCACTGAGACCTGGTGCTCGTTGACCGCTCCCTGCTCTCCTGCTGGACGCCGGGGTCCCCCACCCCACCTCCCTGAGGCCTGCAGTCTGGGGAGAAGAGCTCCCCCAGAATGTGCTCTTCCACCTGGCAAACCCCACACAGGCCCTGGCCTTCTAATGTTCTTTGAATAAACACTTTATTTTCTAATAAAATTCAAAAGGCAAACCTTTTTCCTGCCCCAGGAAGTCTCCTTCACATTGTCAGAGAGGGGAGGAAGAGAAGACGGATGAGCAAGTGAAAACTAATAGCCAGGCATATGTACCCCTTAGCCCCATGGGCTCCGAGCTAGGCAAGAGGGAGGGACAGGATTAGAGGAACCCAGAGGTGATGCCAAGACTCTTCCCAGGGAATCAGGAAGACTGCCTAAGGAGGGGGCATTCTACATAGGGTTTTGAGGTATGGGTAGGAGTTTTCAAGATGGTAAAGGGGATCCCAGGTCAAAAGATGGCAAGCTCCAAGTTCCATGAGGAAGCCATTAGCCCACAGATATTAACTGAGCAACTGCTACATGCTAGGCAGTGGGGGCCTGGCTGTGAGCAGGACAATGTTCTTGGAATCTGGGAGGCTTTGGAGGCAGAAGGCCTAGCCTTGAAGTTTGCTAAGCAATCAATGACTTATGTCTCCGTTTTCACCTGCAACTTTCCACTGGGTGTCATGGGGAGGGTGTTACATGATTAGAAAGGTGCCCCAAACAGGCCCAGCTGGTGCTGTAGTTGTTAAGGAAACTGGATCCCACAGTGTAGTTCAAGTCCTGGACCCGGCAGCTTGAAAAACATGCCAGGCATACTGAGAACATGGGCGCATGTGCCCAAGATCCCGAGAGGAGAATGGAGGAGAAGGGATTGCGGCGTGGCCATTCCCCCTAGGGGCTGATTTCTCACTTTCTGTATCTCTGTCTCTGTTTCTCTCTGGTGAACTTGTGCACCTTTGGACAGAATTTTAAAAATCGGGCCAGCAGGTGTGTTGATGGTTAAGGTGCTAGACTCCCACATAGCCGATTGTGGTTTGAGTCCCGGACCTAGCAGTTTGCTTTCTCACTTTCCCTCCCTCTCTCTCTCTCTGGTCAAATGAAAGTAAATGAATGAATAAATAAAACAAAATAAATAATTCTTTAAAAAAGTAAAAATGAGGGGAACCAGCAGTTAGCGTAATGGCTATGTCGCTGGACTCACATGTAGTCGACCGCGGTTTGCGTCCCGGACCCGGTGGCTTAAACTCACGCCGGGCGCGTGTGCGTGTGTGCCCAAGATCCCGAGAGGAGAATGGAGGAGAAGGGATTGCGGCGTGGCCATCCCCCCAAGGGGTGATTTCTCGCTTTCTGTCTCTCCGTCTCTCTCTGTCTGTCTGGCGAGCGCATGCGCCCTATAGCGAAAACCTCTCCAAAAAAAAGTAAAAATGAGGAGCCAGCAGATGGAATGGTGGTTAAGGGCCCTGGACTCCCACATGGCCGACTGCAGTTCAAGCCCCGGACCTGGCAGCTTGCTTTCTCACATTCACTCTCTTTCTCTCTGACTCGCTGTCCCTCTCTGATCAAATTAAAAATACATAAATAAATAAATGAAGTTACATAAAATAATTATTTTAAAAAGAATTATTCTTGGGGCCAGCATGTGGCGTGGTGGTTAAGGGCACTGGACTCCCACATGACCGACCGTGGTTCGAGTCCTGGACCTGGCAGCTTGCTTTCTCACTTTCCCTCTCTCTCATTCTCACTCTGTCCCTCTCTGGTCAAATTTAAATAAATAAATATGAAGGTCCAGTATAAGAGATGTTTCATCAATGCAGGGACTTAAAAGGCCAGGAAAGAGGCTGGCAGGCGGGGTATTGGTCAAAGGTGCTGGACTCCTACATGGCTAACCATGGTTGGAGTCCCGGACCTGGTGGCTTGCTTTCTCATTTTCCCTTTCTCTCTCTCTCTCTCATCAAATTTAAAAATAACAACAAATGGAGTTAAATAAATAATTCTTAAAAACAAAACAAAACAAAACAAAACACCAGCAACAAATACAAAAATACAAATACGAAGGCCAGGAATGTAATGCCCACATCAGGAGGTTCTATGTTCGAGGCCAGAGACCCCCCCCAAACATGCTGGGCACACGTGTTCCCACAATTGGAACTGGCTAAAGCTGCAGGTAGACTACACTGTCAAGAACTTGTTAGGAGGGGGGACCAGCAGTCCCTGGACTCCTATGTAGTCGACCATGGTTCACGTCCTGGACCCGGTGGCTTAAAACTCACGCTGGGCGCGTGTGCGTGCGTGCCCAAGATCCCGAGAGGAGAATGGAGGAGAAGGGATTGCGGTGTGGCCATCCCCTCTGGGGGGTGACTTCTCGCTTTCTGTCTCTCTGTCTCTCTCTGTCTGTCTGGCGAGCGCACGCGCCCTAGAGCAAACATCTCTCCATCAATCAATCAACCAGTGAGTAGGGGTGGGGAGGGCACTTCCAGACTTTGCGTCTCCCTGCCACAAACACTCCATTTTGCAGCCCTTTGAAGCTCTGGTGGGGGCCTCAGCTCCCCGGATATAAGTTCAGAGTCCACGCCACGCTCCAGAGCCCTGAGCCCTGCGGTCCCCTAAGCCCCGGGGTATCTGGAAGCCAGGTTCAGGTCTATAAAGGGATGGTCTAAAGTCCGATCCCAGGGGAACATCCCTCCTCCTAGGGTTTTGTATGCATGCATGTGGGCTCCGTGGCTTCGGTCTCCCTAGTGATAGTCCCTCTGCTGGTCTGATGTGACTGCGTGGCTTGGTGCCACCTCTGTGCCTCTGCTGGCTGCACGGCAGAACAACACCTGTTAGTCACCCCATCCTCGGCGTTCATCTGGATTTGGGTTTTTGCCCATCTGATAAAGGACAGGGACATGGCACCTCCTGGTAGCTTTCATTACTCTCCTCTGGCCACACGTGGGCTTGGGCATGTTTGAAAACAGAAGGCAAAGCTGAATCTCGGGGACCAGCAGTTGGCGTAATGGCTATGTCGCTGGACTCCCACGTAGTCGACCACAGTTCATGTCCCGGACCCGGTGGCTTAAAACTCACGCTGGGCGCATGTGCGTGCGTGCCCAAGATCCCGAGAGGAGAATGGAGGAGAAGGGATTGCGGCGTGGCCATCCCCCCTAGGGGTGATTTCTCGCTTTCTGTCTCTCTGTTTCTGTCTGGTGAGCACACGCGCCCTATAGCAAAAACCTCTCAAAAAAAAAAAAAGCACTGGATCTCGCATGGCCTACAGCACGGTTCAAATCCCAGACCCAGAGGCTTGAAAATCATACCAGCCACGTGTGTGCCCATGTCCAAATCTACAAAGGAGGAGAACGAAGAAGGAATAGCATGGCCATCCCCCTGGGGGGATTTCTCACTTTCCCTCTCTCTGTCTCTGTCTCTCTCTCTCTCTGGTGAGCGCTTTTACTATGGTAGGCAAAAAAAAAAACTAATAAAATACAGAAAGCATTTTACTCTGGGTATGCCAGGAAGCTGAGTCCCAAGAGAAAGAGCCCAGGTTTGGGACCAGCAGTTAGCGTCATGGCTATGTCGCTGGATTCCCACGTAGTCGACCGCGGTTCGCGTCCTGGACCCGGTGGCTTAAACTCACGCCGGGCGCGTGTGCGTGCGTGCCCAAGATCCCAAGAGGAGAATGGAGGAGAAGGGATTGCGGCGTGGCCATCCCCTCTGGGGGGTGATTTCTCGCTTTCTGTCTCTCTCTGTCTGTCTGGCGAGCGCACGTGCCCTATAGCAAAAACCTCTCCAAAGGAAAAAAAATAACTATTTTAAAGACTGCAATTCAGTGGCATTCCATGCAGTTCCAGCCTCGCTGTTGTGCAACTACTTACTTTTTCTCTAGTTCCAGAATATTCCTCCCTCTTCCTTTTTTATTTTTTTTTTAAAGAATTATTTGGGACCAGCAAGTGGTGTGGTGGTTAAGGCCCTTGACAACCCCCTCACAGCTGACCACGGTTCGAGTCCTGGAGTTGGTAACTTGCTTTCTCACTCACCCGGCGTGAGTTTTAAGCCAACGGGTCCGGGATGCGAGCTGCGGTCGACCACGTGGGAGTCCAGCGACACAGCCATTACGCAAACTGCTAGTCCCGTATTTGTTTTTTTAAAGCTTTTGTCATAGCTGCAAGGGAGAGAAACAGAGAGGAAAAGGGAAACCAACCCAGGGAGGAGGGCCACGACTTCTCCTTCTGCTCCATTGTCCTCTTGGGATTTTGGGCACGCACGCCCACATACATGCACCTGGCGTGTTTTTTTTTTTTTTTTCAGGCCGCCGGGTCTGGGACTCGAACCTCCAAGCCATCCGGTGCCTTAACCACCGCATCCCTGCTGGCTCTGCAGGACAGGGTCTGAGCTCCCTGTGGAGGGCTGATTCCCCCCACTCCTCCAACCTTACCCTCCAGCCCTCCTCCCTCCCCCCAACCCCCTGCATGCACCCTCTGGCTAATGAAGAAAAACACAAAAACTTGCTCCGACGATCTTGCCCAACGTCAGGTGGAAATACCAGTTCAGAGGTCATGTCTGCATTCAGCCCACGTGAAGTCAGCGCAGCGCAGCTGGGTCCTGCATCGGGGCCCCGCATCAGGGCTGGATCCGCATCAGGGCCCGGCGAGGCGCTGCGTGCACCCCTCCAGCTCTGGGGAGCTTCCCCCCCCCAGACCA
>NW_006159676.1:2513180-2517404 GCF_000334495.1 Tupaia belangeri chinensis | reverse complement strand
GGGGAAGGGGTTGGGGGGGGGGGGCTGAAGATCTGCAAGACCCCTTTGGTGGGAATTGGGGTTCTAGGGGCTTCCTGGAAAAAAAAAAAAAACTCCATTGCGTTGATGGGAGGCCACTTGGGAGCCCCGAGTTTCAATAACTTGGAGACACACCCATCTGCAACTGTGGCATTGCCCAGGTGGGCTTGGGACATTGGTGGCCCCCCCAAAGCCCCAGCGACCCTGGTCCCCTGCCTTCCTGTCTGAGCTGGGCGGGATCCGCCCCGAAATGCTGACGGCGTTGCGCGCGCCCTGTGGGTACTGTTATTGCCGTCGAGGTTGTTAGCGCGTTGATTGGCAGAACGTGGCTAAGAGCAAGCCGCAGTCCCAATCGCGTTTTGGAAAGGAACAGCCGCGACCTCCCGCCTTTCTCTCGTTGTCGCTTGCAGCGCTGCCTTGCGCTGGGAGCTCCGAACCCCACTCCATGGCTCTTCCTGGGGTTCAGGTCTCGGCTTCGCCAGCGTCTGGCTCTGTAGGAGGGGCAGGTGTCTCGGAATGCGCTTCAGTTTCCCCAGCTGCAGCGATGCCTGAACCAACGTTTTTGGTGTTTGGTTTGTTTTCAAGAGATTTTTGCTACAGGACGCTTGCATCCTGGAAAGGCAGAGAGACAGAGAGATAGCGAGAAATCACCGCCCCGGAGGAGGGGTGAGGGTGGCCACACCACAATCCCTTTTTCCCTCACATGCCCCGCATAAGTTTCAAGCCACTGGGTCCAGGATTCGAACTGTGGTCTGCTGTGATGTGGATGTGGGAGTCCAGCGATGTAACCATAACGCCCTCTGCTGGTCTCTCTCTCTCTCTCTCTCTCTCTCTCTCTCTCTCTTTTTATTAAGAGGTCTGCCTTAGGGCGGTTTCACTTGCCACAGAGAGAGAGAGATAGTGAACAGGGAGAGAACCCCCCCTCCCCCATGGCTGTATTGCAATCCCTTCTCCTCCATTCTCCTCCTGGGATCTTGGACACGCTCACACACGTACACACGCCTGGCGTGTGTATTAGGCCACCAGGTCCAGGACTCGAACTGTGGTCGGCCACATGAGAGTCTAACAATGTAATTACTACAGCGTCTGCCGGCCCCTGAACCAAAGTTGTAATGATGTGGGTTCCTTGTGGTCCCTGGGAGACTTGGGGTGAGTGGAGTTAGGTCTCTGAGCCTCAATTTCCTTATCCGTCAAGGGAGGTGGAGCCATGTCATGGGACGTTGACTGCGAATTTATTTATTTATTTTTGAGAGATTTTTGCTATAGGGTGCGTGCGTCACCGGAGAGAGACAGAAAGTGAGAAATCACCCCCAGGGGGGATGGCCACACCACAATCCGTTCTCTTCCATTCTCCTCTCAGGATCTTGGGCACGCACACACACACGCCTGGTGTGAGTTTTATGTCACCGGGTCTGGGACTTGAACCGTGGCCAACTACGTGGGAGTCTGGCAGCATAACCATTATGTCATCTACTGGTCCCTGGGATGGCAAATTTATAGACACTAGCCACTTAATGAGTGCCCAGAGACCGCTGTCATCATAATTGTTAATCGTTATGTCACTGGGACCAGCAGTTGGCGTCGTGGCTATGTCTCTGGACTCCCATGTAGTCGATCACGGTTCGAGTCCTGGACCCAGTAGCTTAAACTCATACAGGAGGTGTGTGCGTGCGTGCCCAAGATCCCGAGAGGAGAATGGAGGAGAAGGGATTGCGGCATGGCCATTCCCCCCTGGGGGGGTGATTTCTTGCTTTCTGTCTCTCTGTCTCTCTCTGTCTTTCTGGCGAGTGCACGTGCCCTATAGCAAAAACCTCTCAAAAAAAATAAAATCATTATGTCACTAAATTCTGGTCCCTTTTTTGCCAAGTTTCTGACCAACTTTCCATTTGGGTCAAATTTTTTCTTTTTTTTTTTTAGATTTCTGTCATAGTGCATATGTGCTTGCCAGAGATATATAGAGAGAAGGAAAATTGGAAATCACTCCCCGGGGGGATGGCCATGCTACAATCCCTTCTTCAGTCTCCTCACCGGATTTAGGGCGCACACACACACACACACGTGCCTGGCATGTGTCCCAAGAGGTGAGGTCCGGGACTCGAACCTTGACTTAGTTGCGTGGGATCCAGCCGCCTTAACCTCCACGCCACCTGGTGGCCCCAATTGTTTTTTTAAAAAAAATTATTTAATTTCGGGACCAGCTGTCGGTGTAATGGCTATGTCGCTGGACTCCCACGTAATCTACCACTGTTCGAATCCCGAACCCGGTGGCTGAAACTCACGCCGGGGACGCCAACTGCTGGTCCCTCCACCCTTTTTCTTTTTTAATGGTCACTTTTCAGATGTAGAAACTAAAGACTACCAAGCAGGGCTGGAGCCTCCTGTGTTCCAATCTGGGGTTCAAAGCCTAGGAAAAGATCCCCAATGGTCCAGAACCGGTGCACTCCGGCTCCCAAGGTAACGGCTGCTGGGCAGGACTGACACCCTTAGTGTCAAGAGGAACAGGTGTGGCCGCCCCCCCAGGGCAGCCGGGCCTCCACCTGCCGTCGGTGAGTTGCCTGTGTTTGCTCAGCCCAACCCAGACACTCTTCCGTGTCTTCCAGTCTCAGGGTGGGGCAGTTCCTGCCACATGCCCTGGGTGTGGGGGACCCAAGAGGGGACCTTGGCTTCCGGAAACCAGACAGGCTGGTTCAACCCATTCCTCCAGGGTTGGGACAGGATCAGCCCAGGAGGAACAAGCGGGTCTCCCTGAGTGACTTCTACCACGAGCCACTGAAGCCCAGGGCAGGACAGAGACTTGTCCAGGGACTCCCCTAAGAGCCGGGAAAGGGTGTTCATTGCGATCCCCCTTCCTGATGAGGTTCTGGAGGGTCTGGATGACCCCCCCGTAATGGGGAGGTCCCTACCAACACAGCGCACGAAAGGAAGTCCTCGTAGTTAAAGGTAGGGATGAGGCCAGTAGGTGGCATTGTGGTTAAGATGCTGGACTCTCATGTGGCAGAGCAGAGTTCGAGTCCCGGACCTGGTGGCTTGCTTTCTCACGCTCCTTCTCTCTTTTTCGATATCTGGTCAAATTAATAATAACAGGGACCAGCAGTTAGCGTAATGGCTATGTCGCTGGACTCCCGTGTAGCCGACCACGGTTCGAGTCCCGGACCCGGTGGCTTAAACTCACGCTGGGCGCATGTGCGTGCGTGCCCAAGATCCCGAGAGGAAAATGGAGGAGAAGGGATTGCAGCGTGGCCATCCTCCCTGGGGGGTAATTTCTCGCTTTCTGTCTCTCTGTCTCTCTCTGTCTGTCTGGCGAGCACAGGCACCCTATGGCAAAAACCTCTCCAAAAAAAAAAAAATTAATAATAACAAATAAAAGTAAAGAAATGGGGACCAGCAGTTGGCGTCATGGCTATGTCGCTGGACTCCCGTGTAGTCGACCACGATTCGAGTCCCGGACCCGGTGGCTTAAACTCACGCTGGGCGCATGTGCGTGCGTGCCCAAGATCCCGAGAGGAGAATGGAGGAGAAGGGATTGCAGCGTGGCCATCCCCCCTGGGGGGTGATTTCTCGCTTTCTGTCTCTCTGTCTCTCTCCCTGGCAAGTGCACGCGCCCTAGAGCAAAAACATAAATAAATGCACACATAATTGGGACTCACCCGGCAGGTTCAGAGTCGACTCTGGACGAGCAGATAGTGGCAAGATGGCGCTGGAGCCTTAGCCAAGTCCTGGCCGGAATTCCCTCCAGCCCTGATTACACGACTCATGACATTGGCCTCCCCACAGTAGAAAGAGTAACGTGACTATCCCAGAACCTTCATCACGAGTTGGCTGTCGTACTACCCCGGCTAGCTTCCTAGGTGAGGAGCCTGAGGGTCACGAGGCCCCCAGTCACTTGTCCAAGGTCCCATAGGGCAGAGCCTGAGGGCGGGTCCAGCCTGATGGTATGGAGGACCTAGAAGCCCCTGGAGAAGGAACTTGTGAGACCTCAAGTTTCCCTGCTAGGATGTCAGCCTTGTGTTTTTCTTTTCTGTTAAAGAATTATTTATTTATGTATTATGATTGTTATTTTTCCCCATGAGTTTTTGCCAGAGAAAGACAAAGAGGGGGAGAGAGAGAGAGAGAGAGAGAGGTATTGTTTTTTTAAAAAATTATTATTTTATGTAACTTTATTTATTATATTATTATTTTCCCATTTGATCAGAGACAGCGAGGGAC